>NW_005841928.1:3486318-3504132 GCF_000455745.1 Alligator sinensis
CCTCGAGGCCCTTTATGGCGGTGATAGCCACTGCCTCCAAAACCTCCTGCTGTTGGCATGGAGCCGTGCCCAGAGTTGTGTGGCCGGCCGCTGGGTGGCAGCAGCAGCGTGGTGGTGGCCAGGTGGCACGCAGCCATCCCCACCACCACCCTGCACTATGCCACTACCGCCGGCTGCACAGCTCTAAGCACAGGGCCGCGTGCAAACTCAAGCCCCGCCCCCCACCCCGATTTTCACTGATTTTTGCCTTACGCAATTTTTGCTTTACACACTGACTTCAGCACCTAACCCCCGCATAAGATGCGACTGACCTGTATTTCCATCCATGGCCAAAATTACCTAAGTGTTAATGTTCCCCTACACTAAGAAGTTGTTTGGAGCCCTAACTGAAGTCAAAGCCCCTGCAGAGGGATTGTCCAATAACCTGTCCCTAGCTATGTTGTTGGTGGGGCCCAATCCCTTACCTGCCCAGAGTACATGTGAGCAGATATGGGTTCTCACATGCCACCTTATAATTGCTAACACTTAGAGCATCTTCCCCAACACCTCTTGGAAGAAATTAATTTTAAGTCTCTGCTCCAAATCTTGTAATTTAACAGCCAGCTTATTGGCTATCTTAGTCTGGCCCTCGTACTCCTACTTTTCACAGATGAAACAAGGGTTTGCTCATTAGAATCCTGAGTGGAGGGATAGACCCCTCTGATTAGATACCTGAGCCTCTCCCCTTTCCTCTGCATTTAATTCCTAGCCAACTTACACTGCTTTCCACTGAGCTGGGTTCTTCTATAGCCACTTAACTGAAGGATGAGGGTTCTACTAGATGGCAGGGTGCCTTGGAGTGAAGCAATGCAACACTTGGGCAATATATTTTGAGGAACTAGCCCTAAGGCACTTCGGAACGTTTACCCAAAGCAATTAAAGGATATTTGCTGTGCTGAAGAATACAGCACAGCTAGGTAAGAACAGATGATGAAAACTGTGAGAAGGCAAAAAATAATACCAGTATATCTATGTGGATAAGGGGCCCCATATACCTGTTTGCCTAAGAAGGATCTACCTGTATGGAAAAAGGAAGCAGCTTTTTTGTTAGCAGGAGGGGTTGAAGCTTTAGTATAGAACAGGGGTTTTCAACCTTTTTTAACAACGGTACCCCTTCTGTCTCAAAGTTTCAGCTCATGTACCCCTCTATATTTTTTTCTTGTTTTTAATATTACCAATTATGTGATATAATACATAATGATATAATACTAAATAACATTAAATTTAATTGAATTAACATTATATGCATTATTATTATATGCATTAAATATATATATCATAGTTATGCCACAACAGTTTGGGCCTGGTTTGACCTAGCCATGTGACACCACGTGCCTCTAACAGCTGGGCTGGCAGTACAACCAGCAAGGAGGAGGCACATGGGGCACAGGCAGTGGGAGCAGGAGGCACATTGCCACTCCCAGGGTAACAGCAGCAGAAAGCACATCACTGCTCCCGGGGCACTGGCAGCGGGGTGTGGAGGGCAGCCTACAGTGGCAGCCGCCTCCACCCTCATGCACAGATCAGGGGGAGCACATGACCCCTGTGCCTGACCTAGGTATGTGTGGAGCAGTAGAAGCCCCCCACATCTGTGGATGAGCCACCTTGGCTCCAAGCATCCCATGACCCACCTTTGCCCTGGGGCCTCATTCAGCCCAGCCCCTGCTGGCCTCTGCCCCACTCCATCCCTTACTGTGGGGGCCTCAATTTACACCCCTGCACCTTCCCCATGACAGGCCTACCTGCTGGTGGGGTGCGTATGTGTGTATGTGCAATTGTGCATGTACTCACCGCCCATCACGTTTTCTTCCTGTGCCTATAGGGAGGGAGTGGGGCTGGTACTGGGGCAGGGACAGGTGCTGCATAGCTGGGGTGGACACAGAATGGAGCTGTGAGTGGCTCAGCCCAAGGGGATGCAGGGAAGGAGGGGTGGCTCCTGCCACTGCACACACCCCGGGAGGGCATGGGGGGATCATGTGCCCCCAGATCTGCACGTGGGGCAGGGTGGGCTGTCATTGCGGGCTGAGGGCTGTTCCTGGTATGGGGGCTGGCCCAGGGACGTACTTAGGGTGGGTGGTGGTGACACTGCCACAGGGGGAGTACAGCGAATTTTGGGATGGTTGCAGCCTCCCCTGTAGCCCCCACTCCCATAGCTGCCACCACCCACCCTAAAGTAGCCCTGGCCCAACCACCTGCTGAGAAGAGCCCAGCACAGCTCCAGCCACAGCCCTAGCCTGCAGTGGCAGCCTACCGTGACCCATGCACAGATCCGGGGCAAATGCCTCCATGCCCTCCCAGGGTGCATGCAGTGATGGGAAACACTCCCCACCCCCATACCCGAAGACAAGCTGTGGCTCCACCCAGCACCCTGCCCCCTTTGTACAGTGCTTGCTTCTGCCCCAGGCCCACTCACTCCCTCAGTGCACCACCCCTGCCCTTCCCCCCACAACAAATTTACCAGCTGATCCAGCTGTTCTACTCTTCTAGGCTGCACTTCTGGCCCCTCATTCATTCTGCATACCCCCTTTTTAAGTACCCCCTAGGGGTACACGTACCCCTGGTTGACAACCAGTGTTATAGAATAAAAAGCTATTAAAAGAGCATGAGCCTGACTTCTCCTGCCCTCTTTTGGTTTCTAACTTTTGTCAGGTTTAAACTACTTGAGATCTTTTGTTCTATATACCCTGAGGGATTCATTTTTTATTTTCATGAACATCTGTTTTTATTTTGTGTAAATAATAGTTGACCCCACTTTTAGAGCCTTTATTGCATTCAAGACAGAACAAAAGGTTTCACTCCACACACTCTCCATGTCTCTTAAACAAGCACATGTAATAATTCATGTGCCAAAACTGGATACCCTTTTATAAAAAGTACTGGGGACCAATTCTGTATAATTGGGGTTCAGCCCTGGCAGGCCAAGGCATTATTTCAACCCTAAAGTGACTTGTCATGGCTGGAGCCATATGAAAAATGAATTTCTCACTTTGGTGGCCAAATTGATGGGATTGTTTTAGATTTGTCCCAACTGAGAAGTTTTGGGGTGGGAAGTGGGAGGGGTTTAGTGTATAAAAACATATGCAAAAAGAAATTTGGGGCAACAGTAATGTTTTCCTTTTAATATTCAGGTTTTTAAACCATCTTTTTATTTTCTATTTTCTGTCTTAGCAAATTGAAACATGAATTTGAAACAAAAAGTCAGTGTCTTCATATTTCTGAACTTTTTTCCCTACCTCCGCTGGTCAAACTGTTTTCTGAAATGGACACCAATTTGTAGATAATTTGCTTCATTCAGAACTCCATTTTTGGCAGATTTAATACTAGTCCAAGAAGATCAGGTTTTCTTTGCAGCATAAAGAGTTGCTAAGTCACAACTGGGAAGCACGCGAACAGAGAAGGTCAGGCATATGGTTCGACAGAAAACAAGTGCATTGGCATTGTATTTATTCACTGCACCACATCCATGTGCACATTTTGGATTCATGATCTGTGGAAAAAAACAAAAGTTCCTTATTCTGTTAGTTTGTCTTGAAGTTCATTATCAAGGCATGAACTGAACTTCTTAGCTGCATTATGTATAGTATCTTTAAGATACTTTTGGAAATGAGATGATTTGTGACAGAATTGGATCCCTATGAGCTATTCAGAATAAATAATTGGATAAGGGAATATCAGCTGTCTGTGCAAATCCTACTAATTTAAAAACTGCTTACCCTGGCCAGCTAACTGGACTAATACTCTGAAAGCATAATGATTTTTCAGGGACCGTACAAATGATAAAACTCTAGGACACTGATTGCACTGCTACATTCTCAAGCAAGTATTCAAGGTAATGAAATTGGATCTTTTGTCAACAGTCTGAAATATTTCAGACCTGCTGAGGTGATCAGTATGACACTAATGTTTTTAAGGTGACTTTGTAATTGAGTCGATATGATTCAGATCCATATTGAATGCAATTGCTAAGATACAATCTAATCTAAAGATGTAAGGAATGTAATATACAACACATGCTCTCATCCCACTCTCAACCCTGGCAGGCAGTCCAGCAGTGACTGTAAACACCCCTCTATCCCCAGTCACATAGTTTATTGCAGTACAGCAACAGAGAATACAGAATACAAGACAAATCAATGTCAAACGTGACACGCTGCAGTTGTAAAGTAAGGTTTTTTCCCCATCTCTTCAACCACAGAGAACACCTCTGACTGCCAGCAGTATCTTCATTTTAATTCTTCACGTTCTAAGTTACTTGTTCTTTAAAAAGGGCAACCTCCATAGGACATGAATGGCCTTTGAAAGCCAGCTCAGCTGGATCTGAGTGAGACTACGTTATAATTTTGTACCAAATGAAGAACGAAGAAAAGGTAAAGAAGAAAAAAAATTGTGTTTGAATGTCTTGCATTTACAAAGGAACTGAGGGAGCTGTATTCAGAAGAAGCTGATCCTTAGTCTCACAAACAGGCTGGTAAATCCTTTCTTTGTTTACAGGAAATGAATCACTCTAGGGCTCTTGAAAGGAAAACAAAGAAATATGCTCTGTGTTTAGTAAGGATACAAATCCTCAAGTTGATTTACAAAGGCCACTTAGGGCTTACTGTGACTGCTAGCACTGTTGAGTCACACTCACGTGAATGCCAAGGCATGTTTTCAACATAGAAAGGTACACTCTGAGGTGCAGCACAGTAGCTCAGCAACCTGATGATAATGTTTCTGAGGATCTTGACTGAAGACTGGGTAGCCCTAGGTTAGGTCACAGATTTATTCCTTTGTGTCAAATGGCAGATTTTTTCTCCAGCTCAGTCTCCATGGTGACAAGTTTGACTATTGTACTTGAGACGGCTTTGAGAGCTGTCTTACAAAGCTCACGTTGGCAGATTTATCATCACTGTTATATGCCAATCTCCAGAATTCTGTGAATGCAAATTATTGATAATGCTGAGCTAGAATATCTATAGCTCTTTCTGTTTAGGCATGAAAATTGTTTAAACTCCTCCTCCAGCTATTTTGATCTGCTAGATTATGTAAGCCATTAATTGCTAGCAGAAATGTGCCATGTAAGATGTTATCTTGCAAACAGGCAAATAAGAAGGACTTACTTTTGCCAAAGTAATTAACAGGTAATTGAACTAAGACATTTCAAAAACTGTAAAACACAATTTGCAGCTCGCTTACCTAGTTAAATATCTCAGTTGCTGTTCTCTATTTTTTTTCTCATTATCCAAATTATATGGTAAATCAAAGAGGAAGAAGTCAATTGAATTAAATTAATTCGGAGAGCAAGTGTGAGAAAGCAAAAGTTAGATTTAGGGTAACAGTCAGAGTTGATGTTATTTGCTTTCGTGAGACAAATTCATATTACAGATGATTATGTTAGCAAACATTCTGAAACGTATTTAATTAAATACAACCCCTCCCCCCTTTATTTCAAATCAGGATAATTTTAAATCTAGTTTTAAGCTTATGTATTAGTTTGTGTGAATTAAGATTTTAAATTATGCAAAGAGTTCCATTCAGGCTTTGTATGGCAATATAGATCAGACTGCATAGGATTTGTTGCATAACGGGTGTCAACATTTGTAAGAGTCCATTTACGTTTTAGTGTAGAAAAAGATACTGCCTGATGTCACATTGTCCAAAGGTAGTGTTAAATAGTGTTGTTTTATTGCTGCGCCCATCTATTAGTTCTGTGGCAGGAGTGCACAGACAGCTTGAGCAGGTCAGGTACTCTAGGGCTTGATGGGCCCAATCCTGCACACACCAGGAATTCCCATGCTCCCTCAAGCTCTGGGAGCACCTGCCTAGCTTTCCCTGCCACATCCACACAAGACACTAGTGCACAGTTGTTACTGAGCATTTATTTGGGTTCTCTATTTGTTAAAATATTAAACTGATAAATGGATATTTTTGAGGCATTCAAATTTTTAAGGCAGTTGAGGAAGACTATGTGGGTAAATGTTCATAGAATTTACATTCAGTCAGTCCTAGTTGCAATAATAAAAAAGGCCTAGGCGTTACAGAGTATTTTTGAAGGAGCACAAGTTTTGCCCCATAGATGGAGGTTTTTCAAGAGAAGTAGTTAGCCATGTTAGTCCAAAGTCAGGCAGAAGGAAAGCAGATTTGCACCGCATATGCAAGCTAAATCAGTAATACACAAGCTTTTGTAAGCAGCAGTTAAGCAGCAGTTTAGTCAAAAAGTTTTTGACACTTTAGATTCCTGTTTGAAAATTCTGGGTTTATCTTGAGTCGTGTATAAGTGTTTACACACCATGACACCCTAATGCATCTTTAAAAAGTTCTCATGGCACCTCAGCATACCATGACACCCTGGTTGAGGATCACTTGTGTAGACATTTGGGACATTCAGATAGTTGGGAAGGAACTCAGACCCTTTAACACCAAGGTCAAGGTCAACATCTGAGCCCTCTACCATGACTTGGGTGATGTCACACCAGGTATATAAGAATAACTCAGCTAAGCTTTCTCTCACTTTCTTCTGGGGCTGCTAAGATCTGCACAGCTGAATTGGGAGCCGGAAAAGGGTCTCACCACCCTTCTTTAGAGAGGTGAATGAAAGCTATGTGACAGTACAGGAAGAGAAAGTCTGTCTTGGTGTCTGAGACCCCTATTTCTTCCCTCTTTCTCCCTCCCCCTGCTTTTTCTTTCTTGAGTGGGGGTGTTGATTGCTGGAGCAGACTGACCAGGTCCTTGCAGTTTTGCTGGCAGTTTTGGTCACACAGGCCTTGAGTGGGATAATACCATGGGGGTATTAATCTCTGGAGCAGACTGACCAGGAATGGGGTCCTGGTAGTTACTGGCCACACAGGCCTTGAATGAGAAAATATTGTGGGTGAGGGTGTTAACCCCTGGAGCAGACTGACTCCTGCTCCTCCAGAATGGATCCTGGCAGTTACTAGCCATATGGGCCTGGTCTCTGTTTTGTAATTGTTAGTAACTCAACATAGTGGTGCAGCTGAGACTGGATGTCCAGGGTACAGTCATATGCCTGGGCCCTTTTTGCTGTTCCAAAGCTACTGCTTTTCAGCTTAGCTGTGGCTGAGCCCCAGCCATATGTTTGGTTGGCAGGCTTGGGCCAAAGTGAAGTCTGGCATGGTTTGAGCCAGAGTAGGACCTGGCACTACTTGTTCATCCAGGCCTCAGTACAGTATAGGCCTGGCCAGCTTCTTTCTGCCCTAGTTCAGGTCTAGCAAGATAGACCTGGGTCTCCTTTTGTCCTTTTTGTAGTTTGTCCCAACCAAGTGGTGTGGTTGGGCACTAGCTGTAATTTAGGCTCAAGCTGAAATAGGTCTGACCTTTTGTTTGAATTATTTTCTTGTAGTTTTTTGTCCAGTAGAGCTGGGATCGGGACTAGGAATTTTGGGGTGCGGTATGCTGCTGAAAGCTTCAGTTAATCCCTCAAAGCTACCCTGCAGAAGTGGAGGTCAGTGCTGTACCATGTCTCCAGGAGCAACAGAGCCCCTTGCAGTGCAGAAGGACCCACGCTCTCAAGCAGCTCCCTGCAGAACAATGAACTCAAGGAGCAGCTCAGGACTCTCTGGTGTGGGCAAGGGCAAAGCGTAGGGGGTGCATACAGCTGTATGTGCACCCTCTGAGCATGGTGGTGCACCACCTACAAAACAGCACTGCCAACACTGTCGGCGGTGCCTGTGGGTGGTCACCACTCGCCACCCCACCGCCAACATCACCAACAGCGTTTGTGGGTGGTCTGCAGTCCCTGTTGGCTGCTTTCAATGCTGTCAGTGGCAGCTGTGGGTGGTTGCTGACCCTTGGTCAGTGCTCTTCCCCTCCCCCCAGCTGACTGCGCTGGTGGCATCTGCGGGAGCTCCGTGCTTACTTCCACCACACTCCTGCTGCCACCATGCCCCCCCAGCCGTAGGGGGCGCATGTCATTTAAGGGTGTGGGCTCCCCTTCTCCAGCCCTTTGCTGAAGGACAAGTATAGAATCATAGAAAATTAGGGTTGGAAGGGACCTCATGTCAGCTAGTCCAACCCCCTGCTCAAGGCAGGATCATTTCCAACTAAATCATCCCAGCCAAAGCTCTGTCTAGCCGGGTCTTAAAAACCTCCAAGGATAGACACTCCATCACCTCTCTGGGTTACCTGTTTCAGTGTTTTATTACCCTCCTTGTAAGAAAATTCATCCTAATATCTAACCTAAACTTCCCTGGCTGCAACTTGAGACTGTTGTTGCATCCCAATGATGGTATAATGGGTCTTATACTAGGAAAGGAGACTAAGACACAGTTGTTCTAAACTAAAAGCAAGTTTATTGAACCCTAACAGATACAATTATAATTAAAACTGAAGCAGCAGTAACAGTGTAAAAATTTAAAGTTTGTAATTAGTCAAAGCAGATACTCACCACCACAAAATGTTGTGAACACAACTTCACTGGTTGATCAGGCTATGAAGTTTGGTCCAGTGCTCCTGGCTGCCACGTCTGATGTCAAGACAGGATCTTGGATTGGTGACAGGATCTCTTCAGGCTTTCTTCAAGAGTGTTCCAAAGGGTACACTCTCTCACCTCTTTTTTATGTACTATATAGCTCGCATTTTTTAATACATAAAATTAACATAAGCCTTTCTCCTAATGCATATTAATAATCTTGCTTCTGTTTGCCAAATATGGTTACCTTTAACTGGAATTCTCTATTCTGAGGTAATCTTCTCATTCTTAGGTTGGGGTAGATTTAGCCCTGACTGTTCCTCTTTTGCCTGGGTTATATTTATTCAATTTAGTTAGCCAACTTCCTGATTTGTTTTAAGTCAGGGACTGTATTTTTCCTTCTGCTCCTTTCATTGGGTGCAGGTTTTGACCACTATTCAAGCTAAGCAAGCAGCTTGAACTAAATGCAAAGGTCAAACCCAGGCCTGAACGCCTCTGGGTCCCAACACTGTTGCTCCTTGTTCTGTCATGGTCCACCACTGAGAACAGTCTAGCTCCATCCTCTTTCGAACCCCCCCCCCCCTTTGAAGGCTGCTATTAAATCCCCTCGCAGTTTCCTCTTCTGTAGACTAAATAAGCCCAGGTCCCTCAGTCTTTCCTTATAAGTCATGTCCCCCAACCCCCTCGTGATTTTTGTTGGACTGGACTTTCTTTAATTTGTCCACATCCTTTCTGTAGTGGGGGGCCCAAAACTAAACACAGTATTCCAGATCTGGCCTCACCAGTGCTGCATAGAGGGGAATAACCACTTCCCTTGACCTGCTGGCAACACTCCTATCAATGCAGCTCAGTATCAATAGGAGGGCATACTGTTAGCTCATATTAAGCTTATTGTTCGCTGTAACCCCCAGGTCCTTTTCTCAAGAGCTGCTGCCCAGCCAGTCAGCCCCCAGCCTGTACTGGTGCATGGGATTGTTCTGTCCTACATGCAGGACTTTGCAGTTGTCCTTGCTGAACCTCATGGGATTCCTTTTGGCCCAATCCTCCAATTTATCTAGGTCACTCTGAATCCTAGCCCTACCTTCCAGTGTATCTACTACTCCCTCCAGCTTGGTGTCATCTGGAAACTTGTTGAGGGTGCACGTTGTGCCATCTTCTGGGTCATTGATAAAGATATTGAACAGAACTGGCCCCAGGACTAACCCCTGGGTCAATCCAGTTGATACCAGCTGACAACTAGGCATCAAGCCATTGATTACTACCCTTTAAGCCCTATCTCCAGCTAGTTTTCTATCCACTTTACAGTCCATCTATCCAGTCCATACTTCCTTAGCTTGCTTTCAAGAATGTTGTGGGAGAGCATATCAAAAGCCTTGCTAAAATCAAGGTATATCACATACACTGGTCTCCCCACATCCACAGAGCCAGTCACCTTATCATAGAAGGCAATCAGGTTGGTAAGTCATAACTTTTCCTTGGTGAATCTATGCTGACTGTTCCTAATCACATTCTTCTTCTCCAAGTGCTTAGAAATCAATTACTTGAGGATCTGCTTCATGGTTTTTCCAGGGACTGAGGTGAGGCTGACTAGTTTGTAGTTCCCTGGTTCCTCCTTTTCCCTTTTCTTAAATATGGGCACCATGTTTGCCCTTTCCCAATCATCCAGGACTGCTCCTGATTGCCATGAGTTTTCAAAGATGATGGTCAGTGGCTCTGCAATCTCATCAGCCGACACCCTCAGCAACCTTGGGTGCATCCCATCTGGCCCCATGGACTTGTATATGTCCAGCTTTTCAAAATAGTTCATAACCTGTTCTTTCACCACTTTTGGCTGCTTACCTCCTCCCCAAACTATGCTCCCCGGTGCAGTAGTCTGGGAGCTAACCTTGCCTATGAAGATTGAAATGAAAAAGGCATTGAGTAGTTCAGCCTTTTCTGTATCCTCTGTCACAAGGTTGCCTCTCCCATTCAGTAAGGGACCCACACTTTCCTTGATCCTCCTCTTGCTGCTGACATACTTGTAGAAACCCTTTTTGTTACCCTTCACATCTCTTGCTACCTGCAACTCCAATTGCACTTTGGCCTGCCTGACTTCAGCCCTGCATGCGCCTGACTTCATCCCTGCATGCCTGAGCAATGCTCTTAGACTCCTCCCTATTTATTTGTCCAAATTTCCAATTCTTATAAGCTTCTTCTTTGTGATTTAGTTTATTGAAGAGTTCCCTGTTAAGCAAAGCTGGTGTTTTGCCATACTATCTAGTCTTCCTGTGCATCAGAGTGGTTTGTTCCTGCATTCCCAGTAAGGCTTCTTTAAAATATAGCCAGATGTCCTGGACTCTTCTCTCCCTCAGACTGGTTTCCCAGAGAATCCTTCCTATGAGTTCCCTAAGTGAGTCGAAGGCTGGTTTTCTGAAGTCCAGGGTCCTTTCTCTGCTGCTCTCTATCCTTCCTTTCCTCAGAATCTTGAACTCAATCATCTTGTGGTCACTGCTGGTCACGTTGTATTCACTATTACATTCCCCACCAATTCTTCCCTGTTTATGAGCAGCAGGTCAAGAAGAGCATGGGCCCTAGTTGGTCACTAGGGCTGTGTGCAATTTCAGCAGCCATTTCATTTCGGAGGTTTTTCAGGCCATTTTGGTGCCCAAAACACCAAATCCAAATTGAAACAGAAAGCTCAGAAACATCTCTGAAATGAAACAAGGCATCCAAAATGTTTTGGAAATGTTTCGGAGAATTTCAGAGTTTCAGAGCCAGGCTTGCAGGAAAACAGCTGTTCACTGCTGCGCGACCTGGCTCCACAGGGAGCAGAGATCTGTGCTGGGGTCTCCTTGTGACCACTGCCTGCTCTGCAGAGCCCCACATCACTGGGGCAGTGTGGGCTGGGCAGCAGTGGTAAGGAGACCCCCAACATAGATCTCTGCTCCCTGTGGAGCTGAGTCATGCAGCAGGGACCAGCAGGCTTGCTCACTGCTCTACACTGCTTCCCTGCCTTGCAACCTGGCATGACAGGGATCAGAGATCTGCGCAGGGGTCTCCTTGCCTGCGCGGCGAGCAATGGCCCTCCTCCTTCCCCAGACGAGCCATGCACAGACCCATCCTACTCCCCACTGAGGCCCAGTGATCCAAAACACCGAAATGGCTGAATCCAAAACCAAATCAAAACACAGACATTTCTCACAGCCCTATTGGCCACTCCAGCACTTGCACCAGGAAGTTGTCTCCCACATCTTCCAAAAACTTCTTGGATTGCCTGCACACTGCTCTCTCCCAGCAGATGTCAGGGTGATTGAAGTCTCCCATGTGATTGGGAAGCATCTACTAGATGTTTGAAGAAAGCCTTGCCCCCACGTCCTCCTGGTCTGGTGGTCTATAGCAGACACCCACCATAACATCACCCTTCTTGCTCTCCCCTCTAACCTTAGCTCAGAGACATTCAACAGGCCTATCTCCAGTTTTATATTAGAGCTCTGAGCTATCATATGGCTCTTTTACATAAAGTGCAACTCCTCCTCTTCTTCCTTGCCTGTCCTTTTTGAACAGTTTGTACCCATCCATGTATAGGGGTTCAGGCCCCCAGAACTACCTATTGGGGAACCCCAACACCCAGACTGCCTGGGTATGGGTGAAGCCTCCCCAAAGAGTGTGCCACCTATAGACTTTTCTTTGTAGTTAATAGTGTTTTAAAATGATATTTAATGTTTTCTTTTGTTTTGTTTTATTCTCTGTAATTAATTCAGGTGTTCGCGTTTACACTGCTTGTGAGGAGGGGGGTTTGTTTATATGGGACATCGCAGCAGATTTAATGTTCCCAGATTTCTGAGTGGGGGCTTGAGCCACTGGTATAATTTATGAGATACCCTTAAATGAGAACCCAGCCCTTTATGCTGCCGACCACCGCCTGGCAGAAAGGTTACAGAGGAAATGGTCTATCTAATTACTGAGACTGCTATTATTGGGAGACATGACCCCATACACTAAACAGATATATTACATACATACATAAGTTTGAAACCCTATTCTGCATGTACATCATGGAACGTGACTTGCAAGTGCATATTATGAAACTTTTCATGTGTGCACTAGGACATTTATGTTTTGTATTTTTCATGAGTTTTAGGTTTTATGATATTGGAGAAATTAAATTAAGCCACCCTCAAAGTTACTTGTATTGTATATGTGTACAATATAATAAGCTGGAACTAGCAGACAATGCTTTGTGAAATTTAAGAAGAATTAATACATGTTATAGCACTTGTGTGTGTTATAAAAAAGGCCATCATTATGTCATGAGAATGTGTTCTGCAACTTTATTCAGCCTCTATGTTCTAACATTCTGGGGCAATGTAATTGAGAAGTACCTGAGAGGAAGAAATTCAAACAGAGTGCCATGGTAGTATATAATAAGGATATCAAATGATAAAAAATTGCATATTGGTACATTCACTGTGACCATAATATTTATAACAATAGTGTTTCTCTATCCCTGATAAAAAGTGAGTTAATTTGGCTCTTTTGTTAAGCATCATTAATTACCTTGCCACATATTTTAATAAGGTCACAATTTACCTGGAATGGTGGGCAAAATAGATGAAAACTTGGAGCAAATTTACTATCTTGTCTTATTTTCTAGTTCCCCACCCCCCTCCATTTTTAGTCTGTTTTAGTATTACAGTGTAAATTGGAATCTAGGGACAGAAGTAAGGTGTTGCAGACACTCTTAGGAACTGTATATCTTATTGAAAATTAATAGAATTCTTGTTACAATGTCAATTTTCTATGAAATTCCAAAAATATTTTATATGCATGTACTTAATAAAATCTGTTATTCCGCAGCAATTAAACTGAAAGGAAAACAGTCAAGAATGATAAATGATGGTTCCAGGTGTACCCAAACAACAATGCCTGGAGTCAGCTTATTGTCTTGATGTTAACATTTTAACTCCATTGGTGCCAAAGCAAAATGCTCACCTAAACTAGGAAAAACTTCTTCACAGTCAGGGTGTCCAGACTGTGGAATAAACTCCCTCCAGAGGTGGTGCAGTCACCTATCCTGGAAATCTTCAAGAGGAGACTGGAAGGTCACCTCGCTGGGGACACCTAACCTGAGTTCTCTTTCCTGCCTAGTGCAGGGGGGCTGGACCTGACAATCTTGCAAGCTCCCTTCCAGCCCCTTACATTCTATACATCTAGGAAAGAAAATTGTCTATAAATGTTCACTATAACCTGTATAAACTGCAGCCTCTGAGATTTAAATGTAATTTTGCCCTAACTGTTTTTTTAATCTTTCTTTTTTTCTGTTCAAATATTTAACCACCTGATATCCAACAGGGATCAAATCAAGACAAGCTGTAAGTGACAAAAGCTCCTTATAAAATTAAATGACCATATCTAAAATAGATGTAATATCTAGCATCTGGCATAGTCAGCTAGCTGACTCAATCAGAAAACAGATCAAATGAGAAAACAGGATTTTTGTCCTACATCAGACTTTTAAAAAAGCTAACAGTAAAATGAATGAATGCGATAAACTCTTTTTGACTGATAAACAGGATGGGTGCCTATACATGTGCAGCAAGGTTGCTCCGATGTTCTGTAACTAAAGCACATCAGAGTAGGCTCAATTAAGCAAGTTTGCTGAAGCATGGTAACTACCATGACCCAGCAGAATCTAGTATCATGCATCAGCATCCCTGCACTGAAAAATGGTGGTGGGGACACTTTAACTAAAGCTTGTTCTATGAGCTTTAGTTAAAGTGCACCCACCACCATTTTTCATCGTGGGGTTGCCAATACCAATACACATGATGCTCTGGGAGTTCTGACATCTGTTCTAATCAAAGTCCCTCCCCTGCCCCCCCCCCCACACACCCCCTGGAGCATATGTAATGTATAAACATCTGATGAGACTGCATATCTGATAGTCTTTAAGGGTGGGGAGGGGGGAATGGGAAATAGGCTCTTAAAAGTTAGCAGGTACTTTTATATTATTATTGCAAAATTGGAAGGCTCAAGTTGCATTAAAATCTAATGTCCACTATGCTGTAAGGGATAAATAAGTTAACGATCATATCTTACTTAAATCAGTAATACAGAGTACACATCTGTGTGACAGAAAAGAAATCTACTACAAATCAAACTCTCACCAGAGATGGAATCTACTGTGGGTGGATGGATAACACAAATCAATACACAAAATGCAGCTGTTGTACAAAGTAGAAAGAATTATGCTAGCATGTGCAAGATTACAACCTGAACAGCCCACTGCCATGGTCTCACAGGCAAAATGCTTATTGAAGTGTGTAGAGTCCTTGTCTGTGTAAGAAATGAATGAGTTCCATAGAGTACATTAAGTGTAAAATTCGTGCCAGTGCGTAGTGTAATGTAATATACAGAAGATAGGTACATGGTGAATTTCACAAGTGCAAATACTAATGGAGAACTGAACTGTGGCCAAATAAGGGTAAGAGTTTTCATTTTCAGAATGTGGAAGCTAACCATAAAGTTCTCAGCTGTGTTATGTTTTCCTAGTTCTCAAATGCTCAGAAAATGCATTTTCTGATCGATATTATATAGATTTAACAGTATGCTCAGTGCCATTGCTAGTATATTTAAACTGTATATCATCTAATTACAAACAGTACTTGATTATTGGTGTCAATAATTTGCCTAATCGAATCCTATTAATTATCAGATGTAAGATAAAATAATTTTGTGTAATGAGAATCTTCCTACCAGAAATATACCACAATATTGGAGGAATATTTACTAAAATTACAAAAACAACTAGGGATCACATGCATTTTAAAACAAGGGTCTAATTCTTGATTACTCCTGATCTATCACTTTTATTGCAAAAGTGTGTGTGTGTGTGGGGTGGGGGGAATTCTTTAGCTTTTAAATTACAATTAGACCCACATAACGGGGGTATGATATTATGAAGGCATCTCAGAAGGTATATAATGAAGTTGCTGGTCTAATTTTATATTTTTTTTATTACTTAGTCTACATTGCCATGGCTTATTACCTAACAAATTATTGACTGAATGAGAAAATGTCTATGGTTAATGTCTTTTCAATACCAATTTCTTCATGTAATGAAAATAAATATTTGATATACTAAGATACCTATATTTAATCCATTGACATATTACCAAGTGAGGACGTTTGACTTCTGTACAAGGAGATGCCTGAAGCTATGTATGTAGCTAAAAGCACAGCTTTCATGGAGCTTTCAATATATGACAAGTGTAATGCAAACAGGACCAGGTTGCGATTAGCTTTCCCCAGGCTGAAGGTATATCTACAACACAGTCATTGCTGTGGTTCAGATTTACTTCCTCTTTTCCTCAGTCCACTATGACTGCAGTGGAGTGTAGCGATACCCAAGCTAACATTAAAATAGCTAGTTCAGGTATTGATAGCAGTCTAGTCATAGCAGCATGGATTTTTATCCTGGTTCTCAACAGAAAAGAAAGCAGGAAACCCTGTCACAGGATTCAGGATAAGGGGAAGCATTCAGACCATTCCAAAGCATACCCACCTGCCTTTGAGGGGTGGAGTAATACAGCAGACCCCATGTCCTGCCTTTGCACTAGCAGGTAGCTAGGAGGGGGAAACAGAAGGATGTGGAGGGGGCAGAATCAAGGCCATGCTCTTCCTTCCTCACTTTCTGGCCAGACTAGTGGAGCCAAGCTGTTTCAAGAGAGGAAATCAGTCAGAAATCCAGTGAATTGCTTCCTATATTTTCCACCCTTGTCCCTGAGGAAGGGGAACTAATTGTGATTCTGAGTACCATTCTTTCCCTGAGCTCTAAAGCAATAAAGCTACATGCTGCCTATTATGTTCCCTCCTGCCTCCCCCTTTTTGTCTTCACCCAGAAGAAATGAGAGGAACAGGGAGATGAAGAACATTTCTTGGGGCTTAACCAAACCTTTATGTGAATGATACAACAATGGCTCTGTTATCAGGAAGCCATTGGGCTATGGCTTGTGGCTGAGTAAGTGAGGGGGCCCCATCTTCTGGGGGGGTGGGGTGAGGGGGTCCGTGAGAATATACTGGTTGTGCTCTGAGCTCTCCTTGTCAGGTTCCAACTCCCCACAGAATTCATGTGCTATCTCCTCAATGTCAGATAGATAATGCAACAAGAACATAATGCTGGACCTAAGGTCTACAACCTATCCATTAAAAAAAAACCCAACATAATGAACAGCCAATCAGAGACCAGGTACAAGGGTCTGCTGCTATGCCCAAATCATTCATCACTCCAGGCATGTTGAACCAGGTTGGAGCAATCCAGCTGGCAGAGGGCTCCGAGGGTCAGCCTGCCAGCCCTGGTCTGCTCCTCTCTCTTGGCTCAATGTGCTGCAGAGCAGCTGACTGGGTCATGAGGGTGCTCTAGTGTGGGGCTAGCCGGCAGCCAGCCAGCTGGGGCAGTCTCTACATGTGCAATGCTGCAAAGTAAAAAACTCTGTAGCAGAATGGCATACAAAAAACTAGAACTCGTGGTTCCAAAATGATACCTTTTATTAGACCAACTGGAAAATGGCAAGAAAATTGTCCTTTTCTGCAAGCTTTCGGGATCAAAGTCCCTTCTTCAGGGTCCGAGAAACGTGTAGATGGTACAAGATGATAAAAAGTACACCCTCTGTAGCAGGATGGTACTTGTACCCACAACAAGTACCATCTTGCTGTGGTGTTAATTAGTTTGCTTCAGCCTAATCTCCCAGCACACATAGTTGCTAAGACATTTTCTGCAGAGCTAATTAGTCAGTAAATGTCTCATGTAGACACATTCACAGAGTATTGCCTTAAAGGCCTACACACATAGGGGGCACTATTCTTGAGTGCAGGAGTATCTAAGGTGCTGACCCCATACATGGCTTAGAGGGTTATACCTGAATATTAGGCCTGTGCAAAGTGGCTGGGATTCGCTTCAGATTCGGATTTGGCTGATTCAGGGGACAGTAATTCAGTTTGATGATTCAAATCACTGTCCCAAATTGATTTGGTCAAATCCAATTCAGAGATTCAGCCACCACTGAATTGGCCAAATCTCTGAATCCAGCAGGCCCCATCCCCCGCTCACTCTCTCAGCCCTGTCAATGGCTGCCCCACCTGGCCCCAGCCTCCTGGCTCTTTAAAAAACAAACAAACCTGGCACTCACAGGCTACTGCCAGGTCAGGTGCGGGGTGATCCCCACTGCCCCACACTGCATGGGTGGCTCTGTCATGAGCCCCCATCCCCGACCTGGTCTCCCAGCCCCAGAGTCCCAGCTCTTTAAAAAAAAACAACAAAAAAAGCCCCCACTCACCAGCTGTGGCCAGGTGGAGGGGTAATCCCCACTGCCCCACACTGTGTGGGGGGC
>NW_005841928.1:3504203-3520159 GCF_000455745.1 Alligator sinensis
ACTGCATGGAGGCCTCTGCCACAAGCCCCCAGAAGGCCTGACAACTGCTGCAGCAGCCAGGAGCTGGGGCTGGATGGGGCAGCCATGGGGGGGGGGTCTGGGAGAGCAGGTGGGTGTCAGGGGTCTTCAGGAGGGCTGGGGGGAGCAGGCAGGGGATGGAGCCAGGCGGGGATCCCCCATGGTCCTGTCCCCTTCTTCCAGCCCCCCCCCCCCAACTTACCGGCATGGACCTGGGTCCAGCTCCCTACAGCAATGAGCGGGGACTGCCTGAATCTCCAAAGCTCTCCGAATTGATTGAGAACTTTTTATTGATCTCCCAATTCAATTCAGATCCAGAGATTTGCCCACGTAATCTGGCCAAATCTCCTCCGAATTGAATCAGCACCCCAAGATTCACACAGCCCTACTGGATATCAATCTAACTCATAATGATCTGATGTGGTATATAATGTGTGTGCATGTGTATCAATTTTATTGTATGTATGTATCTATCTATAGAGAGAAAGATACTATATGGTATATACCATACATATATTTATAGTAGCAACCAGTCATCACATTGATTATCATTATCTCATGGTTTCCCCCTTGCCTTGTTCTCTCTAGTCAGTCTATACTCTGAGGATCTTACTGTCTCTCTCTCATCAATAAGTATGTTGATAGTAAAATGGGATGCAGACTTCTAGATGTAATGCAAAGCAAATAATAAATAATACCATGAGATGTCAATCAATCTATTTCTTTTTTGAATTGGTTGTTTCCCTGAAAATGCAAAGCAAATATTCTGGAGTTTGTGTGTTTGCTGCATCAGGGATTTAAAAAATTGGGTTTGTAAGAGAGTTTTACAAAGCCATAGCTGAGTATTCATTTTTTCAGAGCTATTTTGTAATATATTGTATGGACAAATGAGCCACTTAATTCATGTTAAAAGCACTCTAGTCCTACCTTCTGCTTTTAAATGTGATTTTTCATGTCTAGTCACACTAATGAGTAGTTTGGAAAGGTGCAGAAGTGAAGAATCAATAGTTTTGATGAAACATTTGACTTAATTAATTTCACCATATATATGGAGTAGTACTATGTGTAAGTAAACAAAACAAGGAATATCTTCCTTTGGGTAAAGAATGGGTGAGAACAGGTGCATGATGATAAAAATGAACTCTTAGATATAGGGCATTTTGCACACCTGGCTAGCTTGATAAATTACTTACTTGGTCTTACAGCCTTAGGTGTTCCAAAAAGCTGTGCCACCTATTCATAAGAAGGCTTCTAAGTTTCTGAATCCCCTTTGCATACTTTCATTTATTTCTTCTGTATGAATTACTTTTCTCTATTTTTCCAATAAAAGTTGTTCCCTTCATGTCAAAAGTATGTTTCAAACTCAGAGATTGATCAGAGGTTTCTTTCTGGCTTTTTGGTGAAGCTCACTGCTCTAGGTATTCATCCTCCAAAAAATTGCACTCTAATGTAATACCTACCTTGACATCTGGTCACTCTTTGCTGTCCATCTTATCTGATCTCTGTTTTTTATCATCATCAAAATTCATATTATCATATGTCTGTGTGTGCATGCATATGAATGTATGCTCCTTTTCATGTTTTGTTCTTATTTTCTTTATGTATTTTTACTGGTGTTACCTTGGATTTTTGTATCCTGTTCTCCCATTCACTGCAAACCAACAGACTACTCAAGCTAGGGGCCATTTGGTGACAACAGTGCGATACTGGCAGAAATGTATTCTGAGATCTGAGAACTGGGAGAACGGAGGCTCAAAACTGGGTATGGCTATTTCCTTCCTGAATTAGAGGCCCTGTCAGAAACTAGTCATTATCATGGCAGAAGGGAGAGAAGCAGAAATAGTCCCTGCCATTTTAAAGACTCAGTGGGCTCTAGGGTCGTGAAACTTTCTATAAGGCACCATTTCTGCTTTGTACTACTATGGATCAGTTTGATGTTTATATGAAGGACAGATCCAATTAAAGCTATTGAATAGAAAATTGTGGGGCATATCCTGTGACATTCCTAAACCAATGATAGTTAGATGCCAGAGAGGTCCTGACAGGGTAGTGAATCACTCTAGACATGCGCCATTCAGATACTCTCTCTCTAAAGCACACATTCTTTCCTACTGTTGGGCATAAGGTACTGAGCTAGATAGACCATTGATTTTACCCAGTATGGCAGTTCATATGTTCTTATGTTTAACCTCTATATTTACATAAAGACTACATTCCTCCAAGATAGGAAACAGCAGCACAAACCTGCCTTCCAAAATGTAGATCAATCCTCATAGAAAGCTATTATAGTTTTGCTGTATTACCATGAGATATTACAAAACAGAGTAATTATACAATGTACCATAGAAACTTCCAAATCATTGGGTCCCATAGTAAAGGTGACTTCCCAATGAAAGCTATAGTGTATTATCTGAGGTCTTGTGACAAGGTTAATCAATCAGGATATTGATTCATGTGTCCACTATTAAAGACAGACTCTTTATTATGATAATGCGGGGTGTTAATCCTCTAAGAATCTATCCCAGTAAAAGGGGTGGTCAGCCTTATATATCTAACTAAACTAAGCCTACAGCCCAGCTCTAGTTAGCAAATTGATAATTAGAATAGTCATGGACTCCAATTTGAAATTGAGCCACAAGACCATATTGTTAACAACTTACAGGAATAATACTATAATACATAGTTTAATACAGGAGATAAAAGCACAAACAGGGAACAATAATAATGGAGAGAAAAACAGAAATCAAAAAACTCTGTTTCTCTCCATGTGCAGCAATGTTGTAGGCATGGTAACTTCAATTAAGACTCACTCAATAACTGGAGTGAAGTACCCTGTATCACTCGGCCACCTCCCTTCAGGAATTTCTCCCTCATTCAGGGGCTCAATTCCTCAATTAGAGATGGGTGATACATTACCCTCATTAGCTTTCTTTAGACTGGGCTTTAGTCCTGGCCCTCCAGACTGGGTTTTGGTTCAGGTGACACCTGAGGAGTTTTGCTTGAAACCCAGGGGGAAATGCTCTCCACAGAGCTTCACACCAAACACACACTGTCCCAGACACATGGACATACTCAAGCACCCAGCAGTCAGACACCAATCGCACTCCCAATCTAACAATTATCCATGTTCCAGTTGCCCTAGACTCACACCAAGCCTTGGATCTAAACCCTTTTATACACCTCAAATCACATCGCTTCTATGAACCAGTCAGTCACTCGGGCTGCATCAGTCATTCCTCAATCCAGTCAATTCAGGAGATGCTGTTGTCACTCAAAATTTCATATACATACTTATCAAATTCTCAACCATCAAGAAATCATCTTATTAATCACCTTAGAGGGTGCTTTCCATACTTTGGGTGCTAATGGTGTTCCTGACTCAGCTTCACTGAGTATGCTTAAGGCTAAAAAAGTGGGTCATGGTTTAGCAGTTCACTGTTTCTAGAACCTACCTGACTCAACCATCAGTGAGCATTTCCAAGTCTACATAACTTAACTCAACTTTAGAAAACTTCTTAACTTATGACAGATCACTAACTAGGCTGGTAATGCTTGTGACCCAACACCACAATGTTGCTACCAAGAGAAGATAGACACTGGTTAGTTCTTCTCATTTTGATACCTTTGATAATGATGGAGGTGATAGATCATCTGATTTTTTTTTTAAATTTTAATCCATAGTTTTATCATGGATTTTCATGTTTGGAACTGTCTTCTTTACGTTTGCTTAGGGAGACCCAAACTTGGAGCAAAACTTCTCCTTTAGATTACATATGCAGTATGGCTGAAGCCAAAGGCAAGAAGGAAATCAATGGGCCTTGTTACATACTCATTTTAGGTGATTTCTAGAACTCTTAACCCCTGGATTGACTGCATGTTAACACCTTTAAGTGGCTTACAGCACTCATTATTCATCTTAAAGTTACACCACTCCAGGGTAGGATTATCTCTAGTCCACTTAATTTTGCTTCTGTTCCATTAAGGTGTGGCCACTCTCCACAGCCATTCTGACCAAGTTGAAGTCCTCCAGCATCCCAGGATGTAGAAGACCTTGCTGAATAAGAGCAAGTGGGGACATGGGGGAACACTGGAGCTGGGCACAGCGCCCCTGCCCCACTGATCCTACCAGGAAGATCGAATGCCACAGCCCTGGAGCACCCAGCAGCTGCATTGCCTCCCAGACTGTCTCACTGCTCTGAATGCCCAGGCCAGACTTGGGCTGTGGTGTCTGTTGGGGGGAAGCATGCTGGTGCTCACCCCTCCCACTGACCCACAGTTGAACCTGTGCCCACCTCCACTGCAATGTGTCCCTGCCTAGTGCTTGTACCCCCAGGACCCAGATACATGTCCTGGCAGGATTGGAGTGAAGGTTAATAGCTTCAGTGTGGCAGCGCAGGGCTAATTCCCACTGACCCCATGATCTGCTGGGCTGTGCAGAGCCCAGCTTCTAGCTCCCCCCACCTGGTGGGGGACAGCTGCAGTTGGCAGGCACCTGAAGCCCCTGAACATGATGTAGCAGCTGAATAGCTCCAAGCATGAAGTGTGGGGCTTGGCACTGCCCGTCTGGGCTGGGGCTGCACAGAGCAGGTGGGGAGGCTATTCCACTCACAGATGTCTTCCAAGCCCATGGGGCCTGATCCTTTTCAGAGCTCAGGTGATGCACAGCTGTCTGGAAGCCCAGGCATGGGGGGGCAGGGGGGGAAGGGAACTCTGGAGAAAAAAAGAATCGGGCCCCTTGGAGCTCAACAGTGAAATAGTTTGAGTGGTGGCAGGAGGCACCATGGCTGCTGTGCGCTCTGGGGCCTCAGTGCTCACTCTGCCTGGCAGGAGCAGTGAACCGGTCCTGCCCCTGGTAACCAAGCCTCTAGTGGCAAGTCAGAGCTGTTCAGATAAAGGACCATCAGAGATGGTTTTTCATCTTAAGGTGTGACTAATCCACTAAACTGAACAACACTAAGCCGATTAACATTTGTTTGGCTTACAGCATAGGATGTAACAAGGCCTAATGTATGCAACTGTTTGGCCTTCATCTGGGCTTACTTAAAACCCATAAAACTAAACTTCATGAACAAGGAGCATGATCTTTGGAGGTATAAATTCCCACATCCCCCACACAACCTCTCCCACTCCAGTGTCTTCCGGTCCTAGCTGAAAAATTTAAAAGTGCAGAGGTTAACTGAACAGTTTGGGATCTGCCAAGTTATGCATTCATTTACACTAATTGTGTGGGCTTTGTTTTGGCCCATTGTCTCTCCCCACTCATATCGGTTTCCCCACAGGCTTCATCCCCATGTAATAGGAATATAGGATTGCAAGAGCTTATTTAGGAAATACAGTATAAATAGAAAAAAACTAAATGGAACATATTATTGGGGGACTAAAACTAGTAGAATATATTAGATGTTGGTTAAAGTATAGCTTTCCTTTAAAACTTATATAGAGAGGATCATGCAAAAAGTTCAGTGAAAAAAATTATATCATCATTTATAAAAAGAAATTGTGTAAATCACACTATACGGCATATACCAATAATGTTGGACTGTGGACACAAAAATCTATAAAATACTTTGAGCAGCATCCTATGGGACTGAAAAGTCCTTTCCTAGCTCGCAAACTAGATACAACTTTAATCAGCTTCCCATGGCTACCAGCGTGCTGTGTTTGATAATAAACTGAAGGAAACTGAAAAATAATAGGACAGAATCTCATATATCTGCATTTGTTTAGAAAGGGGAATTTTACCAATTTTGCATATTCAGTTTATATTCACTATCACTAGTGTTAAGGAATTTTCTTTTGCTCTCTGTTTTTCCCTACAGTACTCGTGGAGCATCTCACTATTTCAAAATGCTCCTCCTGAGAACTGGTGTCAGCGAATGCTGCTCTTTTGCCAAATATAAAGTAAAATACATTCTGCCACTTTTTTTCTGTTAACAGAAGAAATAATCAGGCTTCACAGTATGTTCATGAATGAAAAAAAACAATAGACCTGTCCTTTGTAACTGAATATTTGATGGGCTATGAATGCATTCTATCTTGCAATTTACTCTTTTACATTTACTTGCTGAGTACTGATGGTATGTTCAGTGTTGTTAGTGTGGAAGAGGAGAAAAGTATGCTGCCCTCAAGGAGCCTGCATGTTTACAGAGGCTGAGTAAAAATTAATTGGATCACAGGAGTATTCTTTTACAGAACAGGTCCTTTGTTAAGATTAGGTTTATACGCTAATATAGAACCCTAGTAATAGAATCAGAGGATTTGAAGGGACCGCAAGGGTCATTTAATCCAATGTCTTTGTTGAGAGAACGGTGGTTTATAAAAGAACTACATTTTAAGGACTGATTTGAAGAAGATAAGTGTGCAGGCATATACAACTGAGTCAGAAAGAGAATTCCAAATTCATAGAGGGAGGGCAGAGAGATAAAGAACTTATTTGGGATTTGAAGACGGTGTGGAGGAATGTGTAATGGCAACACTAAGCTAGGTAGCGGCTAGGTTTTAAAAAAGAGTGAATGTAAAAGCAAGAAACTTAGAGCTGATGTAAAAAAAACAATAGGCAGTTGAGCAAGGAAATCAAGGAGCTGATGTTCAACTACCTGATTTTTGTGGCAATATTTTGGGGAGTTGGAAGGACCAATATGAAAAAGGTTATGATAATTATAATAGGAAATGACTGCATCTGGGAAAGTTCTAAGCAGAGGGAATAAGATTAGTGATGAGAAAGGAGTGAACAATTATGTTGAATTCATGAACCTGGGTACTAAGAATGCTGGGCTTGACTGAGAAAGTGGAAGATTAGGCTGGGGATAGCAGAATTCATTTTTCACTATGGCAATCCACTTGTACCTTGGGGAAGTAGTTAAGGAAGTGAGATGGAATGGAAGAAAATTAGGATGGTTGATTTTTGAAATATTAGCATAAAAGTACTTGAAGATGTTTGGCTGACTGGTACCTCCAAGGATCAGGGATGACCTGTAGAAAGAGGAAATGAGCGAAATGTATGAAAGGGGAACCCTGAGGTTAAATGCAAGAGAGGGAGATATACTGAAGTGGCAGGTAGCAAGGAAGTATGTGAACTACAAAACACCCTGCCATATAAGACAGGGGAAGAGGGAGTAATGGATTGAGGATGATGAGTTCAGAAACTTTACCTAGACATTTAGCTAAAATAGGTCATTGGTGATCTTGATAAGGCAGTTTCAGGGAGTGGATGAGGCATAAACTAGATTGAAAGGGTTTGAAGAGAGAATATGATGCAGAGAAAATCAGTGAAAGTGAGTGGAAAAAATGTTGAAGAACTTTGACAGCAAAAGAAGCAGTAGTTGGACAGGCAAGTGACATCAAAGTAAAACTATGGCATGCAAAAGGAAAGGAAAAATATGGCAGAGAGTGGGGTTTGGGATGAAGACAAGAGAATCAAATGAACTAAGGAAAGTCAAAAGTGTGGATTTAAATGGGTTAAGAGAGATGTTTAAGCAATAGCGGAGAAGAATAGAATGGAGATCTACCACTGAGCTAGAGGTATGTAAAAGGACAAAAAGCAGTATATGTATGTGAGAGAAGGAAAACTGAGAGAGGAAGATGTGTGAATTATAGCAGCAAAATATATGGCTGAGTTGTGTCCAGCCAAAGCTTAATATTTCATTCTGTGTTGTTAGTCTCACTTGGTATACTTCAGCATAATAGAAAGAAGGGTATATGAAAGAGTGTTTCTGGAACATGCTGCTTGTTCCACATTGGATCAAGCCAAGGCCTCGCATATGTAGTTGGGTGTAATGGAGGTCTGCCCCTGTTAGTAGGAAGAGGGGTTTGGGGAGAAGTGCAAGAAGCCTGAGGGAAAAGTGGCAGGATGAAGTAGCTGTCTGGGTGAACTGACCCAGGGGCTAGAAAAGGGCAAGCAGTTAATTGCAGAATTAACAGCACCTGGGCCCTGGGTGCAGGAAACAGGGTCACAGGACTGAAATGGGGCTGCAGATCTTCCATATCACAGGTGAGTAGCTAAATCACTAATGGTAATGCTGGATTGAGTTTCTCTTAATTTCTTCTGTGGGGGTTGGCTCCATTTATATAATTAATTAAATATTAATCAAGCCAGAGATATTGCCTGTTTATCCCACCTGTCAAAGTACTTCTTTGGTAGAAGAGTGGCTGAGCAGAGAATAAGACCAAGTCTCCCACCTCTCAAGTGAGTGAACTATTAGCTATTTTAGAATCTCTCTCTGTCCCTCAAAATTCATTGATGTAGAACCTTTTGTAAACAGAATTGAAATGTGTGGATTTCATTGAAAAGCTATGGTTTTCATTAAGTGGTATCATTCAACATCAACAACAATAAAAAGAAACATTAAAAGTATTCCCAGAAACCTCTCGCTTTATGCTACAAATCTAAAACAAAGGGGACTGAAATGCTATTAGTGTGGAAGATTTCTGCAATGACCCACCACTTAATAAGGTAAGTTGTGCCCAGAAAAATCTTAGAAATATTAAAATATACTGAGTGGATGAATTGATATTGCAAAAAAAAAGGGGGAGGAGATTAATTTCTTGAGGAAAAGATTTTGTGAGTGATATCTTTTATTGGACCAACTGAAGGGTTCTGATAGACTTAGACAAAGGGTGAAGATGGAAGTGCAGCTTCCTGAATGCTTTGCAGGAAGTGTTCTGAGTTACAATGATCCCCAGGGACTAAACAGAAGTTCACTGTTAGTTCTAGTGAGCCTGCAGCTAGGCCTATTGCTAAGGGAAATTTTCTCCCTGTGGGGCTGCAAACTTTTTAGAATGGGAGTGGGGAAAGGGAGTAGAAAGAGCTCATTTGGGGGTTTCCCCAGCCAGTGCTGGAGGGTGGGTCCCCCAGCCACCTTTGGTGGCTCCAATACATCCATGCCACCTTCCAGCAGAGGCTGAAAAACTCCTAGACCAAACTCCACCTGCTCCCTTTCCCCCCTCCCACTCAGAACACAGCGACAGACTGGCAGGCAGTGCAGACAGAAGTTACAGAAGATGCTGTTTTGAAACATAACATCTTCATCTGACCCTCATGCAATGAGGGTTCAGATTTTCACCTGACTGGCCATATTTGAAACTGTCTGCAGCCATGCACTTGTGTTTGGTAATGGCTACAAACTTCTTTCTGTGGCCAGATTGGGTGAAAATTGTTACTACTGTCTGTATCAAAACTTTCACGTGCAATGCTTTCTCCTTCATGGCTACCACATCATTTCAACACATATTCATGTTTTCTTTTTTATGCTTTAAAATACTAGAATATTGCAATTTTCTTTTTACATTCTTCTTAAATCCAATTAAAAATTAGCTATCCAAAACAACTGAAAGGGCCAAACATAAACACTCTACTGAAGCCTTATACCTGAAAATGCCTACAATATTAGTTTTCTATCTCCTGAAAAAAAAAAAATTCCTACCTGTGGATAGGATGAATACCCAGCTGTCTTCTTATGTTGCTCTTGTATTAAGTGCCTGTCTGCCTCATTTATAATCAAGATTGAAAGAAGGGTCACAGAGGAGTATAAGAGTATTACTTGGGCATGCAAGGATGAAATCAAGGAACCCAGAGCACAACCGGAGTTGCAGCTAGCAAGGGACATGAAGGGTAACAAGAAGGGTTTCTACAAGTATGTCAGCAACAAGAGGAAGATCGGGGAAAGGGTGGTCCCCATGGTGAATGGGGGAGGAGTGTTGTCAGCAGTTTAAGGGAAGTGATTCCCGTCCTCAACTTGGCACTGGTAAGGACACATCTGGAGTACTGTGTCTAGTTTTGGATCCCTACTACAGGAAGGATGTGATAAAATTGGAGAGAGTCCAGTGAAGAGCAATGAAAATAGTTAGTGATGAGCTGGGGCACATGACTTATGAGTAGGGATCCTTGAAATCTCTCTCTCATGGAAAACTTTGGAAAAATACAGAATTTGCCTTTTTTGTGCAACCCACCACTGATTGGCTGAAGGGCCCTGGCAGCCCTGTGCCTCACCTCTGATTAGCAAGAGGCAAAACCCACATTTCTGCCATAGTTTTTGCCTCTAGCCAATCAGTGGCAAGGCACAGGGCTGCTGGGGTCCCACCGCTGGTCACTGGCAGGGGGGTGCAGCAAAAAGAGGGAGAATACAGGTGCTGCTGCACAGCACATGTTGCACATCTGCCACTAGAAGGGTTTTGTTAAATACCTACGTGTTTCATTTTACTTACTGAAAAACATGGATTTTTATGGGGGGTTTCTGGAGATATTTGCTTTTTTTCAAAGAAAATCAGGACCCCTGCTTATGAGGAGAGGCTGACAGAACTGGGCTTATTTAGTCTGCAGAAGAGAAGACTGAGGGAGGATTTCATAGCATCCTTCCACTCCCTGAAGAGGGGTTCCAAAGAGGATGGAGCTAGACTGTTCTCAATGGTAGCAGATGAGAACAAAGAGCAAGGGAAGTTTAGGTTAGAGATTAGGAAGAACTTGTTTGCTAGGAGGGTAGTGAGAACATGTTACCCGGAGAGGTTGTGGAATCTCCATCCTTGGAAGTTTTTAGGACCCTGTAACAGGGAACCCTAGGCCTGTTACCAGAAAGCAGGGCAGCCCTGTTAAAACTAGAACCTTCTGGGCACAGCCTGCAGGCAGAGCAAGGGTTAGAAGCCAAGTCTTGCAGGCTAGTCAGCTGACTGGGGGCTGTCAGGTGACCGGGAGAGCGCTCAGGCCAAAACTACATAAGCCCTGGTCTGAGCTAGCCAGAGATCCCCAGTTGCAGAGAGGGTGGACTCCTGAGAACTCCAAGCAGAGCTGCAGCCACCCGATGAGAGGGAGAGAGGAGCAAGCAGTGGGACTCAGAGATGTGGAGCCCATGAAAAAAAGTGGGTAGGATAAGTGCCTTTGTTAACTTTCCTTTGTTATAGTCTATGGATTTACTCTTTAGGTTTGAGTTTAATCTGGTGGTTTGAGAATGAGACTGTAGGGGAGGTGGTGACCTCATTAGCATCTACAAGTCACAGCTACAGAGGGCCAGAAAGTAAAGTCAAACATAAAGGGACTCAGAAGTGCCCCAAGGTGTTTCCAAAGGCTACTGGAGATGGCACCCTGTTATGACCCACATAGACAAAGCCTTGACTGAGATGATGTAGTTGGGGATGGTCCTCCTTTGACCAGAAGGTTGGACTAGATGACCTCCTGAGGTCCCTTTCAATGCTAATTTGCTTAGATTCTGTAATTCTATATTCCATCCCATGTTTATTTTCGCCCCAAACAATTTACATTTTGAAAGTCTGATCCTGCTTTCATTCCAGCAATTCTTCCATTGAATTCAATAGAATTAGGATAAGGCCCTAAATACATAGTGAACAAAGGAGGGAAAAAAGAGTTACGAAAAATAATGTGACTGAATGATGAAATTAAGTGCTTGTCCTGGTAGTTCCAGGAATTTTTATGAGTTCTCTTATCACATTGAATGCAGTTACAAATAATTTTTGGTTTCATGGTCTGTATTCTTCTTATATAAATTGTTGAGATACCAGTTTGTATGCTGTAATTTAGATTGGCACTCTTACTGCTGAAATAATTTAACAATGCTTTTATACAAACACATTGAGTTTTTTGTTGAGCAGTTGCCTTCTTTTCAAGATCTGACAAGTAATCGGAACGTCTCCTCTTCTTTTTTGAAATGTTAATTTGAGTTATCGGTTACTAGCCTAGACCTGCTATGGATGCATTCGTTATAAAACATATTAAAACAAAGTCAGCATTTGAAATGTAATTTTTATAACAATTATTAGTAATAGTTTCTCATTTATTTGTAAAGTCTTGCTTGACTAATTAGAGCACTGATTATCTTACAGTGAATTTCCCTAACGATTATAACAGAAAGATTTAGATTAATGAAATAAAAAAGCAAACAGGAGAACAAGAAATATGTAAGGAATACACATCTTCATCTTGCTTAATATTTGTTAGCTGAAGAAATAGTAAATCTGCTCTTGATATGCCCAATGTTTTACTCTTGCATGTAGTTTAATTTTTTAGTAGATCAGTAAGTCAAATTTGATTAAACACTTTCTGATTTTATGCAAACAGTTCAGACTTATTATTATGTTTTAAATTAAGATTGCACTCATATCCAAACAGCTACCTTGAGATATCATAGTTCAATCCTTACTATAGGATTGTCCATCAGAAAGAATAATGAGTTCCTGATTTTCTTACATCATATAATGTTTATTTTCATAAAAGAAAAAATGTTAGCAGATTCTTTTTATGTCAACTTATAGCACCATTGGCCTGGACAGCATTTCTCAGTACAAAGTGCCCAATAGAGATTAAGGATGAACAGAACTCAAAATACAGGATCCAGATCTGAATTTTAATCATAGACTCATAGAAAATTTGGTTTGGAAGGGACCTCAGGAGGTCATCTAGTCCAAAACCCTGCTCAAAGCAGGGCCATCCCCAAGTAGTTTATCTCAGCCAAAGCTTTGTCTAGCAGGGTCTCAAAAACATCCAAGGATAGAGATTCCACAACCCCTCTGAGTAACCTGTTCCAGTGCTTTATTACCCTTCTAGTGACAATTTTTTTCCTAATATCTAACCTAAACTTCCCTTGCTGCAACTTAAGACTGTTGCTCCTTGTTCTGTCATCTGCCACCACTGAGAACAGTCCAGCTCCATCCTCTTTTGACTTCCCCTTCAGGTAGCTGAAGCCTGCTATTAAATCCCCTCTCGGTCTCCTCTTCTCTGGAGTAAATAAGCCTAGTTCCTTCAGTCTTTCCTCATAAGTTATGTCCCCCAGAACCCTCACCATTTTTGTTGACCTCCACTGGACTCTCTCCAATTTGTCCACATCCTCTCTGTAGTGGGGGGCCCAAAAATGACACTCTACTTCAGATGTGGCCTCACCAGTTCTGAATAGAGGGGACTAATCAGTAATCACTTCCCTTGACCTGTGGACAATGCTGCTACCAGTGCAGCCCAGTATGCTAGCAGCCTTCCTTGCAACAAGGGCACATTTTTTACTCATATTCAGCTTATTGCCCACTATAACCCCCAAGTCCTTTTTTGCAGAGCTGCTGCCTGGATAGTCAGCCCCCAGCCTGTACAGGTAATGGGATTGCTCCACCCTAAGTGCAGGACTTTGCACTTGTCCTTGATGAACCTCATAAGGTTCCTTTTGGCCCAATCTTTCGATTTGTCTAGGTCACTCAGAATCCTAGCCCTACCCCGCAGTGTATCTACTAGTCCCCCCAACTTGGTGTCATCTGCAAACTTTCTGAGGGTGCACACTCTGTGCCATCCTTCAGGTCATTAAGACATTGAACAAAACTGGCCCCAGGGCTGACCCTGGGGGCACTCCATTTGATACCGGCTGCCTACTAGACATTGAACCATTGATTACTATTTTTTGAGCCCGATGCTCCAGCCACTTTTCTAACCACCTTACATTTCCATTCATCCAGCCCATACTTCCTTAGCTTACCTACAAGAATGCTGTCAGAGACCATATCAAAAGCCTTGCTTAAATCAAGGTATCCCACATCCACTGGTCTCCTCACATTCACAGAGCCAGTCACCTTGTCATAGAAGACAATCAGGTTGGTCAGGCATGACTTTCCCTTGGTGAATCTATGCTGACTGTTCCTAATCACCTTCTTCTCCAAGTGCTTAGAAATCAATTACTTGAGGATATGCTCCATGATTTTTCTAGGGACAGAGGTGAGGCTGACTGGTCTGTAGTTCCCTGGATCCTCCTTTTTCCCTTTCTTAAATATGGACACTGTTTGCCCTTTTCCAATCATCTGGGACCTCTCCTGATTGCCATGAGTTTTCAAAGATGATGTCCAGTGGCTCTACAGTCTCATCAGCCAACTCCCTTAGCACCCTCAGTTGCATCCCATCTAGCCCCCTGGACTTGTATATGTCCAGCTTTTCTAAATAGTCTGTAACCTGTTCTTCAACCTGTTAGGTGCTTACCTCCTCCCCAAACTGTGGGTCCTGATGCAGTAGTCTGGGAGCTGACTTTACCTACCAAGACTAAGATGAAATAGGCATTAAGCACTAAAGCCTTTTCTGCATCCTCTGCCACAAGATTGCCTCTCCCCAAAAGGTTTAACTCAGCCATGACCATAAATGGAGATTTAAGATCACTTGGCCACACCCAGACTTAAATTGCTAGCCTTTTTGTTTCAAGTTCATGACGGAGGCCCTTTAGCCACAAAACAGGCCTACTGAACTAATCTCCCTGAACTTCCTGGAGTTTTGTTTTATCCTATCATAGAGACTGGGTGCAGCTATGTAATTCAAATAAACATTTGAATTTCCACCAACTTTAGGGGCCTTTGCTTCTGGTGGCTTTGATTTAAAGCTTATGTCTAGGATATACATTCTCTGAATTATGAGAGAAAAGGAATTAGCATGAATACTATTCTATTTTACTTCATAAGGGTATATTGTAAAAGGGATTAAATTTGGAATTTTAATTGATAAAGTCAGCATGTATGCGCGCGTGCACACACTTACACGCGCGCGCGCACACACACACACACACACACACACACACACACAGTGATATTTCTCTTCTCATCTCTACTTTGAAAAGAGAGATTTTTGTAGTAATTCTAGCAAGTGTTGTAAATGTCTGGATAGTGGCAGAACCTTGTGAATTTCAAAGAGATTAGGCTCATGTTTAGATTGAGTTTCCAGTAAAGCTTTCCTGGCTTGACAGGCTGAAAATGACTATTATCTGAAAGAAAAGGGGAACTTTCCAAAATGGGAAGATAAAGCAAACATTGAACTGTTATTGCAGAGCAGGGTAGAAACCATTCCTTTGTGTAATATGTCCAAGTGTTGAAAATAGTCTTTGTGATTTTAGTGAATACTTAACTAATCCTCCACTGCTCAAACTGATTTACAGTTAGTTAAAATATATATGAATGCTTACCTCAGTAAAATTTAATGCATGTGACACACTTGGAAATTGTTAATTTGTTGACCAAAGAGAGAAGGGGGAAATTGGAGGATTAAACCTAGAAGAATGGCTGAATATGGACTTGAATAACAAGAAGAGATCAATTATCTTGTGGATATGCTTGCATAACCCCTGTTAATGGGAATTACATGCATGACACATCAACAAGAAAACATATCCTGAACAACATACCCTGAACTTTGTATTTTTCAGTGATAAAATGATCAAAATCAAAAGATCATTATGACAAGATGTTGGTGGCTGATTTCCTTCTATGATGCAGGAAGGAGAATGCCAGATTTAAAAAGGGTTTAGGTTCTTGGAAGAATTATTTTATTATAAGAAAGCTATGAATTGTGATATTGGTTTTAAATTATTATTAAACATTTCAGATCCACTATTAAATGCAGAAAGTAATCTAATAGACAGTTAATGATTAAATTGGAGGTAAAAATATGCAGTTGATACCAAATTTAGATCTTAATGGTACAATGTCAAAAGTTAAAAGCATGTAACTTACAAGTTATTACAATCCAAGGTCACTGTGTCCAAAAGCAAATGTGTAACAGAAAATGCACAGTTGCATCCTTGGGCGTTCTCAGGGAATGATAAAGGTACTTAAAGACAAGAAATTATGTTGTGTATTGACAGTACTGCTTTAGAATTGTATAACTGTAGGATAAACTAATGAACATAAAAAATCAAGTAGTCTGGTATTTATGGAGCATATGTGGAAAACCATGTTTGGACTTTCAAATAGGGGCATTTGTTAGTGAATAAGTGACTGGGGTGACATATCTAGCCAATGCAGAGTGATCCAGGGTTAAATTAAAAATTTAAAATAATTAAAATTAAAAATAAGGAATAATTTAATATTTATTAAATTATAATAATTTAATTTTATAATATTTAAATTATATATAAAATAATATATCTTATATAATTATATATTTATTAACATATAATAAATATTATATTTATAATAATTTA
>NW_005841928.1:3520190-3528908 GCF_000455745.1 Alligator sinensis
TTAATAATTATTTATTAAAATAAATAATTTTAATTATTTAAAATAATTAAAATTTAAAAATAAGGACTTGTGTAGGGGTGGTATATGTTGCTAAACTAAATTGCAAGTGTTCAGATTAATTCAAATCTTACTGTCATCCATAAAGACTCCCAACAACTTTTTTTTTTTTTATATTTTCTTTCTGATCTTTAATGGGAAGGTTGATTAGCATTGACCCTCCCACTGACAACCATGGAACTTACTAGTAACACTCCCATTCAATGATTATCCACTTTCACTTATCAAGTCAGGATGGATTTTAATCATTTGTCTTTTTTGGCCAGCTAATAAACTCTTCTTAAAAGAACTCCCAATATCCATTCACATTTTTCTCCCTAGATTCTCCCTCTCAGTCAATATTGCTCATAATGTTCCTCAGCTCCAGGGCAGTGGTTCTCAACCTTTTTTAGACCAAAGGTACCTCTTTAAAACACTTCAAAATTTAACAGTGCTTCATAAAAAATATAAAGATGTTATGAACACTATAATGCAAACTAATTAATAAAATAATATTTAATATTATATCAGATCATTATCATTTTATTATATTAAGCCCACTGTCACTCCCACTGTGGCCAAATGAAATAGTGCCTGCAGAACCAAATCAGGAAGCAGCTTTGTGGTAGTGTGCGTGCTCTGGTTGCAGATCTTTTCTGTCCAACCCTGAAGCAGGGTCTCCTAGAAACAGAAGCGCATGAAGCAGGTGGAAAAGCTGCAGCAGAAATTGTGTGCTTGTCTTCATAATGTAATGTAGGTAAGTACACACTTCTATTGCAACCCCTTCTCAGTGCAGCTCCTATGTGCCTCCTGAAAACTGGGGTTCATGAGAATTTCACCTGCTACCTTTTCTTAGCTTTGCTCAAGCAAGTACAACTGCCCATGTTTGGGCCCTACACTTAAAGAAAGAGGTAGACAGTTTTGAAAGAGTCCAGTGGAATGCAAAAAACATATTAGAGGCCCAGAGAAAATAAATAGGATTATTTAGTCTATAGAAGAGAAGTCTTGGGGCATTTGATAACAGTCTTCAAATACCTGAGGGCAATTACAAAGAAAATAGAAATAGACTATTCTCCAGCTATAGGGGACAGGACAAGGAGCAATGGATTCAAATTACAGCAGAGGAAATTTAGGTTGGATATTAGGAAGAGCTTTCTGACTGAGGGTGGTAGAGCATTGGAACAGGCTACCTACAAAAGTTGTAAAATCTCCATCACTTGGAATTTTGAAAAGCGGCTTAGATAGACACTTGACTGGGATGGTTTAGTCAGGGATGACCCTGCCTCGAGCAGGGGGCTCAAGATGAAATCATGAGGTCCCCTCCATCCTTATTTTCCTATGATTAGGGATCTCCAGAATTTTGCACCAGAAGTGCGGCTTCTTTAATCTTGGAGTTTCCCCCACACGATTCCCTGCTGCTGATTGGCAAAGGGGCCCCATCGCTGGCTGCTTGCACCTGATGGCTGGGAGCCAAAAACCACAGCTGCAGTTTTAGGCATGAGTGGCAAGCATGGGCAGCAAGCAACAGGGCTTTTCCTCCAATTAGCAGTGTATGGGGGAGCACGGTGGAAAGTCCAAGAATAAAGAAGTTGCTGTACCATGCACCTCTGCTGTGAATTCTGGAGATTCCTACCTATGATACATAGTGCCACAGGTATTACCCAGACATGGGGAGAGAAAGGGGGTGGGACAGGGTTAAAAAACTGAGGGTCAGTACTGAAGGTCACAGTACCACATATCAGTCTGTGTCTGGTGAATTGTGGTGTGGGTCAAGTGAATTCATGGTCAAGACCAGACCATGGTCACGGTCAGAAGTCAGGGAATCCAATACATAGAGTAGAGTAGGCAGGAGCAAGGCGCTAGGGTATCAGGCAGGAACAAGGTTAGAGCGAGGCTGAAGACATTGCAGATGGGTCTAAGGCAGGGACAAGGCAGGGATTCAAGGCAAGAGGTGCAACGCAGGGCCAGGAGGACTGGAGCTTGGCAAAGAGTTCCACAGCAGGGTACTAGGAGTATTATTGCAGGGACATAGCCCTGCAGGATGTGGGAGGTTCTTTAGCCCTCCCATCAGGGCCTTGTCGCTCCCATTGATTCTCCCAAGTCACTGGATTCCCTGTTGGGAATCTCATGAGAGGGTCCAGGCTGAGCTGGAGCAGGTACATAGCTATCCTTCTGGTAGTACTGCAGCCTGGTCTTCTGTCTGACATATGTGCAGCAATTACTGTGCAGTAGATTAGTCTAGTTTATTGCACCATTTTCTAGTACCTACAGATACTAGAAACTGGAGGATTAAACTAATATTCTGAAGTGCATGTGTCCCCCCTGACTGGTCCGGTCAGCCTCAGCAGCAGGGAGCCACAGCGGATGTGGAGAGCTGTGCCCACTTGGCAGGACGCTGCCTCTCAGCTACGTGGAGATCAGGTCCCATCCTGATCTCCATGTGGCTGAGACACATGGCTGTCAGGCAGCGGCCACCCTGCCCTGTGGAGATCAGAACCAACCAGGACCTTGAGGAGATCAGGACATCCATGGGGCAGGGAAGTAGCTGCCCAGCAGCTGGGACAGCTCTCCTAGTCACATGGAGATTGGGATGGGTCTTGATTTCCACAGGGCAGGAGGGAAGCTGCCTAGCAGCCGATGCAGCTTTCCCCTGCCCTACAGAGATCAGGGCTTGGCATCCAGCGAGCCTTGAGCTCCCCATGGTGTTCATACGTGTGTGAGGGCCCAGTTTAGTGTGCCTGTATTTTCTGTGCAGAACATTTAGGTGCATTATTTGCACATGTAAATTCACCTACTGAAGAACAGAAGTTACATAGGCCTCTACTACTGGGGTTGTGTGAGCAAGAGTCTTAATGTGTAGACTAGAATGAATGTGTTTTCTATTTTGCAGATTACTTTCCCCACACTAGTAGAATTTTGGCAGAAACAACTCAGTCTCTAACAAAAAAAATCTTTCTCTTTCCCGTGCCCTGTTGGTGTACAGTTGAGAGTCCATTCCATCTCACCTGTATACAAAGGTTGTGATTCCATATATGATAACTTGGCAAATGTGTGATATTTAAGAGACCAGTACATTTAGTAATTCCAGCATTCAAAAACTCATTTAAGTGCAAACTATTTCTGAGATGTCCAGAAGGCAGTTTTGTCTTTCCTGGTTTTAGCACAAGCAAAACCATTCAGAGATGAGTAGTCTTTCTATAATTTGTAGCACATGACTTCTGCCCATGAACCTGAATCTGATACTGATGATAATCTCACTGGCTTTATTTTTCAGTGAGGTCTATCCCCTCATTGCTGTAAGGATTTGATGGTGTAAGTTACAGCAGCCCTATAGGTACACTAAACATGGCTTGAACTGGGACTGAGGCTAGGGCTGGCTCAAACTGGCACTCAGAATCAAAGTGTAATTTGTGAATTGGTCCCTGTAAATACCATTTTCCTGAAACTTAGGACTAGGTGCAAGAGAATCTGGCCCAACATGTTCAGATTTGAGGAAACACAAAAATTCACTTCCATTGTTGATGGACTTTGGAGAAATCAAAAATATTTAAAAATATATAGGAAGTCTTGTGGGTGATTACCTTTTATTGGACCAATTGTATGATTGTTATAGGCACAGGCAAGCTTCAGATATCACAATACCCCTCCTCAGGTATCCTTCCATTGTAAGTGGTAAATTTCATTGTCTTCAGTGTTTTGATGGTTCCACTGTAAGTAACAAATTTCAGTACCCTCCATGTTTTGGTAGCCAGGAGATATGTGAGAGACAAGAATTTTTATGGCAGATGTATTTTTTTTTTTTTTTTTTTTTTTACTATGACATTGTGGTGGTCAAATAATAAAGTCATCTGGCTCCATAGGCCAGATGAGTAATGATGGGCTGATTTGTAGGCCAAACTGGGACTGACCCCAGGGGCTGCATGCAGTACGTGTGGTGCAGAGTCCAGCCTGCGTGCCACATGCAGCACGTGCCAGCCTTGCTCCAGTGTTTTTGCTGCATGTGGTGCACGAGCTGGGTCCAGAACTGCATGCAGCACAAAGGATTGGTGTGTGGTGTGAGCTGCATGAGGCACCCTGCTGGACTGGCCCTGGAGCTGATCTGGACTGGACTATGCTGGAGCCACCGTGCAAGGCCAGTCCAGCAGGGTGCTGCATGCAGTCCATGGCCCAGACCAGCTCCCTGTGCTGCATGCAGCTCCCAATCTAGCCCATGCACCACAAGCAGAGTGAGCCCCAGAGCCAGTGTGTACTTCATACAGCAGCAGGGGAGAGGCTGAATTGGCTATTCGTGCAGCTCAGGTTTGGCATGGGATGTGCACTGCATGCAACACCCTGCCAGACCAGCTTTGCATGCTGGCTCTGGCATAGACTGATCTGGACCGTGAAGCCAGCATGAAGAGCCAATCTAGAGTAGGCAGTGCATGACCTGGAGTGACCCCTGTACGTGTTGTATGCAGCGGACATGCTGCTGGGTCCAGCCCCCTGTGCCAACTGTAGCATGTGGAGTCAAGGCTGGCACATGCCTCATGTGGCATGTGGGGTTGGTCCAGACCTACAAACCAGATCATATGGCTTCAGAGGCTGGATCCAGTTTGCAGGAGGTATGTTTGACACCCTAGCATAGGCTATCCTGTATTATTGTGGCAGCAACATCACCTCAACACTACCAAAAATATGTAGGGAGTTTAATTTTTGCAAGGATTCAGAGCAGTCTGAATTAGTTAGTCTTTTCAGGCAGCAGAATCTTGAACTGAAATAAAAACAAAACCAAAAAAAGTTTGTGATGGGAGGAATGACAATTTTATGTACACAAATTGGCAGATACTTCAGTTTGGTTATAAGATACAGAACATTAAAAACCTCATTTAAATGGATTTTTTGTGCACTTATGAAAAATGCAAGAGTGTATTGCTGAGATTTAATAAACTCTGTTTCCCTGCACCTATTATAATATATGCCATATACTCAGGAGAGAGCAAGATAGGTTGCTTAATACCAATGGAGCAAACTTACATGAAAAATGTGTATTCCATTGCAAACAGGGACAGTTTACAAATTAAAACAAAACAGAGAAATTAAGAAAAGGATGATGCATAAGTTAACAGTGCCTGGAGGCAGCCTTAACTTTAATGCCAACAAATCATGCAGGTTTTACATAGTTATTCACTCTGGTATTCAATAAAAAATGAAGTTTCTATAACAATACCAAGCACACATTGAAAGAAACACACTGAACAATATGAAATGTGAACTTTACACTACACTGAAGATATTAATTTCATTTTTACTTTTAAATTCTACATATTTTCTTAGGTTTTGAAACTTAGGGCTAAATTGTTCCTTACAACACCTTTGAGTTCCTCTGAAAATGTCTGTAAGCTAAAGAATGGAGGGAAAAATTGGTGGGGAAGGGTGTTCTTTTTTTCCTTTGTATGGGACAAAAGTAGAAAAAAAGGATAAAAGGAAAAAGGGAAGGAGTAAGGGGGGCTTAAAATTAATTCCTGTCTGCAAACCCCTCAAATAATCAATTTTGAAAATTGTTAGTAAAAATATTGCATGAAAAAATAAACAATAGGAAATTAGAGGAGGGGGCGGTTAAAAAGAGAAGAAAGTAATAACCTTCTCATTTCTTTTTTTAAGAATTTTATGATTCAGTTTCTACCAAAAATCTTTTTTTTGTTCTTGATTTTTATAAAATCAAAAAAATCAGTAAAAATAGATTTTTTTTCCCACCAAACATTTCATTGCTCTTAAACCTATTATGTATGTATGTATTGAGAGCACCCTGTGTAGTATGCTAACATAAATAGCCAGTTAGGAATGTTCTCTAAAGTCACATATTTGCCAGTGAAAATGAGAGAATCTTGGGATAAAGTAAATTTTCATTTAATCCTGATGAGTTATACTGACTGACTTAACATTTTTGTTTATTCAGTTGTTGCTATAAAATGACAGAATAAATTGGGAAAAGAGAAGCATACCATGTGAGCTACCTGTCTAAATGTCCCGAATTACAAACGCTGAATTACTGAAGCATTGAAAATATCTGATGAATAACTTTGAATAATTTCAGGAAATTATAGTCTGTTCAAGGAGAATTCGTGAACAGAAATTAATCAAAAGATTATTTATAAAGTACTATTTTAGTTCTTGTCAAAGCATGCCATGGTAATACAAATAAAAATGTCTCTGGATTAGGGAAGGAAAGGTTACATGAATGCTATTGCAGTATTGTTTAGATTTATTTTCATATATACATTTCATGTATGTGAGGCCCCAGGAAGCTGCCAAGTTGTGTTCTTGCCACTAAAGAGTGCTATGCCTCTTTAGGAGAGGCATGGCTGTAACGGGGCCCCTATCCTGGCACTAAGAGGAGGAAGCCCAGAGGCTACCAGAAGGACCTGGTACCTCCAAGAGGGCCCTGTCAAAGGGGATATAATCCAAGCTTTAGACTATTGAGGAACTAGACTATTGAGGCAGGCCCAGAGCTGTGGAAGAAGTGGTGGTTAGCCTCCAGAACTCAGTGCAAGATGCTACCCAAGTCTTGCTTGAGGATGGCATCAAGCAGCAGAACAGAGGGAGTTATAGTCACCAGCAGGTTAATTTGGCAAGCTGTAGGAGCCAAACCCTGAGCAGTTAATTGAGGGAGATAGGACTGCAGTGAAGAGTAGCCATGGGCCTGCTAATTAAGCTAATAAGAAGCTGCTGATCCTGATTAAGAGAGCCTTAGGCCAGGTGGCCAGGAAAACAAAGAGCAGAGATAGGCTCAGAGTCTTGGATCTGGCTTTGACTGAAGCAGGACACAGCATGCCCTGGGCAGCATGAAACTGGAGAATATGAGTTCACAGACATGGGAGACAAGGCAGTCAGAAGGACATGACAGGAAGCAGCTATGGTGAGGGACAACCTAAGGATAAGTGAAGGAAGCTTCATATTTTATTATCTTGTGAACTTGTTTAATGGCATGGGAGTGACTGAGTAGGAAAGGAGGCCACTGAAGATGCCCCACAGACAGACTTGGATTACATGGTTGAGTTAATGGGCTTCCAGGAGACCAGAGAACTGGGAGTGGGCTAGTGAAAACCCAGAGATGGTGCAGAAACTCCAAGAGCACGCAGAAGGCACCAGAACCAGAGAACACAAGAACCCTTGTGAGCTAATGAAGAGGGCACAGGGGCATGAGAACCCAAGAGATGGTATAGAAGGCATGAAAGTCCCAAAAGATTTAACAGGGGCAAAAAGGAGCCCATGGACTAAGCCAAAGAGAGAGGGAGCCTAATGAAGGGTGCAGAGTAGAGGAGGACACTTAAAGCCACACTCTGATTATCATAAAGGTAGTCTCCCAATGTTCCTAGTATCACTAAAATTGTGGCAGGCAAGAGTGAGGGAGGCAACCAGTGGAGTGGCCAAGGGACCTAAACAGGTCTCAGCATACTACTAGAGGGCTCCAAGTGACTTTGGCGACCATGCTGGTTTGCCTCCATGCCACACACTGTCCCTGCCTGCTAGCCTCTGCCTGCAACAGCACTGCTGACTGGGTGGGGGCCAGTGTCCTGGATTTCCATAAAGACAATACGGTCACCCTATATATGAGTTACCCTAGCAAAGGGGAACCCGGGTCAGTGCTTGTGACAGGAAATCTCATTCATCTCTTCCTTTTTGTACCAAGGAAGAAGTTTATCTAGGTTCTGGGAAAGAAACATTTTATTTTATTCATATTGTAATATTGGAAAGAAAGAAACTTTCTAAGGAGTGGTCTACATCTTCCAAACTAATGCTAATCAGATAGAGGCAGAAGCACTGCAAGAAAATTGAAGCATCAACATGCAACAGTGTCAGAATAGTAAGAATCCATTACAACTACCTGTGTTGTGATAATGCCATGAATAAAAGACAGACTCAACATATCTTTACTTCCACTAAACAGTTTGCACTATAACAAAAGATGTGGCAACTGCTAAAAACATAATTGAAATAACTATTGCACCAACACAAAGAATGCTGCTAAGGTACAGTCTTATTTATTTATTTATTTATTTATTTATATTTTTAAAATTAACCAGTTAGAATTAGAGACAGTTTAAGAAAGTAGGGACCAATCTTTTTGGTGGGTCTGCCACAAATTAGCCCTGCACTCTCCCTGAATGCCACTCCAATCCCCTCCTTTGCCTGAACTGCTGCTCTACTTCCTGTTTCCTTCTATGTTCTCCCTGCCCAATTTGCTGCTTTGCTTTCTGCTTCCTGCCCTATCAGCCTCTGTGCTATCTGTCCTGTCCCCTCTGCTAAGTGCCATACACTGAGGCTGCCTGTGTCACTTGTGATGCCTCTGTCACAAGTTGACCACCCCTGATTTTAAGGTATAAGCACTAAAGACTCATTACTAGAGATGGATGGAACATTGTTTTTCCTTTTTCTCCCTTTTAAGTTTCTATTAAAATAAAAATAATTTTATTTGTTCTTTTTCCATTGGGGTGAATTAAAGATTTTGGGTGTGGGTGTGTGTGTACATGCAGCAAGAAAGCCTCTCACCATAAAATAACCCATGAGTTGTTTGAGACACTGATTTGAGGTTCTGGAAAGGGATTCTGAGTTTCTGCTGTACCTTATCTGGGATGGGTGACCCTCCTAAATGTTTTTAGCTGTTCAGGGTAGGTTGCTCTGTGATCAGAAACTCCATCTAGG
>NW_005841928.1:3529026-3546205 GCF_000455745.1 Alligator sinensis
GGCTCGGGCCAGTCTCCATGGAGACCCCAGCCACACCTGTGCAGGAAAGCTCAGGCTGGGGTTGCCATGGAGACCAGCCTGAGCCATGCTGGCAACACACATGGCACAGCAGGACGGGGGGCTGGTCTGGAGCCACTGGGAATTTGGGATGGGGGCAGCTTGCTCTGGTGCCAGAGCAGTGCTGTGATCTGTAGCCTGCATGCTCTGGGCAGGGGCGGGCAGGCAGTGGATCGTAGCTCTGCCCTGGCTCCAGACCAGCCTGTCACCACTGCAAGGAGACAGGGCAGAACCATGATCCCCTGCCTGCCCAGAGCATGCAGGCTACAGATTGTGGCTCTGCCCTGGCTCCAGAGCAAGCTGCCCCCATTACAAGTTCCCAACGACTCCAGACAGGCCCCCACGCTGCTCTGCTTCGGTGGGCTGCCAGTGTGGCTCAGGCTGGTTTCCATGGCAACCCCAGCCTGCACTTTATCACTCAGATGGAGCTGGGGTCTCCATGGAGACCAGCCCAAGCCATGAGGGCAGGGGAAGCTAGGAAACGGACTCCACAGCCAACCGGATCCAGCCCATGGGCTGCAGTTTGCCCATCTCTGGTTGACAAACCGACACTTCCCTTTTTTCTCTCTTTTTAAATTTTCTTGGAAAATTAAAAATGGAGGACCCATATCTTGGAGCTATTTCCATTTAAAAAAAGAAAGAAAGAAAAGAAGGAAAACCTGCCTCAAACTGGAAAATTGAGGGTTCAGTACACTTACCCAGGAAGTGGGAGACTTGGTTTTAACTGTTCATCAAGTTAAGGGAGTTCAAATCTGCATCTCTCACTCCCCATTGAGGCTGTGCCCCTGTGTTGGAAAGAATGCAAGATTCATGGGGCTAGAGAGAAGCAAAACAAAAGCGAGCATATTCTGTAACCTGGCAGTTAGTGAACTTACATAGGAAGAGGGACTGATCCCTGATTTTTATTTTTTCATGTTAATCCAACAGCTATTTTTAGGCAGTCCATGTTACAGGCCTGGGAGCACTGGTGACCTGCTCACAGTGGGATAATTCTGAACATGCAGAGAAGCAGAACTCTTGGCACCCAGGTCTTCAAAGACAAACAGGGAGGGACCTAGTAGTTTTGGTAAATTATTACATTTAGATGTATAAATGGTAAAGTTTGTGCCCAGGGCAAGCTACTTGTCCTGGCAATATGGGCATTTCCCCCCGATAGCAGCGCCTTCCCTTAGAAGTCAGACTCTCACTCATGCCAACCTCCCAGCTCCTCTGGCTCCCAGAGCTGATGCAGGGAAGATGCAGAATGCAGAGGGGGAAGGTGGAGGTGCCCCCTTGTCTCCATTCAAGTACCTGCTTTTAGGCATCCGCTAAGACTTGAGCTCCACTTGCCCACCAGGGTGCTTATACATGAGCAGGGAGGCTGCTCCGAGGCACTGTAATTCCAGCGCGTTGGAGCAGACTCAACTGATAGAGTCTGTTGGAGTGTGGCAATTACTGTGCTCCAGCAGCCTCCTGTGTCTCGTGTATCAGTGTCCCCGCACTTCAAAATGGTGGCGGGGCACTTTATCTAAAGCCCCTCCTCCACGCCCGGAGCACATATATTAACACCTGTAGTAGTCACATTAATGGTTTGGGATGGTTTTGGGGTCATTATTTTGTATGTGGGCTCTATTTATTTGCCTGTTAGGTCCATAAAAGGCTAAATCCAATAAGGACTTTATTCCTTCAGCTACAGAGAAAAGGGCTATTTTTAGTACCTGCTCCTAAACTTAACATGCTCTACACTTTGCTCATGAAAAATGATTACTTTGTCATGCATCTGAGGCCCAACTAGCTGACCTGCATATAAAAGTAATGTTTTGTTTATCGGAAGCCATCCTACAAAATAAAGAACTGAGCTTAGTTTTTGGTCAAAAAGAACAGAATACAGTGCTGTTTGCCCAGGTTAATTCATATCCTTTAAATATGACTGGGAATGATCCTGTTCTCATGTCATATAGTCTATATACAAGGGTAGCTACAGGTTAAATGCTGATTAAGTGCTGAATGTGATAGCCCTATCTACTGTTGCATCCATTAATGGCACACAAGGATAGAAAAAAAAATCAAAGGACAGAAATGGGTATAAATTCCACTGACATTATAGTCCACAGAGGTGCACCATATATTTGGATTTATACAAATAGGTCATAAATAAGGCAGAATCATTTATTATCTGTAACATACTGTGCATAATTAACTGCATTTGTATCTTGTTTCCTGCTAACTTTCTTTAATATTAATATAGAACAGCAGACAAGTGGATGTATCTTATTAAAGTACAGCAAGTTAATGAGACTGGACTGTGCTCCCCATATGTTAGCATTTTTTCTTATCCTTACCTCCCCCCAAATCATTAATTTAATTCTTTACAAAGTGTGCAAAAGAATCACCACTATCTTCCTGAATATGGAACATCATGAATTCCAGCTGCTAGAACTTGTGCTTGCATTTGATTTCCATGCTCTACATACTCATATAAACCGTTCCCATATGTTAAACTAAAAAGAGTGTGGTAAAGTGGGAAAGGTGGGATTGGACTTAAAAAAAAAAAAAAAAAAAACAAAGCCAAACCTGATCAAAGTATTAAAATTGCCTCTGTCAGCCTACAATACACAGCAGGTGATATTTTGCTGGCATTCAGTCTGTGCAATGCTATTGATATTATATCAGGGCAGACTTTGGCCGTAAGTCACTTGGACCTTTTGTCTGTTGAAGTATAAATGCTCTCATGAACTGAAAGCTGAAGGTTTTCAGTGCTGAAAACCTTCAAGATCAAGCCCACAATGACTGAATACAGGCTTGACAATGACTGAATATTGCTTGCTCATTTTTACTGTTACTCTTCCTTTACTTACTTACTTTTGAAATGCTACCTTTTTCCACTGATGCTTTGTCCACTGAATCCTTCTTGTTTACAAAAATGCTTATAGTGTTTGTGCTTTGAGCAAAGAACCATTTTTTCCCTCTCCAATTTGATTTCTTTATAATCAATGATTTTCTCTAACAGCATGGAATCAAAAATAATGATTTAATTTCAGAATTGGCATTGCCAAATGGCAGCTTTTGTCATTGAAACTGATCCTTGCCCTTTGTTTTTAAGCAGTGTCCTTTATTTTAGACCAAGATCAAGAGTAGCCTAAAATGAAATACTTCCTGTAACAGGAGAATGTAGTTGTTATTAACATAAGGAAAATGTCAGGTCTGTACTCCAGTGACCTTGTAGATAGCATTTAACAGATGGAATTTAACAGACTAGGAAATTGGGAGGTTTTCTGACGTAGCTGCCTTATTTACATGATTGCAGGCCCCTGATTCTCCCATATTAAATGTGTGCTTCTGCTGTGAATTACCAAGCAAGTATAACATAACATTTTGATTGTAGCCACACACACTGATTCACATAATGGTGTCCCTCTAATCATTGTGCTGTCTCTAATATTTATTGCTCCTTTGGTCTTGCTTGCTCTGATTAGTCCATCTCTTCTTTGGAGTCAATAATTGAATAACTGCCCTATAAAATATTATAGCCCTCCCTACAGATTCCAGAGGAGGTATGTGAAGAAGGCACTTGCAGAACAATGCCAGTTAAAATTATCGTTAAAGACTTCAGATATTTTTGTATTTTTTTCAGGTTGCATTTAAGGCTACAGCCGAGAGAGTTTTAAGAACAAGATTAAGTGGCACAAATCAGCATAACTACATTGACTGGAGTTAAGCTAACCTGTACCAGCTGAAAGTGGGGATCTCTACATGAATTCTACTAACTGTAGGCAGTTGGTATGTCCGTCTGCTCATTCTCTTGGGGGTTGGGGGGGGGGGGTTGTTGTTTTTTTTGGATTAGTAGATGTGACACTGCTCTCTTATATTGGTGAGTAATATTTTTGTTTCCAAGCTATGTCACAAAATTCCTGGAGAAAGCAGGGCTTTATGATGCACCAGGTTCAGTGGTAAATTACTTCTGTCATTGAGCATGTCTCCACCTGCACTTTAATGTGCATTAGCCTATTTATGCACATTAAAGTGTCACTAAAAACTATGGGTGTTTATACATGTTCCTGGGTGGGGGACTTTTTAAATTAGAGCAGCTTTTGGAGAAAATTAAAGAACCAGGAACACCTTGTATATCAGCGTCCCAACAATGAAAAATGGTGGTGGGAGTACGTTTAACTAAAGCTCGTTGAAAGAGTTTTAGTTAAAGTGCCCCCACCATGGTTTTTCAGTGCAAGGACACTGATACATATGACGCTGTAATTACCATGCTCCAGGAGACTCCAGCACACATGTATAGGAGTCCCATGTTTTTTAGTTAATGCGCATTAAAATTAGCTAATGTGCATTAAGCATTATTAACAACTGTGCTCTTTAGTTAATGCACATTAAGACAGGCTAATGCGCATTTCCCTAATACCTCACAGTGGAGGTGCTAGATTTAATGAACATTAACTAAAGTGCAGTAATGCACGTGTAGACGTGCCCACTGACAGGTAAGCTACTGCAATGTAGCTTAATTTGGATGAGGTACAAGTCTACATACACCTAATCAATGCAGAAGATCTGTGACAAGATAAAGCCCTGCCCCACCTTTTACGCTGTGGTAGCTTGTTTGCATGTTCATAGTCCAGATGTCCCTCACCTTTCACTTAATCTCTGACTTTCTATTACCTGGCTTGGAAGGGTGGGAAATGATTAGAGCTAGACATGATATAGTTTTCCTGGCCAAATTTCAAGATTTCATATATCTTCCTGTTCTGCATCAGGATGACTTCTACGAAAACAGGCAAGAACAATCCAAGAATATCCAAGTCATAGGATCAGGATTCTCACCTGGGATATGGGAGACCAAATTAATGCCCCCCCAGTCTGCCTGACTCGAAGCAGCACCCTGAACCCATCTCCCATTTCCAAATGAGTCCCCTAACCACTTGGTTATTGGGTATTTGGGGTTCTTTTTCTGGATCTGAAAAAGCTTTCCTCATCAAAAACTGGCATGATTACAAGAAAAGCTTTAGCTTTGAAATGCTGCTTTAAGGTATACAAATTTAATGCCCATCATACCAACATAATACATCAATGGTGCTATAGGAATTGCAGATCAAGGTTTAATCACAGATAAAATTGAAGCCAATGATGAGCATGCTTTTTCTGTACAGTGAGACCAAGTGATTTGCTCAAGGCTAGAAAGGGTGTCATTGGCAAGGCAGGGCATTGAACCTGGGTCTCCCAAGTTCTAGGGTAGTAACTTTTGGCTCTGGGGCAGTCTTGCTCTCTTTTTTTTTTTTCCTGAAACCTTTTGATTAAGAAGTTCCAACCAGCCTTCAACCTTTGAGTACATCTTGTAGAAACAGGCTGCTAAGGAACTGGAGGCAGAGGACCTCTGCAGCAGTATTCTTTTGTAGATCTCTTGAGATCTGTGCAGCTCAGTGGCCAGGAAGCAAACATCCTTCTTTCTTGGGTAGGACAACAGACTATCCTAGTTAGATAAAGGAGGGGGAGAGGGGTTCTGATGGTTCTGTCACAGGGCAGACTGTTGTGTTGGGTCGGTACAAACTGGTTCAGCTTCTTTATAGTCTTGACTAAGTGGGTGTATATACATGTGAAATTAATGCAACACAATAAACTCCAGCACAATTCAAGCTGGTGTCATCTGCTCCCAGGCACAGCTTCTATACATGTGCCCAGGACAGAAACAATTTGAGCCAGGACCGAGCAGTCCCAGGCTGTCTGCAGGCTCAGAAGGGGGAGGAGGGTCAGCCCTGGGCTCCTGGTGAGTGTAGGGTGGTGGAGGGGCTGGCTGGGGCATGAGAGTACTAAAGTGCAAAGTTGGGCAGCAGGCATCCCCCACATTTTAGCATCCTGTCACTGTCTACACCTAAGTTTCATCACACTTAATTACTCTGCTCTCAGATAGTACTGTCCCCAACAATACTATCCTATGGCAGAGTTAGTTAATTTTCTGTGCCCTAATACTGGTGTACATGTACACAATGATGCTTTCCTGCAGAGCTAATTAGCCAAGTTGCAGTAAAGCACACATGTAGATGCACCCAGTTCGTTGTAAGCTCTACAGTTTGCCCAGAAAGTGAGGAAAAATGGTATTTTGGCCATGAAAGAAAGCATATTTGAAATGAGAAGTATACTAATAAACCTTTGTGAAGGGTTGCTATCCCGAATATGATAAACTTCAAGCAACAATAGCTGTAATATATAACCCTCTATTTAAGGACAAACAGGTTAAATGTTTGGAGGCAAAGTGCTCGCTCAGCTCTGGGAAATGACTGTGTTGAAAATACACTGCATGTCAACACCGTGGAACCATAATGAAACAGCAAGTAAATTATAACATACAAGCAGAAAATATTTCCTGTGTGAAATCCGGGAGGTTGACTAAGTTCCATCAAATATTCCCTTTCTGGTCTGTCTAGCAATAGAAATCTGGGTACTTTTATGGAAGGTGTGTTGGAAAAAATGGGCAGTTAATGTGTTTCTTTCTGGGTGGCAGCGTTTATGCATCAGATTTGTTTTAAAACACACACAGTCTGATGGTGGACTAGCAATATGTTTTTCATTATTACAAATAAGCTCCTGGACGTGCTGCTTCTCCAGATTTGTCAAATGATTAATATTAAAGAATCCAGTCTACATTTCTGTTGCCTCCCTCAGCAAGAAATGTTTTTCTCAGCATCTTCACCTACTCTAATGAAACTCCTCTGCATCTCACCTAACTAGAAATTATTTATTTTTATAGCTCCTTAGGTGAGCACTGTGCTTTGCCACAAATTAGTTCTTCAGACTTTGGTACAGCAAGAAATGGTTCAAGTAGTGTACGTGCACATTTGAAGGAGTTATTAATTGATTTTAATGCTTCTTTACTAATGGGCTCTTCAAGCAGCCATCTTTCTATACTGATGGAAAAATCAATAAAAAAACGAACCAGAAATAAAACAGATTAGTATCCTCATGCCACAAAAGGAATGGGTGCTTAATTTAATTTCACTTTTAATAGCATAGCAAATGGTAGAGTGACAATATTTCAAACTAATAAATTACATTTTTTGTTGCTTCTGTAAAATAGAAATATTTTGATTCTTCCAGGCTGGAATGTGCATTGTTCAAGTACGATAGCTGCTCAGGGAAAATGTTCTTTTAGACTAAAGAAACCATTTTTAACATTTCTCTTAACTTTGCTAAAAATAACACAAAAATGTGTTTCTTCACAAACAGATTCATAAACAATTTGAAGAGTCACAGTGCCCCCTAGTGGGATAAGGAATATTGTTACTTCCTAGGAAACAATAATGACACTTGTTTCAGAGCATGCAGTCGTGCAGATTTGGAAGGGGCATAATAAGTATAAAGTATAATTAAATGCCCGTGGCCTAAGGTACACTATTGGGTGTTTCCCAAGAGTGGAGATGGTATACTCTTTTACTGTAAGCTACTTAATAGCATGCACTTGTTAAAACTTGCAAGTTCAATATAAATACAACTTAGTGCTCCTTGTCTAGAGTGGTTATGTCCAAAGACCAAAGCAGTCTGTGTGATTGTTCAAGGGGCCTGTTTAAAAAAAAACAAAGAAAAAAAAAAAAAAAAAAAAGGAGTATGTAGTGGAATTTGAGACAAAATAGTCTCCAGAATAATTAAAAGGGTAACTTAGAAAACAATCAATATATTTGTATACATTACTATGATTAATTTTCCCATTTGATTTCAGTGTGATTGATTTGTGTGTGCTTAAATTGTAACATAAATTTAAGTGCTTGGTTTGCTGGGGGCTAGCGTACTAAGCTCATTGGTGGAGCAGTCTGGTTAAAGCAGAGGCCAATAGCTCCTGTACATAATACTACATGAGGGGGTGGGATAGGGAAGGGAGAACAGAAACCCAGCTGAAATTAATTTATCACTCAAGATCTAGAACTGTGTAGAAAACCCTTGCACTGAGCATCTCAGTTCTCATAAGGTTCCCTAAATCTAGGTGAGTTTAAGGCCTAACACATAAGGAATGAACATCAAGAAACTGAGCCCCAGTGCAAGCCTCTAAGCACTATAATACAAATGCATGAAAATAATAGTAACTAAGTCCTATGTAAGATAAAGAAGCTATGCTTAGTAATATGGAAATAGTATAGAAAAATATTTTTTCTTCTTTACTTATTTAAGACAAGTTTCTTCTAAGAACCATGTGGCAGATCCATTATAGGTTTGATAGTCTATTCCTCCTACAAGCAGATCAAGTTCCTTTGACAGCATGAAGGAAAAGAAAAGGAATATAACTCTGCTATACAGATCTACATGTTGTTCTGTGTGATGAGCCACTAGGAGCATTAACAGCAACATATCATCTCAGCAGATATTTCCTTAGACAATCGGGTATCTCTACAAACTGCTACTTGTGATTCTGTGATCCCTTTTTTTTAGAGGTCTGCATGCCCCGGTTGTGATGCTGGACTGCAGATCTGCTGGTCAGTTATTGTTATTAATTTTAAACAGTAGTCTTCATTCCTACCCAGTGGCTGCAAGCTGATGCAATAGCTGCAGGGTTGAATAAGGTGAATAAGATTTGATACTGGATTAAGGAGTTTTTTTCCTCTGTGGAAGTCCTGTGCTGCTTTTTGACAAGTAGAGATTTGGTGTTGGCATTTTTGGAATGCAATTAAAAGAAATGTATAATTTATCTTAGTACGTGTATGGCATTCCATTAATTATATCTGAACAGATCAATCTTTAAAGAAGCTATCTTCAGAATGCCCCTAGAAAATTCTGTTGTTGGATATGCCAATAGTATAATTGCTCATAAGTAAGGCTGATAGCACCACCTGTTAAGGTTTCTTGACACTTCTCACTACAAGACTCTGTTCAATTGCTTATAATTCTGCCAATGCTTACCAGCTGGGCTGAAATCTTACATACTGGACACATCTACGTGAGACATTTTACCATGGAGTTGCCTAATTAGCTCCACAGTAAACTCTCCGTATCTACACGTGTGGCCCTATTAGGTCATAGTAAACTAATAAACCCTGCCATAGGTTAATGCTTGTAAACACCAGTACCATCATGTCACGGCATTATCTAGTGTGCCACAACGTGTGTAGTTGCTGACAGGGCTGCCTGGGGCACGGGGGTGTTTCAGTGAAGGAGCTGCCTGCTGGCTAGCCCCACACTGGATCACTCTCGTGCCCTGGCCAGCCCCCATGCAGCATGTTGAGCCAGGCTAGAGTAGCCTCAGGCTGGCAGACTAACCTCCTGGGCCTCCTGCCAGCACAGGCTGCTCTGACCCAACGTACTGTGGTCCTAGGCGCATGTGTAAATATAGCACCTAGGAACAATAAACTTGAGAGTAAACTAAACTGTGTATCTGCCTCAGACTGATTATTTTGGTTCAACCCTTTTTTTTTTTTTTTTTTTTTTTTAAATAGTGCGGGGGGGGGAATTAATTGTTAAAGAAAATAAAATTATACTTTTTCCTTAAGAAAACGGTTGTTCAACTGGTGGCCCAGGGGTGAGGCAGGGGGCAGAGCAGCATGGGACATGGCACTGCAGCCCATGGTGCCAGGAAGCCAGCAGCCTGGAGCACCCATGCTACAGGGAAGTCCATAGGGAGCTAAAAGTGAGGCAGTCTGCTGTGCCACACATCAGCCACACACAAAGCAGTGGATGGGTGGAGTGTCCATCAGCATTGCATAGTGCAGCAGGAAGCTTTCCTACACACATACATGCAGCTGGGGGCCTATGGCCCCTGTTAGTGTTGTCTCTGCAGTGTGCAGAGTACAGACACTGGTGTGGTCTACGTGGACTATAGCACCCAGCCACTTTGAAGTTGGACAGCTCTTTCAAAAGTTCTAGTACCCCTGTACACTAAGATGTGACAATTGAGGCAGCCTCCATGGGTGCCAGTTTGAAGGAGGGGATGGCAAAAAAAACCCCACTGCTGCTATGGCCATTGCATTGGTGCTCTGCTGGTGTTACTGCTATTATCCAGGAAGCAGAAGCAGTCAGATCTGAATACAGAGACAATGAAAAGTAGAGTAGATAGAAGGAATGGAGCAGATTGAGACAAAGTATTTGAGACTAGAGATTCAGGTGAGAATGAACTGGAACTGGCTGGGCAATGAGGATAAGAGTGGGAGCTAGGGACAGAGGAGGAGACTTGGTGTTAGTTGGATAGCGGGGAAAACATGACGAGTAAGGCTCTGGAGAAAGGAAGACTGGGACTGTCTCATCACTCTAATAGACTAGGCAGCAAAGGAGGGGAGCAAGGTAAGGGCTGTTGGCAATATAACCTTAGCTGCCTGGGAGTTAAGTACTGAAACACACAAAAGAAAGCACAACTCTGTAGCATACTGCTTGGGATACTCAGCTGAGGGACAGAATCCTACGTTCTGGTCCTAGTTCCCAAGGCTGTTTCAGTATTTTACATTAAACTGCTTTTATATTTTACCCGGTAATAGTCCTGGGAGAATGGGCCAGAATACAAACCTGCTCTATTAGCAGTGCTCTAACCAGTAGCTTGTGTAGTCAATCCCCCTGACCCTCTCCCTCCCTCCAGTGGCGCAGCTTCAGGAGAGCAGATGTCCCTTCCCAGAGGAGCCAAAAGTCTGGTCAATGAGCACTTTCCTAGGAGGTGGGATACATGGGTTTGAATATAATCAGCCATTGAACCAGATGGCTAAATGCTCTAATTACTATGCAGTTGTATTAAAAAATGAACAACACAAACCTCTGAATACATCTCCTAGACTAGGCCTGCTAAATGATTTAGATGGATGCTGTGTTTCTGAATCCCAGTGGGAATCAGGAGATGGGAGATGGGAACTGAACTGTTCACACTGGAGCAGTTCTGGGAACAACCAAATCCAAAACTCTAGACACCTGGAGAACTTTGAAGTCAAACAAGGAAGCACCTCTGGGGAAAAGCAGGAGCTAAATAGGGACTTCTGGGATCAGAATTAGGCCCCTCAGTTTTAAGTCCAGCTTCAGGTACTAAATTTTTTTATTTGATCTAATCCTTCAGGTGTAGATTTTGTAGTCGGGGTGAAAGCATGAGAGAATCAGGCTTTGTTTATACAATCACTGGATCATAGAATCACAGATAATTAGGGTTGGAAGGGACCTCAGATCATCATCTTGTTCAACTCCCTGCTCAAAGCAGGACCATCCCCAACTAGATCATCCCAGACAAAGTTTTGTCTAGCCAGGTCTTAAGGATGGATAAGGATCGAAATTCCACAACCTTTCTGGGTAATCTTGTCCCTTTCTTCATGCACTGAACTTCCTACTGATGCCTTTAGATTAAAGAAATTGTATAAGGAATTTTCACAAATGTCAGCTATAAGTCATCTCTCTTTTTCTTGTATATGTTATCAACTTTCTGCCACTTATATTCAAAGAATGCTCTGAATGCTGAGGGTTAGAAAGAAGTAATGTATTACTGGTTAAATGATAAGATACGCTCTGCTTTTTTGTGAAAGTCATAAACAACTTGTAATTCACCTTTACAGACTTAGGGTGAAGCTTAATATTAGCAAAACGATTTCATTATGGAATCAGCTAGGTATTTCATTTTATATAAATGAAATGAAAGATTATCACACCTGCCTATACATTTCAGAATAAATCCCTTTTGTACTGACACTTGATCACAAGCACTTCCAAAGGGGTTATTAAATCTTCCTGAAGTCCTTCTGCATTAGAGATGAAAAATAATTCAGTTTATCTGATAATTATCAGTTTATCTGAACCAATTATCAGTTTTATCTCTTCTACTTTTTTTTTATTTGTGTATGGTAAACAGATAGTCAGTTACATCCGGGCATCTTAAAGTCCTAATGCAAGATAGACATTTTAAAAATAATTAGTAGTTGCATAATTCATGCTGCAAATACATCATAACATGAAAACTAATGTGTATCATTTAACTACATACTGTTTAGAATATTGCATAGTAAACATTTACTAAAGAAGATATTCACCACTAAATATCAAAGCACACTACATTTATAGGTAGTCTCTATGTAAGAGAGATTCAGCATATCATGCCTTTTTTAAATAGTAGGAACATACCACAATCCAAAAATGCACTAAGTCCCCAGCAGCACCGTACCTAGACTCTTGGCAGCCCTGTGTGAACTTTAAGTATCTAGCCCCCCTTCACCAGAAATAATGATGATGATAATAAAAATTACCATTTTGGGGCCCCGTTTTTGTCCGGGCCCCAGGCAGCTGCCCGGCTCACCTATGCCTGTGTCTGGCCCTGGTCCCCAGACATAATAGTTATAACATATTTGCATCTCTCAATTAGCAGAAAATGTTAAGAAGCTGTAGATACTAGCAAGTTGGATATTGCCCATAGCAGGGGCTTGAAACCTCAGTCTCCCATATCCCAGTTGAGTGCCCTCTCTATCTTGTATTTGACCAAGAGTTCCATCATGCCCCTAAGACACTTTCCAGACAAAAGTTTTATTAAAGAGTTGTTCCCACAAAAATGATGCTTTTGATAAATTGAACTGCTAGCAGAAGAACTCCAATCAGCTCTAGTCATAATCCTGCTGATATGTTAACAGAAACACTGAAATGAGATGCAGACTCCAGAAACATCCATTTGGAAGTCCTTCCAAATCAAGATGATCGCTATTTAAAATATAAATACATAAATATAGCTATTACTCATCTATAATTAATCGAGTACAAAATTCTGGGTTATTTTTGGTGAAAATAGGGTATCAGGCCTCGGTTCAGAAACCCATCTCCCATTTATAACATTGTTTCCTATGGGGAAAATTGGGTCCAACTTACAACGTTTCAACTTAAGATGCGGTTATTAGGAACCAATTGTGTCATAAGTCTGAGGACCACCTGTATCCACTTGTTGGAGAGTAACTCTATCTTGGTATTTTACTGTAATAGGAGATCAAGGCAGAGAGATATTTCCACCTGCTTTTGCATTTTCTCTTCCTAACTAAATTACTAGCTTGTGATCCTCAGTTTCCCCATGTATTGAATGAAGGTATTGACTAACTTTGTAAAGTGACTTGAGACCTACTTGTGAAAAATACCCGCTATACATGGTATTTACAAAAGAAAGCAATGCATAGATAATAGACACAGAATATATTCTTAGCTAATCACTATGGAAATACTTGGGAGACTATAAGGTCATGAAGGGATGTAACATTTGTCCTGGGAGAGAGCCTTTTGTCCAGGCATCATGCAGACCTACATATTCACTGTCCTACTTCAAGTCTTTCTGAAGTATGCTAGATAAAATGTACTAATGTCTTATCTTGGGACACCTTGTTATACATCTGTATGGTTATTGTGATTCATTCAAGAGACTGGCTTATCAAGCTGTGTGTTGGCCACCTATTAGTGACAGGGTAGCAAGGCAGCCTGTAAGGGTGATGTGTATAAATCAGTGGTTCTCAACCTTTTCGGTACCAGGGCCCATGTATAAACATTGATGGCCAGTCCTGACTCAGTAATTAGTTTAAGTAGAAACAGTCCCCTGGCCCTGCACACTCCCAACCTGCTTCCCCCAGGCCCTCAGTGTGTGGGCAGGCAGTGTGTGTGTGGGGCAGGGGTGTGTGGGTGGCACATGCCCATGGGAGGCACAGGGCTGCAGCCTCACCAGACTGGGTTGGGCAGGACCCACTCCTTTGACCCTGCAGAGGAGAGCAGAGTAGGGTGGGAAGACTCATTACTCCTGCAGCCACCAGGGCCCACATACCAGCCACGCTGTCATCAGCATGAGAAAGAGTAATAAATGGGGGGGGGGCATCTTACCTCCTGCTGCTACAAGCGACTTGTTCACCAGGCCATAGCTCTGCCTCACGACCATGGCTTGCTATTGCTGCTGCTCCCCTCGGGCTGCCCATGCTGCCTACCACCTCCCCTACAGGGTAGAGCTGTCCACCCTTGTCCATTACTTCTTGCACTGCTAGAAGTGCAGCTGGATCCCAATGAGTCTTGCTGGCCTGCTCTGCCCTGCAGGGCTGGGTCTCACTTGCTGAGCTGTGAAGGCAGCTCCTGCCCATGCCAGTCCAACCAGGCTGCAGCCCCATGCCTACTGGGGGCACAGGAGTCTGGGGGTGCACATGCCCCCCATGACTCCCCCACACATCACTAGTGTCCCCCATGCCTCCCTGATGCATCATCTATGCTCTCCCTTCCCCTGCTCCCTACAGTCCCAAGCAGCCCCTTGCAGATTGGAACTTTGCCAGCCTGCAAAGGGAAACCAGCAGTTTCCCATGTTTTTTTCCTGTAAAGGACATTGTCTGTGATTTTCTGCAGCAAACGGAAGACCTGGTTCCTTGTTTACTAGTATGCACAGAACAGCATTACCATATGGTGAAGCACAAGCAGCATCTATTTTTTTTAAATGTATGCAAAATATGATCCATTTTTAAAGTTTGTTCAAGACCTTTTCATATATTCTTGCAACCTACTTTTGGGTCACGAGCCCCAGGTTAAAAAATGCTGGTATAATGGAACCAGCACATTGGGGTTTTCAGCAGGGTGAAACCCCAGGACAGTCTCAGGTTGAATGAGATATATGATTACCATGTACAGCATGTGCCCCCAGCAGCTGGGGCGGGGGGGAGGTGGAGGCACGGCTGCACTAGCAGCAACAGGAGCATGGCAGTGGTAAGCAGAGGAGCTCCCGCAGACACCACCAGCACTGTCGGTGGTGTGGGGGGTGGTGAACACCAATCAGGGGTTGGTGACCACCCACAGGCGCTGCCAGCAGTGGCAGCTGGGGGTGATCATGGAGCACCTGCAGACACCGCCAGTGAGTGACACTGTCAGTAGCACCTTTTTGCAGCGAGCAACACTGTCAGTGAGTAATACTGTCAGTGACATGGTAGCAAGTGACACTGTTGGCGGCGCCATTTTGCAGGGGATGCACCACCACGCTCAGGGGGTGCACGTGCACCCACATGCACCCACTACATGTCACCCCTGGTGTTTACAGCCATACAGTGACACCTGATGATCCCTGGCATAATAATTGATAGTGTGCACATGTACTTACCTATAAATAGGGAATTCCCAAAACTCATGGAGGTACGCATGCTGTCACTAGGTTTAATTTGAACCTTTCCTTCTGTAAGGAAATCTGGTTAGGATGCTAATACAATACATTCGCTTTGATTGTGGGTAATCCTCCAAATACTATACTAGTTCTCATTGTGATCTGAAAGAAAGTGTGGAGCCCACTGAAGTGCAGATAATACTTGTGTAATTTTATCTATTTGCTCAGTCATATGCCATACTGATATGAGAAACTGTTTCCTAGGTAGAACTCATTGCATAATTTCAGACAGTTGTACAAATACTACATAATATACTTCACAAATAGTCTCCTTAATAAACCTTTATACTCGTTTCTGCCTGCATAATTGACACAAATTTCAGGAGAGTGTTTTAATATTGCCATAAATACCTTTAAAATACTTTTGTTTTTCCTTTTGCTTTTAATAGCTAGTAGTGGTGCTACAGTTAATGGATCCTTAGTAGATATGTATGTAACAGTCATTTCATTTACACTATAAACATAGCAGGGAATCTTATGTTTACATTAAAGTATTCTATCTTTGACAACTGTGACTATAGTTAAGGGGCTGTCAGAATTTCCATTATAAGCCCAATTTAATTTCTCTGGTGTTTGTCAGTTTGAACAACACTAAAGATATTGCTTAAACATAGGTTTTTATATTTAATTTTAGAGTTAACTTGAAATCTAAGTAGCAATTCCTTTTATTCTTCTTCCAAAAGATCTCCAAGGTATGCAGATCACTCAGTTTGGATTATACTTGAATTGTAAAGAATCTGTGTTGCAGCCCAAATTAAAAGTTAATTGAACGTTTGTATATTATACATGTGATTTGTGTAGGTAGAGGGAGGGGGCAGTTGGTGGGAGGGGGCAGTTGGTGGGAGTGGGGAGGAGAAAACCTTTAGGAACAGGGCATATTCCTGTATATCAGAATATCTGCCTGCACTCTTGATTTCAATTCTACCTTCCTTTATTACTGTCTTGACCCTCCAGAAGAGAATTGAAGTCAACTATCAATACAGCTTGGTTAAATCCTTTGTCTTAATAGCACGTTGTCTTGGCAAACTGTCAAGTTCCTCTGTCTACTACTGTATGCATAATGTAGCAATTGCAAGGTTATAGATCCTGTGATAACTTCCTGTTACTACTCACAGGTCTAGGTCAACAGAAACTTGACTGCTGGGTAGTGTACGCAAGGAGTGGTCAACAAATGTTTTCGATGTAAACAATTGGCTCAGTGAGAGTCTCATTTTGGTGGTATATAAGAGCAACCCCTAGGAAAGTAAAGCATAAGAGGTGGAGAGGGAGAGGGAACATGGGACCTTCTAATTGTCACCCTGATCTTCTTAGCAGGTGGATGGGATTTCAAGCTAGGTAGACATTCAAAAAGCTCAAGGCAGAATCAATCCAAGCTATGTGGTTTTCTGTAAGCAGCATAGTTTAGATTGGTAGTGAACAGAACACACATTCGCCCTTTGGTGGGGGGCAGGTGGGGGCAAATCTTATACCAAGTTCTACCATTCTTAAACCAGTCTGTGTGCTGAACTTCTCCTCTGTTATGGGTATAGACAGGTTTCCAGTCACTTATACCAGTAAAAAATGTCTGTACCTGGCTCCAGAGTGGCTCTTCTTACCAATAAAATCTTTATCTATGAACAAGATTTTTTTTCAAAAAAATCCTAGTGAATCTGGACTATTTTTTAAATGTCCACACTCTTTTTTTTTTTTTTTTTAAAGAATCTTATTTTATTTTTACGGCAAACTTTCAGCATTTTCTGGAAACCCAGGACTCTTAAAAGTGTAATGAGTTTGGCACCAAAAATCACAACTATGTCCTGGAAATCCTAGCACATCCATGGCAACCTCCCCATCTCTGTAGGATCAGAGAGACTGGGAAAAGCCAATGCAGCTGGCTATAGAAATCAAGGAAACAAAGCAGGTAAAGTTACAGGGATCACTTTGTTGCAAGAAACCAAGCAATAAGTGAACTTAGCAGTTTTGGCCAAGACAATTTGAATGTGGTTTGGTTCGGTGGGGGGTTTTTTGTTGGTTTGTTTTTTGTTTTTGTTTTTTTTTGGGGGGGGGGGGGGG
>NW_005841928.1:3546236-3560250 GCF_000455745.1 Alligator sinensis
AGAGTATTTTTTAAGGTTCACTGAAACTTCCAAATCAAAGCTAACTTGGGAAACACAAATCTGTGCAAAACAACATTCTCATAGATGTACTCTTTGATTAGACCAGGATATGGTTGTTTCTACTAGACTTGTATTCTGTAGAAAAACTCCCCTACAATCCATTAAACCATGTTCTTTTTGCAGACATTTCATTGTAGTACACAAAATATGCTTGTGGAGCACCTTGTGTTTTGATGACAGAAAGTCATTAGTTTTTCATACATTGTGGATTAATTAACTGTGAAACTACAGTTTAAACAGCCCAGCCTCTTTGAAGTGTTAGGGCTGTAAAAACCATCCCAAGTAAATAGGTTTTATTACTTGAAAAGTTGAAAACAGTCAAACTTTTCTTCAAAATTTTGACCAGCATTTAGTCTGAAGACCTGGTATCCTTTATTACCCCTGTCAAAGTTCTTAGCATAAATACTAAGACCTTTTTAAAACTGGGATACAAATTGCTCCTGGAACATAAATGGATAGTTATAACCAAACATTTCATGCCTTACAAATCTCCACTTAAGAGTGCATTAGGGGTTTTTTTTAATTATGTTTTTATTCACATAAAACTATTTATGTAATGTTCTCTAATATAGAATCAGTCAGAACATCAAAAACTTCCAAAGAAATTCTGAACTTCTAAGGCCCCCCTGCCCACAGAAAATTAAGTCCAACTAGATCCCCATTCTAAATCCAATCAGGGAAGAGAAACTACTAATCATTGAGGCCTCCTATGTGTGTAGGGAGGAACTTAGGAGTAGTCTCTGGAAGAGGTAAGTTTCATAATGAAGATAGGGACAGTCCCAGTTGGTGTAAGGACAGGTGACCTGGTAACTGCTAAGCAATTGAGAGAGCCCTTAAGTGGGCACATCTACATGTGCAACTAAGATGCACAAATAAACTCTGGAGTTTATTGCTCTGGAGTTTTTTGCTCCCAGACATGCCATTTTGAATGTGCACCCAGGAGCAAAACATTCTGGAGCATATTGGTCTACATTTTATTCATGTGCAGCATGTGGAGCCCAGTTGGAGCAGTCTGGGCTGGCAGGGCACCCCAGGGGGTCAGCCTGCTACCCAGGGCTGCTCCAACTGGGCTCCATGTGCTAGGTGGGGGTAGGGTAGGACATAAGGTGCCTGAGTGTGGGACTAGCTGGCAGGTACCCCAGACAGTCCAGGTATTGTCTATATGTGTGATGCTCTGTACAAAAAATACTCTGCACCATGGCACTATTTTACAAGACTACCCTGGTGCGAAATTTATTCATTTCCTGTACTCTAATAGGGACGTATGTGTAGATGCTGAGACATGTACTGTGCACTTGACTAATTAACTATTAAATAAATATAAAAGTAAACATTTTAAAGTTAAAAGTAGACATGTGCAATAAAAGTCTTGTGTACACATTCCCACTTAGAACTAAAAATCCCAATTAATTAGAAATGGCCTGAAAACAGTGTTTCTTTATTGTTTGTAGTATTCTCTTTGAAACAAACAATTTCAAAAAGATTCTGTTCTGCTTCAGAAAAAAAGGATAATCCCCCTTCCAATTTTCCTGCCAATTAAAATTCCCCCAAAAACCAGTTCATATCATTTTAAATATTTTGTTCTGATTTTTTTTGTATTACAATTTCCATAATTGTAATGCTCTATTCCAAAAGCCCTTTTTTAACCTTCAAAAATTGCTTCTTTACTTTTTCCTTTAAAAACATGTCAAAATGGACAAATCTCAGCAAAATGTTTTACTTGTGCTGAGTCAGCATTTCCTAATGGAAAATATTCTGTCAGAAATTCTGATCGGCGTTAGTGCCGGCTGCATAGAGACAAGTAACAACAAAATCTTACAAAAACCAGGGTATTCAGTAATGAAGCTGTGATTTGAGAAATCTGGCTACTCATAAAGCAATAAAATCAGTGCTGTGTAAACTCATATATTCTGAAATATCTTTTTGCATATACCTTGGTTGACAAGACCCCTAAAATTTATCTACCAGACTAGGGATAATGGAGAATATGTAATCTTAATATCTGTACTTTGTCCCAACTACAGCAAAAGCTGTGCTTAACCAGCACTTTATTAGCCAGAAATCTCTATTAACCGGCATCCGAGAGATGCGGCAAAAGCAAAATCGGAATTACCACATCTGGGGGACTTCCCATTTCGCTGCTGTGAGCTGAGTTTTTCTTTGCCACGTCTTCGTCCCACAGCCCAGGGCAAAGCAGCCTGCGCAGGGCCCCTCTCTCTGTCCCCCAGGACAGGGACGCCAAGGAGTGCACCAGACAGTGCACATTTGATTAACCAAAATATTTGATTAACCAGCATCCCCCATTCCTGAGGGATGCCGGAAAACAGAGCTTTTACTGTATTAATATTCTAAAGGGGCTGACTGGATCCAAGTTAACCAGTTTACAGTTTGAACTCTATGAACGAAGGGAGTTGTGGACTGAAGGAATCAAGTGACAAGAGTGGTGTGTTTCTCATACAGAGGTAGATTAGTCAAGGGCCACAGGCTACTTAGGGTACACACAGGGACGAGATAAGCAAGCTTTGATGCTGCAGAGAGGAGGGTCAAGGTTACCTCTGGGACCAAGCAAAATCAAGGAAAGTAAGCTGAGCTGGAGAAACCTTGTGGTTCAGAAGGTAAACCATGAACCTCAAGAGGAAGAATTATGAACAAACCCTGGGGAACTCTGACCAGTCCCGGAGTACTCTAGAATAGTGAGGAAACTGAGGCAGGGACATGCATGCAGCATTTTTTTATCAAACCTATATATACATGCAGCATTTTTTTATTTAACCTATACATGCTAAAGGGCCATAGTGCTTTTGACTTTTGTACAGTCTGCTGCTACCTATTGAACTTAACCAAACCCTCTTCCTTACATCTTCTTCCATCGTTTCCTCTTTTTGCCTTTTATTAGAACTGTGTGATATGGCACCATTCCATTTTGAGTTGCATTTCGGCATTTTGATGGAACAGCGTTTCATTTAAAATTTTGTTTCGATTCGAAATTGCTGTTCCATTTCATTTAGTCGAAACTATTTCTCTGTTTCGACGCTGTTTTGACGTTTCACCCATAGACTATAATAGGGAAGCTCAAAACAGCCTTTAACTTTTACATTTCTGGCCTGATTTGGATGCAACTTGCAGGAATGGTAGTCCCTTCTGAGGGCATTAATTCTACCAAGTTTCAAGGAGATAGATGCAGGGAGTTCAGGGAAACTGCACCTCAAAATCTTGAAAGCAAAAAACTGTCACATGTATGTGTTAAGCCACAGCGGGGTCAAAACTGCAGGCATGCTAGCCCCTGTGGAGGTCACAAAGCCTGCCATGTTTCAAGGAGATAGGTACAGGGGTTTGGGGGAAACGGCACCTCAAGCTGCTGACAGGCAGAACTTGTGACATGGGTACTTGTGGGATCGTGTCTGTCTTGGGGCACAGGGGGGTGAAAACTGCAGGTCTGCAAGGCCCTGCTGCGGCCACAAAGCCTGCCAGCTGTCAAGGAGATAGGTGCAGAAGGAGTCAGGTTCTGGGGCCCTGCACCTCTGGCTGCTGACAGGCAAAACTTGTGACATGGGTGGGTGACACTGTGTGTGTGTTAAAGTGCGCCCTCACTCAACTGAAAGCAAGACAGAAAGCAGGGCAGTTCAAACAATGCTGCCTTCTTTGCTGTTTTTCCATCCCTGCCCCAGAGCACTGGGATTGGAAGGGACCTCAGGGAAGGGTCACTGTCAGTGACAGTCACTGGCCAGCTACGCAGTCCATAATGAGAGCACTTCTTCCCCCGCCCCCCTCCCCAATCCCCCTCCCTCTCCTTACTTTATTTTCTGTTTCCCTGCAGGTAAGCCCAGCTTGAGCTTTGAAACTCCAGAACATTTCGAAACATTTCAACTTGCCTCATTTCGTTTCAAGCCTGTTTTTTGAAGCGCTCTGTTTCTTTTCAGTTTTGTTGTTTTGAGCTTTAAACAAGTCAAAACAGTGTCGAAACAAAACTACCGGCAAAATTTCGCACAGCCCTACCTTCTATCTAATAAGAGAGTCCAGCTTAGCTGGCCATGACTATATTTTGCAACGCTGCTATAAGCCTGTGATCAGAGAAAGTTAAAAGTAGTGCCTTGTACAGTCTGAAACTGGTTCAGAAGTCTGTCAGGCATCCGTGTAGCTGATGAGACTGCAGTGACTGCTTCTCCAGAAGTAATACTGCAAGTCAGCACCATAGACAGAAGCTGCATTTTCTCTTGGCCAGTCTTTTCATTGTTACGTGTTTATCTTTTCTTTGTCTTTCTCATGCACAAGTTTTAGTTGATCTCAGCTAACTTTCTATTTTCCACAACAAGGACAGTTATTGCTGTCTTCAAATGATCTCAAAGGCATCCAAGTAGGACAACAAATTACCCCCTCAAAAAAACAAAACAACCTCCCCTCTCCCAGATTCCAGTTAAAGGAAAAGGAATATTGTTACAATAGAAGCATTAGTTTAATTTAAATGCAAATACTTTACATATCTTTCCTTTTATATGTCTTTAAGAAATGTTTATTAAAATGTTTTATGGTACTTGTTGTGGGGCTAGGAGGCCAATATTTTTGTACAAGCCCCTGAACCTTCTATAACTGTTGCACAGCAACAGGGTCATGTTAATATCTGATTCACCTTTGATTTTATTCTACTGAAATTAACACAACCTGTATCCCTGGCAGTCAGTCAAGCCCTTTTGTTTTATTTAAATAAGTTGGAAATCTCTCTTCGTTACCCCTGGCATACTGGATAATGCTTCTGATGAATGGAAAATAGTTGTTGTAAGTACAAAAAAGAGTTAACTATATATTAATGAAAACAAAAATACATGTATTGGTATAAAAACTGACTAATGTAGATTGATGCAATCTTTATTTCATAGAAAACTATATTTGCAAAGAATTGAATTCTTGTGATTTAAAAGTCATTATGAAGATACTTCAATTTTCCCTGTCGAGTCTGAATGAAAAAAGAACATAGTAGGATGTTAATTCTAAATGTGTGGTTTTAATTAGAAACATGAAACTTGCTTTGTCAATATTTCAAAATGATTGAAATCCCTCTTGTTTCTTCTACTGCAACTGCCTTTACAGTAATGCTTATCTATGGGACTGGACACACATTTTTCATGTTGACCTAAACAGTATTTTTTCAATCCAAAGTTATTAATTAATTTGGACTGTATTAGCCAAATATTTTCAGCTGGAAAAAAAAATTCTGTTCACTAATTGAGAGAGGGTGTCCTCATTTACCCAGTAGCCAAGTGTTTAAAATTCACTGGAGCATGAACTAGAACCCATCTTCCCTCTCCCAATTATCCATTGATCAAGTGTAGATTGTAACTATTCAATTCAAAGACCTTTCATCAAACAGATATTGCCAAATGATGGTTTTACTCCTCTTTCTATACAGATTCAGTATCTTCCTCCTGTTACTAAATCTACTAATGTGAACAAAGTGATATGACTAGTAAGACTGATAGTCAAGTGCTTGTTCTTCTTTTCCATCATTGGCCTACTCTTACCAGTCTTTGAAACAACTTTTTTGAACCACATCCTAAATTCCATTAATGATAATCAGCTGATTGGTTGATCTAGCTTGTTTTATTTTCTTGCCCATACAATTCAAATGTTAAAAGCTCCAGCTCCTTTGGCATCTCTAAAACATGCATAGAAGAATACTGTTAGTACTGTCACCCTCTCCCAGAGAAACAGTGAGGCACAGAAGTCATCTAATCACTTTGCCAGGACTGAAGGGCCTTCAGTCTTTAATATAGTTCTCATTATATTAATGAGTGCCTGTTCTTTAATTTCTGTTTGCTTAAGGAATGCTTTTAAAAAAGGGTTACAGATGATGGACTTGGGTGTAATTTGGTACACTTATCTCAAAAATAAGTTTGCTCTCCTCTCTCCAGACTTACAGATGTGGTTTTGTGCTATTTCTGTGCTTTAACTAATTCCTAACATTTTATTTCCATTTTTTGGCTTCTTCTGAACACTTGACTGATATTTTTCAAAGAAACATTCACACTAATTCCAAGATACTCTTCTTTGAGTAGTACCAGGGCTGGAGAGTGTATTGTAGTCATGATAGTCCAGAAAATATGAGAGGAGCAAGGTTTTTATGGAGATAACTTTTTATTGGATTAACTGTGTAGTTGGGAGAGAAGTTTAAAAAGTTCTTGAACATAAAGTGCCCTTCAAGTCTGTAAAAAAAAAAAAAAAAAAAAAAGTAAGTTCAATTTAAGCTAAATAATGGATAAAACAATAACTTGTGTGGCAGGGTACTGTTGGCACCTGCCACTTTAAGGCCTGGAGCAGGCAGCAGCCAGGTGCTTGATTGTGGTGGCCATTTTGAGACCCAGGATATATATAGGGTGAAGCCGCAGTTTGCTGCTGGCTGCTGTGAGGGAGCTATCAGCTAGCTGAACTGAGGCTTACAACATCTTGGAGGCATATGGGCTGAAGCTATAGGGATGAAGGAGGCCCCAGGTCTTAGGCATGACCAAAAACTGCAGCCTGCCAGGGTAGGAAGGCCTGGTGGGACTGCCAGTGGTGCGGCAGCCCCAGGAAATGCCAGGACCATGAACCTCCCTGATGAAAGGCAGGCAGGCGGTGCCTGAACCTCCAGTCCCCGCACAGTCCTGTCTGGGGAAAGCCTAGGCCAGTGAGCTCTTTGAAAGGTTTGAGGCCTCCAGTGGAGTTGTGAGGGTTAAGAGAAGGAAAGCCACTCAAACCTAACTCGAGGCACCCGCAGTGGCCTATACTGGGGCCAGGACCTGAGGGGGGGTCAAAAGGGCCAGTGGCCCACAAACAAAGGATGCCTGGAGCAAGAAGCTTGGGATTCTGAATGACCTGAAAAGTGGGGTCTGGGCCTAGGGAGGCCAAAGGTCCCAGGGAGGGGACCACAGTCATAGAGGGTGAAAGGGTACAGGTGAGCTTAGCTGCGTGGGATGCTATCTGCAAGGCATGGGTCCCAGTGTAGAGGACAGTCCGGAGCTGGGGATATTACCCCTGGTCACTGGCATCTTAAATGGGCAGCCTCCTGCCTGAGTAACATCCTAATCATTCATTATCAAGGCAAGGCAGGTGAGAAAGGTGGGCAGTTAGCCCAGAGACAGGTTGGCGGGCCAACATCAAACCAGCCCTGAGAAGGCCCCTGATTACACTTGCCTTTAACTTTGTAAAAGGAAATATACATGTAAGGGACTTGAGGAGGGCTGTAACCTAGGAACAAAAATAAATTATCGAAGTAATTTCAAAGCAAAAGAAGTTTCATTGAATGGATAGCCAGATTATGTAAAGGAACAAGACCATTCAGAAAAGAATCTTTATTACCTGTAAAGTTATGGGAGTTTAGAAAAAACACCAGTCATGAAACCTTTGTCTATATTTAATCTATGGTGTTTATTCAAGTATAGTTATGATTTCTTGTTCCCAGGCCTGGCTTTTTTAAGGTGTTTGTAGATTTCCCGTGAGCATAAGGACTATGAAGTCAAAAATGGAGTGATTGGTTTATGAAAAATATTCTTAGAAAAATTAGCTTGCTGCTTTCCCAGATATGAAGAAGGATGCTTAATGCCCCAGAACTTGTCTAACATTTCTCCCAACTGTCCTGCTGTTTCAATACATTTATCACCAAAAACCCCCTACTTCTTGAGCAGTGACAACTACTGTGGATCATGCATATGCACTTGGTTAAAAAAGGCATAACTTTGCACTTATCGACATTGAACTTTGCCTTCCATTTGGTTGTACATTCAGTTAGTCCACTTCTGCAGTTCTTCACAGTTAGCTTTGTTTTATCACCCTGAATAATCTGGTTTTATCTTCAAATCTGGCCGTCTCATTATTTCCCCCCTCTTTACAAATCATTCATGTTAAACAGCACAGGCCCACTTTAGATCCACTGCTTACCTCTCGCCATGGTAATAACTGACCATTTATACCCATTCTTAGTTTCTGTTCCTTAGCCAATTGCTGATCTACAAAATAGACCTTGCCATTTCTTTCAAACTTCACCCTCCTTCATCTTTTTGGTGCTAATTTCAACTTGATTTGTAATTCCCCTCCCAGTTATTGATCCATGAGTCTAACCATGCCACAGATAATAGGATCTTTTTTCTCTTCTGAACGGTCTTGTTCTTTTACATAATTAGGTTGCCTATTCAACCAAGCTGTTCTTGCTTTTGTCAGGGGCCCTAACAGGTAGCCTAGCCCGTACTAATTACTCAGCTGTCCAAACCTTCCAGGGGCTCCAACTGGCTGCCCCACTCTGGGTGATGAACCAACTGACCACTGGTTGGGCCTCCTGATTGACTGCTGGGAATAGTAACCTCCCCATTTAAGTCCTTCTGTGACAGCAAATTGCAGGTTAGCCAACAGTTTTCCCTGAAGGTCTGCTGTGACTAAGTCTCTCTGGATCATGTACTCTCTGGTTTTCCAGTTTCTGATCCTGCTAGGGTCTGCTACTGGACTCTGACTTTCTAAACTCCACTCATTTTTGATATTTTGGTCCCTGACTCCAGAGTTCTGACTTGGCCTGTGATCTGGACTCTACCTCTGGAATTCCTCCCTGGCTTTGGTAACTCAGACTCCAGCTCCTGTCTCTAGCCCTTCCCTAGTGGCCTACCTACTAGGCTGGACCACTTATGCCTTCTTCCTTATAACTTTGAAGAACCACAAGTAGACCTTGCCATGAAAGCCTTATTTCATTAAGAGTTTTTGGTGCATGATGTGTCAAAAGCTCTTTTAAAATCCTGATACACATATCAAACATGTCACTCTAATCCATATACTTGTTAACACATCATAGAACTGTGGTAGATTTCTTAGGCAAGATGACCTCCCCTTACAAAAGCTATGTTGACTCTTCCCCAGCAAATCCTATTCATTTATGTGAAAGGCAATTCTGTTTTTATTATGGTTTCTAACAATTTGCCAAGAATGCAAGTTGTGGTCACCACCCTGGACTCCCTCTGAAGCCCTTTTATAAGATTATATTAGCTACCATTCAGTACTCTGGTACAGAGGTAATGGGGTTTTTTTAGCAACAGGTTACACACTCAAGTCAGTGAATATGTGGTTCCTTCCACATATCTAATTTTCCATTGTAATTTCAACTGTTTATGGTATCTTTCTGTTGCTCAAAATTGTCATGGTAGTCTCAAAAACAGTTAATTAGAAGTAGCTATATTTCAGAAGTGGCTGAATGGATATTACACCAGCCAAACTAATTTTGAAGTAAATGGTTGATCCTATGAGATCTTTGAAAGAAGCGTAGAAGTGCAAAGTATCATCTTTATGTAAAGAAAATTTAAAAACTGACCTCTTCACAGTCCTTTTATCTGTCATCAGAAATTTAATTGAAAATTCATTTTTGCTTGAAGTCCACTTATATTGTGAGAATCTACATCTGAACAATCCTACACACACATGCTGTGGTACAAATACTTGTAAAGTGTTTCTCTAATTATTCTTGATCTGTTGTTGGTGTAATAAATCTTAATATACACTACTCACTCATTCTTCCGTTGATTTAATTACAAAAAATTTAATTGAGAATCTTTCGGCTTAGCATATGGCTGTCAGGAAGATTTTTAGTATGGTTCTAGGATATTTGCTTACATGGTTAGGAAAAAAGACTTTCACTGTGTCTATTTTCTTATCAGAACTCACTGAAGAGCAACAACTGTGCAATCAAAGGCTGGGAAGAAGCAGACTGAAACAAAAGCAGGAATTTATTTATTATTCACTGTAACCCTGGCTGCCATTCCTAAATGATATGGACCCTCGAATGACCTTCTATTGTCCATTACCCACACTCCACTTCACTTACACCATTTCTAATGCTTTTTGTGGTACTGAGTTATACATGTGAATAATTCACTCTATAATGAAGAACTTCCAAAGGAATAGGCATCATTTATATTTCTTGCAAGGTATGCCAGCCTTCTGTACAGAAATGAAGATTCTTTTTCCAGCTAAGTGAACATAGCTTTCCTGTTTCCATGACCACCAGATTCCACCTCCCTTCAACCACAAGAAATTAAAATTTTCTCTCTGTTATAAAAACAATCTGTCTCTTTGTACCCAAAACACTTTTGAGTATTAGCTTTGCTCCTAATCCATGAGGAATTTCAGCCTGCTTTCTTCCATGTCTTAGGCAGGGGAAAGGCAACAAATTGCCAGAGGGAATAACAACAGACTTGTCTATTTGAATTAACTACCTGGGACTCTTTACAAACACTCCTTGGCTAAGATGCTATGAACACAGAATCAATATTTTGTATGTATAGGACAACTGTAAACCCAGAGTGAGTGAAATAGTTTATTTGTCTTTCTCTAAGTACACTCTTACAGCAGACCTGCCACATTTCAAAATCCATTCTTCTTAAAGATTATATTTATTATATTTTTGTTAACCAGGGCTAATTTGATCATAGTTGATGCAGTTTAAAATTGGCTCACTTAAGGGATTTGTCTGTGTATTGAACTATTCAATATTTTTTTATTAAATTGCACCAAATAACATCTAAAAAGCTATGTCAGAAACTGTTAAGCACTATGACAAAAGCATCTAGTTTATTAACATTTCATAACTCTCATGTGTAGGCTTGGTGTCCTAATTGATAGCATTAAGACTTGCTGTCTGTGAATAGCACATTTCAGCAGGGCCAGATCCAGTGCAGCTACACTGTTTACTCCAGTCGATTGGATGGCTAAGCTTCCTTTTTCTAAAAGAGAATACTCAGTGCAGCAGTATTGCTTTAAGAGAAAAACTGGTATTTTTAGAACTACTGATCTGGGGGTGGAAAGTATTTGAAGATGAAAATGCTAACAGTCCACCTCACCTCACATTCCATTCCCCACATCAACAAATCCCTGATGGTGAGATGCTTCATCGCATATGAAACAACACAGATTTTTCTCTAGTTAAAAATAAACTAGAAGATTTAGTAATGTTCTAGGGGCTTGGGACTGTATTAAAGCAAAACCAAATATAACTTCGTTGGAAATATTTAAAAACAATCTGCAGAGCTGTGAAATAGGAGCTTCATTACCAGGAATCACTGATAGACAACAGAATTGGGATGGCTGGGATGATCTAGTTGGGGATGGTGCTGCTTTGAGCAGGAGGTTGGACTAGGTGACTTCCTGAGGTCCCTTCCAATCCTAAGTTTCTATAATTCTATGATTGTATAATTGCAGAAGAAAGAATAGTTTGATTGGTGGAACATCAAAACCATTAGAAAGGAGAGAGGATCGAGGATCATCAACACCTGTGGAATGAAGAATTCAGAAGGTATCTGGTAGAATACAATGAGCAATGAAGTCGGTTGACTCCCTCAACACGGCCTGACTAGAAATGCTGCTGCCACTGCTAGGCACTTAGTTTTAAATTTTGGGTGGACCAGGAATCAAAGTGAGGTTCAAGTGCATCAGTGCTTGCAATACTCTCAATTTGTTTGGATTATGACCATTTAATTAGGCAATTTCTGGTTCTTTTGGGGTATGTTATATAATAGATGAAAGGCAATATATAGCCCTTCTAATGTTAATAGATTGCTTGAAAGAATTTTTTGAGAAGCAACAGTACCTCTACGGCGGACACATCTACATGAGATGCTGACTGCACAGTAGCTCGTTACTACTGAGCAGTAGCATCAGGTGGCAAGAAGCATGGCATGATGCTACTGACCAGCATTAATGAGATAATGTGCAGTCAGCATTACCTAAATGCCATTAGGCAACACTACTGCACAGTAATTCCAGTTACTCTACAGTCATTAGTACTTGTTTATACAAGTTCTAGAAGGTATCTGGTACCAGATAGCTTCACTAGGCACGTCTACACATGCATTGATGTGCTGTAGGTACTGCACATTAAGTTTGGTACCTGTAATAACAGGTACCAACTGAATGTGCAGTAACCAGTGCTATTGTGCAGTAGTGCCAGTGTATGCCTTTTTAGTGATGGTAACGTGCAGTAGACAAATTCTACAGTGGATTAGTGTAATAGCTTGTCTGTTGCCATGATACACTAACGCACCATAGAATTAGTCTATTGCTTATATAAGCATGATAACATAAACTGTGGTTATATGACCACAAACTTTTCCACACTACCTCTACCTTTTTCAGTGAATGGATATTTTTCCATTATTTTTTTTTTATCAAGATTTTCTTTTTATCCTCCTCAGTAAACGTCTGGTCCCAGACCTTATTTAATGTGCATCATCCTGCCCTGCATTAAATTCAGAATTATTGATTTCCTCTTGCCTGTTCCTTTAGTGCTCTCACAATTGGGTCTGAGTACTTCATACACACTAATGAATAATGAAACATTAGCCTGTATAAAAATAGATTATATTCCCATTTTACAGATGAAGACAGGAGCATAACTAGGGCCATGCAACCAGGGGATTCTCTCAGGACATCAATTTGGGCAGAGAGGTGAGGGGGATGGGGAGAGCATGGAAAAATATCAAATGGCACTAACACCACACAAGACACTAGCAGCATAGCAGCAGCCAGAATTTACCACTGCCCTGGGCATCCAGCTGCTTTGTTATGCCTCTAGCAAAAAATGAAGGGCAAAATTATCAGAAGGCTTTTCTCCAGTCATCTTGAGAAGTGCAAAATCCATTTGTATGTGTTCAAGTCATAACCCTAGCAGCCTTTATTTACTTTGTTTCTGTAAATGTGGTTCCTGCTAGATTGCGAAATAGATTTGGAAAATGAAATACAATTAATAACCACCTGTAGAAAGTTCAATGTAAAGCTGGTCAGGGATGATTTAGGCCTATGCCTATATTCTACTATGGTATTTCCCATGCTTCTGAGCTTTGGTGGTTTCCATGCAGGGGTGGGAGAGAATTTTCCCCCACCTGCTGCTATTTGTGTCAGGGTTTGTTTGGGCTTGTTTGTTTGTTTTTAAAGCTTTTCTCAGAAACATTGGGTGTTGGCTGAAGCCAAGGTTGGGGATATTGACTGGGCTGTGCTCCTGCTGGGACTTAAAACCAGAGGTTCCTGGCTAGAAAGTCTTGGCCCTTCTCTCAGGGTAAGACCAATATTTGGGGCCAGAAAGGCATTTTACCCTGTGGTCTGATAGGTATGAACTGTGGGTGTTTTTGCCTTCTTTGTAGCATGAGGTGTGGCCCTCTTCCTGGGATCTCTTGCTTGCTTTGCCTGCCTTGCTCTTAATCCTATCATAGTGTATTAATAAAAAATGCCTGTTATCAACCAGAGGGGTTGCACTTGCTCAGAATAAGGTATCAGGACTGCGTTGTAAATCCATTGCCAACAGGCGGGCTTTAAACTAGGCTCATCGTGGGGTAGGGAAGATGAGGGTGGGGGAAGCCGTGGACCACCAAACCATGTGGCACCCACAAAGACAGTCCAGCCTGAAGAAGGAGAATATCGGGAACCTGCAATCCATGGGGCGGCCAGCAGTACACAACAGGTAAGCAATAAGCAGGTAAGCAATAAGGGGCCCTTTTGGGCATCAGAGCCAGGGGGCAACAAAGGCACCAGTCACAGGGCTCAAGTGCCTATACACTAACGCCAGGAGCATGGGGAGCAAGCAGGATGAACTAGCACTCCTGCTTGCAGAAAACACCTATGACTTAGTAGGGCTAACAGAAACCTGGTGGGATTCTTCCCACAACTGGGCGGTGCTCTATGTCAATGAGCGATATACATTGACCCTTATCAAAATGGAATTGGAGGAGGAGAAAGTAGAAGGATTGTGGGTTAGGTTACATGGAGGTCAAGGAGAAAGGGATTTGGTGGTAGGGGTCTGCTACAGACCCCCACACCAAGGGGAAGAACTAGATTTGGGGCGCCTGAGGCAGCTCTCGGAGACCATAAAAACTAGGGAGATGGTAATCATGGGGGACCTAAACTACCCAAACATCTGCTGGGAGACGCAGACAGCAAAGTCCCACCATTCACGCAGGTT
>NW_005841928.1:3560822-3581290 GCF_000455745.1 Alligator sinensis
CCCAGCAGATATCTGGGTAGTTTAGGTCCCCCATGACTACCGCCTCCCTAGTTTTTATGGTCTCTGAGAGCTGCCTCAGGAGCCCCAAATCTAGTTCTTCCCCTTGGTGTGGGGGTCTGTAGCAGACCCCTACTACCAAAACCCTTTCTCCTTGCCCCCCATGTAACCTAACCCACAATCCTTCTACTTTCTCCTCCTTCGATTCCCTCTTGATAAGGGTCGATGTATATTGCTCGTTGACATAGAGCGCCACCCCTCCCCCTTTCTTCCCCACCCTGTCCTTTCTATACGGCTTACAACCCTCAATACGTACCGCCCAGTCATGGGAAGAATCCCACCAGGTTTCTGTTAGCCCTACTAAGTCATAGGTGTTTTCTGCAAGCAGGAGTGCTAGTTCATCCTGCTTGCTCCCCATGCTCCTAGCATTAGTATACAGGCACTTGAGCCCTGTGACTGGTGCCTTTGCTGCCCCCCAGCTCTGATTCCCAAAGGGCCCCTTATTGTTTACCTGCTTATTGCTTACCTGTTGTGTACTGCTGGCCGCCCCATGGATTGCAGGTTCCCGATGTTCTCCTTCTTCAGGCTGGGCTGTCCTTGTGGGTGCCACATGGTTTGGTGGTCCACGGCTTCCCCTGCCCTCATCTTCCCCTCCCCTGATGAGCCTAGTTTTAAAGCCCACTGGAGGAGATCCGCCAACCTAGAAGAGAACACACGCTTACCTTTTGGGGGACAGGTGAAGCCCATCCCAACTGAGCATGTCCCTCGTCATGATGTGCAGGTCATTGTCAAGGAAGCCGAAGCCTGCCTCGAGACACCATTGCCGAAGCCACCAGTTGGTCTCTCTAATGCAGTTCTCGTGTCGTGTTCGATGTCTGCTCACTGGTAGGACAGAAGAGAATACCACCTGTGCACCGATCTCCCTCAGCATGCCACCCAGAGCATGGTAGTCCATCATCAGGTGATCGGGGCTCATTAGTACCCACATGGACAAGGACCATGGGGTAGTAATCAGTGGGCTGAATCATGGCCTGGATTATTCCTGTCACGTCCCGAATCTTTGCTCCGGGCAGGCAGTATACCTCTCGTGTTGAGGGGTCCTGGCAACAAATAGCCCCTTCCGTACCTCTCAGGATGGAGTCATATGTGGTGTTAGATATCAACTTACAAATCTATGAGCCACTATCTGTTATTATTGCTCAACATATGAATTCCATCTACCCCATCTGGGCATTTGTAAAGATGTCAGCTTTCAATTAACTTCTGTGCTGTTTTTTCAACACCACATTCACATAGGGGGCAGTCCAAGATGTTCATCTTGTGAAGTGTTGTTTTGAAGCATCTATATCCAGATCTCAGTCTTACCTATGCTTCTCTGTCAAGGTCGTGTCCAATGGGGCACTTGTTTGGTGTTGGTATAAAATGCTGTAGGAATAAATCTGACCTTTCCCAGTTGTCATCTCACTCCATTGCTACCCGTAAGCTTGGTTCAGTACCCCCAATCTCTTCCATGAGCTTGTAGGCTTCATGTACAAACAGTTTACAACTTTTGATCCTCTTAAGCCTCCATCTGCTTAGGTCTTCAGTTAACAGTTGGTAGAGCAGGTGATTTTTGTTATCGCTTGCCTCTATTGCCTATAATGATGTTCTTTTCCAACTCTGATTCAAGCTCCTGTGTAATGATTACAAAATTCTGACCAGGGCCCTGGCTAACCAGTTCAAAATGGTCATAGCTTCTGTCACAGACCTCAATTAGAGCTACTTAGTACCCAGTAGAGCCATCCTGAATCCCCATTCAGGACAACCAGTTTCTGTTATGTGACCTACTGTCAGCCATGGAAATCTTTGGCCTGAACATTGGCTCTGTCTTTCTGGATAAAGAAAAAAACCCTTTGATCTGGTTTGAGCTGGCTGTACATGAAAGAAGCCTTACTGAGAGTGCAGGAACAATCCATCCCGATGCGCAGGAAGACTAGCAAGTATGGCAGAAGACCAGCTCAGCAAGTCACAAAAAGGAAGTTTATACGTGGAAACTTGGACAAATAAATAGGGAGGAGTATAAAAGCATTGCTCGGGCATGCAGAATGAAGCCAGGAAGGCCAAAGCACAATTGGAGTTGCAGCTAGCAAGGTATGTGAAGGGTAACAAGAAAGTTTTCTACAAGTATGTCGGTAGCAAAAGGAGAATCAGGGAAAGTGTGGGTCCCTTACTGAATGGGGGAGGAAATCTTGTGACGGAGGATGCAGAAAAGGCTGAAATGCTCAATGCCTTTTTTGCCTCAGTCTTCACAGGCAAGGTCAGCACCCAGAATACTGCACCAGGCAGCACAATTTGGGGAGGAGGTGAGCAACCCTCCAAGGTGAAAGAACAGGTTAGAGATTACTTAGAAAAGCTGGATGTGAACAAGACCATGGGGCCAGATCGAATGCAGCCAGGGGTGCTGAGGGAGTTGCCTGATGTGATTGCAGAGCTATTAGCCATCATCTCTGAAAACTCATGGTGATCAAGAGAAGGTCCCGGATGATTGGAAAAGGGCAAACATAGTGCCCGTATTTAAGGAAGGGAAGAAGGAGGATCCAGGGAACTACAGACCAGTCAGCCTCGCTTCAGTCCCTGGGAAAACTATGGAGCAGATCCTGAAGGACTCCATTTCTGAGCACTTGGAGGAGAAAAGGTTATTGGGAACAGTCAGCATTGGATTCACCAGGGGCAAGTCATGCCTGACCAACCAGATTGTTTTCTATGATGAGATGACTGGCTCTGGGGATGTGGTATAAGGTCTCCCACAACATTCTTCCAGGCAAGCTAAGGAAGTATGGGCTGGATAAATGGACTGTAAGGGGGATAGAAACCTGGCTGGAGCATCAATCTCAGGGAGTAGTAACCAATGGCTCAATGTCTAGTTGGCAGCCAGTATCAAGTAGACTGCCCCAGGGGGTCAGTCATGGGGCCAGTTTTGTTCAACGTCTTCATCAACAACCTGGAAGATGGCGTAGAGTGGATCCTCAGCAAGTTTGCAGATGACACCAATCTGGAGGAAGTAGTAGATATGCTGGAGGGTAGGGCAAGGTTCAGAGTGACCTAGACAAATCAGACGACTGAGCCAAAAGGAATCTTGTGAGGTTCAACAAGGACAACTGCAAAGTCCTGCATGTAGGACAGAACAATCCCATGCACCAGTACAGGCTGGGGGCTGACTGGCTGGGCAGCAGCTCTGCAAAAAAGGACCTGGGGGTTGCAGTGGACAATAAGCTGAATATGAGCCAACAGTGTGTCTTTGTTGCCAAGAAAGCTAATGGCATAATGGGTTTCATTGGTAGGTGTGTTGTCAGTAGGTTCAAGGAAAGTGATTATTCCCCTCTATTCAGCACAGGTGAGGCCACTGTATTCAGTTTTGGGCCTCCCACTACAGAAAGGATGTGGAGATCTTGGAGAGAGTCCAGAGGAGGGCATCAAAATGGTGAGGGTGCTGGAGGACATGACTTATGAGGAAAGACTGAGGGAACTGGGCTTATTTAGTCTAAAGAAGAGGAGACTAAGAGGGGATTTAATAGGAATTTTCAGCTACCTGAAGCTGGGGATGGAGGAGCTAAAGAGGATGGAGCTAAACTGTTCTCAGTGGTAGAAGATGACAGAATAAGGAGCAATGGTCTTAGGTTGCAGTAAGGGAAGTTTAGGTTAGATATTAGGATAACTAGGAGGGTAGTAAAACACTGGAAAAGGTTACCAAGGGAGGTGGTAGAATCTCCATCCTTGGAATTTTTCAACACACGGCTAGACAAAGCTTTGGCTGGGATGATCTAGTTGGGATGATCCTGCTTTGAGCAGGGGGTTGGACTAGATGACCTGCTGAGGTCCCTTCCCAGCTTAACTTTCTATGATTCTATTTGCCTGCCATTCTGGAACCACCTTCTTGCAAAATGAGCCCACCCCAGTGGCAGCTTACTAGACAGACCCTCCCATCACCACATTACTGGCTTTCTCCAGCCATGGACAGAGATGCAAGTGGCGGTCTGGTTTCCTACTATCCTTCCCCATGTTCAAGAACTACAGTAGTGGGATCTGTCTTGAGATCGTATCTGCGAAGGCACTGTGCACATGAACAGTCAAAATGCCTTATGCCCCTGTTCTCACTGCCTGTCTTGACACACCTTGGATGTGGTATCTTGTGGCAACAATACAAGAGTGAGACCACCTGGCCTGGTACACCCTGTACAGGCTGCCTATCACCAAGAGGACTGGTGACATTCAGTGACAGTTGCCAAGCAAGGCTCCAGCCTTGGGCACTTTTGTCTACCTTGTGCATCCTGTGGCACTGGTGGGCTGGCCTTTCTGTGAGGAGAAATGGAGGAGATTCTCTTCCATGCCTTCCTGGTCTGTGACCAGCTGCAGCCATTCCTTTTTGCCCTCAGAACCCTCTTTGGTAGTCTGGATTTGAATTTCTCTGCATGTACATCTTCTTTACCCGTAATAAGTGGCCAAAGAAAGTGTGATCTGCCTAGCCAATTTCTTGCTGGGACAAGCCAAGATGGTGATCCTGAAAAGTTGTGGAAAATTGCTCACAGGGGTCAGGTCCAATTATGCCCTCCAACTTTTCTGCTTCTTGGTCTGGGCACATGTCACTTTTGAGTTTGGACTCTTTACCTTGCAGCAAAATTTGAACCAGCTTATATCATTCTGGGCCACTGATGAGGCATTCTGCAAGGTGGAAGATGGACAGCTAAAACTAAACATGTAACCCCATGAAAAGCTTTGAAGGGTAGGGTGTTTCAGTATCTGGTGACATTAGTGTTTTTGTTTTGATAAGTGTTTCATGCTTGGACCATGGAGGCTGGGGCCGGGTAGGGGAGAAGTGGAGCATTTCTAACCAATTTTTTAAATGTTTTTATGTGGAATATACTCATTTTTTTCCTATAAACCTGGAAGAAATCACAACTCTGGCAAAATCTTAGTTCCATGTTTTCAGTCTAAGCATTATAATCCTATTTTTTAGATGGTTACATAGCCAAAATATTAAGGATATTCCAAGGATATTAAGAGATTCTTAAAGGACATGGAGCCACCCTTTTTAATACTATTTAGTAAAAGTAATTGAGTTAAATGGGAGAAAGGTACCTAAATACTTTTGGGAATAAGGGCTACAATTTTGTCAAACACTGGTCTAAATCAAGAGTAATCTCATTATAATCAAAGAGCTTGCACCAATCCTGATCAAAGAACTATCAGGTCCATTCTTTTATGTTTTTCTTTCTAATGTCACATAGACAGGAGTCATTAACCTGGGCCGGATACAGCATGTGGAGCCAATGGACCCCACCCACAGCCGTGGGGCTTTGGCAGCATTCAGTGCTAAGAAGCTTCATCAGTAGGCACTTCCTCTGTGCCACCATGGGAAGAAGCAGTGGCAGCAGGAGGCCCTCTTCTGCATGCCATCATGGAGAGAAGTGGCAGTGGCAGGCAGGTCCTAGCACTCACCTACCACTGACCTAAGTTGGATCATTCTTGCCTGCCTCCTAAAAAGGATTCCAACAGTGATATAAGTGATCATTTTTCAGGAAAGAAGTAAACAGTGGTGTCCCCCAAGGATATGTGTTGGAACCTGTGCTGTTTAACATATTCATCAATAATCTGGAAAAAGGGGTGAGTAGTGAGGTGGCCAGATTTGTTGCTAACACAAAATTATTCAAAGTGATAAAGACCAAGGCAAACTGTGAGGAACTACAGAAGAATCTGGCACAATTGGGCTGAATGGGCATCTAAATGGCAGATGAAATTCAGTGTAGAAAAGTGAAAAGTTACGCACATGGACAAAAATAACCCAAACTCTATATACACTATAATGGTCCCTACATTTGCTGTTACCACACAGGAAAGTTATCTAGGACACACTCACCTTAATGTACAGTAGCCTATTTTACTGTACATTAAAGTGTCACATCAAAAAAATGCTAATACAGTAAAAAATAGGCTCCTGCGCATTAAGCATCACTTAAAGTGTGCACTTTCACTACTGCACAGTAGGGCAGCCTAATGCACATTTATTTAGTATATCTCATTAGAGGGCACTTTTACACATTCTCCAGGGGTGGGTGCTTCAACGAGCTTTAGTTCAAGTGCCCCCACCACCATTTTGAAGCATGGGGATGCTGATACATGAGATGTAGGAGTCTGTTGGAGCACAGTAATTACCACATTCCAGAAAACTTGATTAATTGAGCCTGCTCTGATGTGCTGTAATTACAGTGCATCAGAGCAGCCTCCACAATCATGTACAGGTACCCAGAAGTACTAAATATAATGCGCATTAGCAGAAGTACATTAATGAACGTGTAGATGTGCCCATTGTAGACAGTTCACTAAAAACATCAGCTCAGTGCTCAGCAGCAAACAAAATGTTAGGAATTATTTAGAAGGGAACTGTTAGCCAAATTGCAAGTATCATCATGCCCCTTTATAAATCCATGGTGCATCCACAGCTATAATACTGTTCCCAATTCTGGTCCCTACACCTCAAAAAGGATATAAAAGAACTAGAGAAGGTACAGAAAAAGGTAACTAGGATGATCAGCAGCATGGTGGGGCTTCCACATGAGAGATTAAAGAGGCTAGGCCTATTCAGTTTAGAAAAGAGGCACTTGGACGATGAGGGGGACAAAAAAAGGGTTTGCAAAATGCTAAATAGTAAAGAGAAAATATATAGGGATGTTATTTAATCTCTCACATAATACAAGATGTAGGGGTCACAAAAATGAGACCACTAAGCGGTAAGTTTGAAACCAGGAAAAGGAAGCTTGCTTGTTTTTTACACAGCATGTAATTTAAAGTGTGGAACTCATTGCCAACAGATGTGGAAGCTGGTAGTTTAGCCAGATTGAGAAGGGATTGGACAGATTCTTGGAGGAAAGGGGCATCAGTAGCTATTGAACATGGGAGTTAGGGATACAGCCTCTGAATCAGAACTTCCCACACCCTAAATGCTAGAATCTGCAAGTGAGAAGAACCATGAAAAAACCTTGGTCATACCCAGTTCACTCTCCCTTTCAGCATCCACTCTCTGCCCTGTGTAACACAGGATATTGGGCAAGATGGACCTATGGTCTGACCCAGCAAATGGCAATTCTTATGTTCAAAAACTGTCATGTAGTTATAGGTTAGAGCTGTAGGATTAAATTCACATGTCTGATATATAACATCCAGGATACAGATTTAGTTTTATTCTCCCCAGGATAAAATATGTAAACTGAATTTTAAAAAAATCATTTGACCAATATTCAAAACAAGAGAGTAAGTTTAAAATTGCATACTTTAAAAAAATAGTATCTTTGCAGACTGTAGCCTGAACAAGAAAGAAGCTAATTATTATTGCTCTGCTGCTTTAGTGAGTAAAAGTTGTATCATATCGATAAAAAAGGCTATGTGCTTCTAAGCCAATCCATAGCGCCCACACACTTAAGCACAGATATAAAGATATGTAATTTTTCCATTCCCTTGAATGTCATATTTCTGAAATATCTGTTCTTCTATAAAATGAGTAGGTAGCCTAGGGAAGCTTCTTAAATTTTTGAAATGTCCAGTGGAGGGTTTGTTTGATTGTTTTTTGTTTTGTTTTTGGCTTTTTGTTTCAACCTTAGCTGAAAATAATTAAACAAATGCAAACTGTTGCAAACTTTACCAGGAGTTAGCTGTACTTTGCCGGTAGCAAATTATATTCTGTTAATAGAAAATCAAAGTTGAATTACATCCACTGCAAACTCCCATTCCCCAGATGCACATTAGAACTTTTATTAATACATGCCAACTTTAACAAAGTAAGAAAACACTTGAGACCAAAGTAGCGTATTCCTTCCCCAGTAGAAAACATACTGTTTCTTGTGATCATCTCTCATTCTACAACCTGCTCAAGTTCTCCCTCCACATTACCTGTAAATCAATAAAATGTGTTTTTTCTTACTAAACAGAAAAATATGTTGTATTTTATTTACTTTGTGCTTAGTTCTTAACTTATTTTTGTCTTATGAGAGACCAATAGCCAAATGCCTGGAAAGGTACTGGGAGAGCATAGTTTCTAGGCACCCGGCATGAGAAAGGAACAGAAACATAAGGTAGCAAATAGCCTGAGGAAAAGTGGAGCACATTTGTGGAGAGGCAGATTACATGGAAGCTGATAATAGCACTGCAAGCAGAAATAGAGTAAATCATGGGCATGTGGCAATGGTAAAACTTCTTTGAGTGGACTCTACTGATGAGCAGAGTAATTTATATTCATGTATCTTGCACAGCCTGGACCTGATTCATTGTTTCACTGCATCCTGTGTTGTCATCTACATCAGTGCAAAGTAGGAATAAAATGCCACTCCACTTAGGGTGAGATTGCACATTAAGAGTTAGCAGGTGCTGATTTTAAGGAATGTTAGTCTGTGTTAAGGTTAACTAGTGCTAGAGATCAGTCACACACAATACCCTCTCTAATGAGCACTGCTCACACCTGCCAATAGAAGGCTGGCAAGCAGGGGTGTATCTAAGGACCTGCCTTGCTAGCTGGTTGTCTAGCCACACTATAGGCTGCAAAAGAGCAGGAGGGAAGGGGCACCCATGCTGCTTGGATCACCCCTGATGCCATGCCACTGGCCCTTAGGAGCAGTCAAAGAGGGGGAATCCTCTACTGGCACCTCTGCCACTCTCAGTCTTATCTTGGTGGCAGGGCAGAGATCTGTGGGTGGAAGGGCCAATTGGAGGCAGAGGGGGAAATTGGGGTGGCAGGTGAGTTATCTGGTGGTGGAGGGGGTGGTTCAAGGGTTGGGAGAGCAATTTAAGGGGCAGAGGGCTCCCCCACATACTCCATCCTTCTTCCCCCCCTCCAATCCTGTCCCATAACCCCTGCCCTACCTCACCCCTTCCTCATGCCCCCTTCCTCTCAGCCCCGCTTCTCCACTTTATCCCTTTCCCTTCTCTCTCCACTCACCCCATTCCTACCCACTTGTTGCCTGACTGTCCCCAGCTGTCTGTCCAGGGCTATAGAGTCCTGGATGATAACTAATCCCCATAGGAGCACTGCCTCTTGGAATACTGGAGGACTAAAACTTGGTGTTTTTATCTATGGTGAACACTCAGAAGTTGACTTAACTAGAATTAGATAGCACAGCTTGAAGATGATTCTCACCCAAAGTGGCATAACTTTCAGATGCCTAGAGGGCACTTATTAGTGCATGATCATTCAAGTTTTAACTGCTCTTAACATGATCTAATGGTAATGTGTAATCTCACCCTTTCTTGGTGTACTTTTATTTTATAGTAGGTTCCAGAACAGCAGGATTTGGACCATCAGGAGAAGAGAAATGACTTGAAGTAGACAAAGCAAGAGGAGGCAAAGCTGTTTCATCTTTCACCTTTCATAGCACCATAACATTGAAGCCATGCTACCAAACACTTCCTTAAATATTAGTTACTCAGTGGCCGCATCTGCACAAGATGCTACTGGGCAGTCATTACTGTGTATTTATTTAGTATTTGTATAACCTGAGTTTATGTTCAGTAGTGCCTGCAAATGCCTTTTTGTGATACTGCTGCTCAGTAGCCTAATACTATTGTGCAGTAGCATCGCATCACAGTTTTTGCTACTCAATGCCGCTCCACAATAGTATCGGGCTACAGTGCAGTCAGTGTCTTGTGTAGATGTAGCCAGTGTCAAACAAGCAAAATGGATCTATCCAAATTACACCTACAACATCAGGTTAGCCATGCCTGCAATCTTAAATCTTTGCATGAAAATGATGGCCCATTATTTGCTCAAATTAACATGGCTCTGTTAACTCTAACAGAGCTATACTAGTTTGTGCCAGATGAAGTTCTGGTCCCACCTTTTGAATCTTTTCTAATTCCAACATTTGTATTCCTTGTCTAGTATAGGACAAAATATGAGTTCAGCATTAATACATGAAAGTGGGATTGTTTATGATTAAACCTTAAATTTATAACATATGACTTAGCAACAGATGCTAATGAGGAATTTTATTTATTCACTGAGGGGAACATACTGTATTTCTTTATAGCATCACATTCCCCAAACTGTAATATAGTTGTTGTGTCTTGCCTTGCTTAGCATACCTATGCAATTTGGACTGTACAAATATAATATTTTTATTAGAATATATATTCAATTTCAGCAAGATAGGATGTTTACAGATAATTCTCTAAGGCTAAGCCATGTACTGACCTACATCTTATTACCACTAATCAAGATGCCTCCTAACTTTCTTTGATAAGCTGGTACACTGAACTCTTGTAGCATCATATCATAAATGTTGTTTTCTAGCCCCTGGATATTTTTTGTGTCCTTCTTTGAACCTTCATGTCCTCCTTGAAGTGTGGATACCAGTGTTGCATACAAGCATTACATTTCTACTGGGAGAATTGCAGGTCTCCTGGTAGAAATCCTAAGTGGACAAGTATTCACACAGTTTCTCTCAGATCAAAAGTGGCTGTTCCAGGAGAAAATTAACCCAACTGCAAGCCCAATTGAAATGGCTCTATGAAGAGTTTCTTGAGGGAGAATGAACCCATGTACATTTACACTACTGATAAAAGCAACAGCACAGTTCTCCAGTATCCCAGTATGCATTCCTCCATTGACATCTTCCCTCCAGGCAGAGTCTGTGATTTGGGCTGGACTCCATTGCTTCAGCTGAAAATGAAGCAAACCCCACCTGTTGACTGCCTCAAGGCCAGGAATGCTTAGCTTCTTTTACCAGCCCCATACTATGGGACCAGCCTCCCCTACACCACCTGGGTCCCTTTGAGAGTGCCAGAGTGCATGTGCAGGGACATACTTGGGGATGAATAGCAACAGCACAAACATGTGCCACTGTTATTTGTCTAGTGGGCAATACACACACCTACATGTGCGCGCTTGTGGAGATGCACCCATCTAGTCTAAATTATCAAGTTCAAATTCCACAAATTCTGCAAATACTTTCATTAATAGATTAGTGGTTGTCCAAATGCTGGTGAGCAATGAATAATCATAGAGACACACAAAATTGGATTTGGAAGGGACCTCAGGATCATCTAGTCTAAGCCCCTGGCCAGATCATCCCCAACTATATCATTCCAAGCAAAGCTTTGTCTAGCCAGGTCTTAAAATCTTCTAAGGATGGAGATTCCACAGCCCCTCTGGGTAGCCTGTTCCAGTGCTTTCCTACCCCTCCTAGGCCATGTCCACATGAATGTAGACATTTGGTTCCCTGGGGACAACTAGGAGTGGGACAGCTTGTGTCGCTGCTAGTTGTCCCTGGGGAATGCCTATGCCACGTGCCCTCTGCTGCATGGCAGGTTACCTCAGGTGGAGTAAGGGAGTCTGAGGCCAGTATTGAGCTGGTTCCAGCAGCCTTACCTGGATTCTGGGGGCCACTTGGGCTGAAGCAGTGGTGATCCTGTCACTCAGAGCATGGCCAGCAGCCAGTGTGTGGCTCTGGCCAGTCAGGCTTCAGTTTTGAGCAGCACATGCTGTCCCCATGTGCGCCATTCCACTCTTTCTGTACACGGCCATAGTGAAAAAAAAATTCTTAATATCGAGCCTAAACTTCCCTCCCTGCAACTTGAGACCCATTGCTTCTCATTCTGTTACCTACGATCACTGAGAACAGTTTAACTTCATCCTTTTTGGAACCACGCTTTAGTTAGTTGAAGGCTGTTATTACATTTCCCCTCTGTCTTCTCTTCTTCAGACTAAATAAGCCCTCTAATTTGTCCACATCCTTTTTGTAGTTGGGGAGGGGGGGGGGGCAAACTGGACATAGTACTAGAAATGTAGCCTCATAATATGAGCAGATGAACTATAATATGGCTCACACACTTGCCACATTTCATCATGGAAATAGTTGTGGATCTTTGCATTTGTTTTGCTCCATTGTCAGTGCAAAGACTTTATTGTGACCTGATGCCTGCCATTAGGAGAAAGTTGATAGTGTTTCATGCATGTATGTGCAGCATCTAGCACATGCTAGGCTTTCCCAGGAACTAATAAATAATCCTGCAAATGTACACTTCAATTCATTATTATTACAGCCAATTCCTTTAAAGACCCTTGTGCCTTGGTACCTTGGTAACTAAAAATATTTGGTTGATTTCTCTGTACTCGATTATGCTCAAAACATTGTAATATCCAATGTACAAATACTTTAAGCTACCTACCTTTGTTTTTTATGCATATATTCTTGCTTGACACACACAGTTTATGTTTCTTCCTGCTGGTGCTGTCTGCATTCATTTTAAAGTGTTGACACCCATCTGTCATTCATACACATCTTTTTAGTGAGTACAACTGAGAGGGCTGAACACACATACTGGCTTTAGGTTTACTCTCATAACAGTAATTTATTTTTAAGTCTGCTGTTGTAGAAAAGATAAGAATGATAATTGATTGCCATTGAACTGATTAGAGTGTGTTTCAGAACTATCCACTAGTTCTATGTAGAATTGAACTAAATATAACTCTGAAAGGGCTTGAATATTTGGCTTATCCTGTTCCTTCTGGATTTGAAACATGCAGACTTAGTCAATAAATTCTACACCTCTACTCTTCTCTCTCTTCTGCTGTTGATGTGACAGGTGTCTAAGACATTGTCTCTCCTAAAGAAGTTTATCCACTACCTAAATCCAGTTTATATGAAAAAGGATTTCTAATTTAATTTAGTTATTTTCTTTTAGTTATTTCAGACCTGACTTTACTTTTGGTTATAGCATCCTATCATCATGTATTTAAGCAAATGTCATTGCAAATAATAAAATAGGTTGGGAAAGATTTTTATCTGGCTAATGATTTCTGGTAGCTGGAAAAAAAGTTCATTCAGAATCTGGGATTAACAAAGTATATTCTGAAGACAACATGTGTGATCAAATGAAAAACTGGATCTTTAATTCAAAAGCTCTCTTCTTACTTGCAATACAAAAGCTCTCTCCTTTGTCACAACACAATAACTTTCTCTTTATTTTCACCCATTCACTTGAACAAAAGGAAAATCCTGTCCATCTATTGTGACTTAGATTATATGTTATAACATTTGCATTTGGGTTCAGTTTTCAGTGTCAATTATTTAGCCTTCTAAGAGTGGAGTATTATTAACAAGAAACTTTCTCTTCTTATTGAAGGAATGTTTTAGCAGGCATATTCTCTTTAAGCCTATTGTTGAGCAGTCAGTAATTAAGAAAAGTGAATTAACATGAATGGAAAGCAGAATTAGAAATTCTATTAGAAACAGATTAGCTTGAAATATTGCATCAAGTTTGGAGCTTAAAAACTTTTTTTTTAATTGAAAGCTACCTTTATACTGCTGTCCATGGGACAGTTTTATTGAAGTTTTAAATGTGGGGCAAAAGCTTAGCCAAATGAGGAGGTATAGGTAGCTTTTTCTTTGGAATGGGAGATTGGCAGATAAAGAAGTTCTTTGGATAAATCCAAAGTAAGTTTATTTTTAGTGCAAAAATTGTGCTCTTGTTGATTTTCTCATTCTCTGTATTTTGTTTTCACTAGACAATATGAGCATTCTTGTTTTATTAATTTTTTTTCTGTAAGTAGTTTCCATCTTTTGAGGAGAAATGTTTGAATCATTAATATAGCTTTAATATATATATTTAGATGTCTAAACATAAGTTCATAGATACATTTGCAGAATAATAAATCATCATGTAGGTAAGTTAAAAAGTACTTGGAGGAACATCAGTTCAGTAGATTTTCACAATTTAAATATGAACTATTTTACCATTTAAAAAAACTCAGGTGGGCATGCCAGGTATGCTGACATTTACATATGTCCCTCTGGCTTAGCTGAAGAGCAGTCAGTAACTATAGCTGTCTCTTGACAGTTCTTTACTCTCAGCAGTCAGGAAAATAATATATAAAAATATTGCATCAGAAGAATGAGGGGGAAAGTTGTGGGGAAAGGGACTTAACAGTGGGGGTCTACTACAGACCACCCAACCAAGGGGAAGAGCTAGACCAGGAATTCTTAAGTCAGCTCACCGAGGTATTTAGGTCAAAGGACATCGTCATCATGGGTGACCTGAACTTTCCAGACATCTGCTGGGAAGAGCAGTCAGCCAAGTCTGACCACTCACGTAGGTTCCTAGCTGAGATACAGGACCTCCATCTAATCCAGGAGGTGCACAGCCCCACCAGAGGAGACGCCTTGTTGGACCTGGTCCTGGCCATGGACAATGACCTGGTGAGGGGTCCGCGGGTGCTCGATCACCTGGGTGACAGTGATCATTGCCTGCTGGAATTCACCATCCAGCTCAAGGTGGCAAAGGCCTGCAGCAAAGCAGCAGCACTGGACTTCAGGAGTGCGGACTTCAAAAAGGTAAGGAGAATAGTCGGGGATGCACTGAGGTCCTGGAGGGGAAAGGAGTTGAGTATCCAAGAAGAATGGTCATTCCATACGGAGATGATCCTCCAAGCCCAAAGGAAGGTAATCCCAACATGGATCAAAGGGGGCAAGAGGGAGCAAAAGCCCCCTTGGCTCACCAAAAACATATGGGAACGTCTCCTAGCCAAAAAGTAGGTGTATACCCGATGAAAGGGAGGGGGCACCACCAGGGAGGACTATACATCGGTTGCTCGGGGCTGCAGGGGGGTGGTCAGGAAGGCCAACGTGGAGATGGAACTGGGACTAGCTACCCAGATCAAGGACAACAAGAAGTCCTTTTTTAAATACATAGAGGCTAAAAAGAAGGTACCGGGTAATGTGAAGCCTCTGCAAGACATGCTAGGAAATCTGGTCATTGCACCAGATGATAAAGCTAACCTATTTAACAATTTCTTTGCCTCCATTTTCCTGAGCAGGGATAGTTTCACCCCCCCTACTGGGACCCCCATAGGTCCCAGGGGAGGCGCACCCAGGCCTAGGGTCAGTGAGGATCTAGTCAGGGAACTTCTGGAGGGGCTGGACGTATTTAAATCAGCTGGGCCTGACAATCTCCACCCCAGAGTGCTGAGGGAATTAGAAAAAGTCATAGCGGGACCCCTGGCATGGCTTTATGAGCACTCATGGTGCTCTGGTGTGGTGCCAGAGGACTGGAAAAGGGCCAATGTGGTTCCCATTTTCAAAAAAGGGAGGAAGGAGGACCCAGGAAACTGTAGGTCAGTTAGCCTTACCTCAATCCTGGGTAAGATTTTTGAGAGAATTATCCTGGCACATGTCCATGAGGGGCCAGCAGGGGAGATTATGCTTAGGGGCAACCAGAACGGGTTCATTAGAGGCAGGTCCTGTCAGACCAACCTGGTGGCCTTCTATGACCAGGTCACAAAATCCTTAGATGCAAGGGTAGCAGTGGATGTAGTCTTTCTGAACTTTAGGAAGGCCTTTGACACTGTCTCTCACCCCATTCTCATTAAAAAAATTAAGTGACTGTGGTTTCGACACCTAAACAGACAAATGGGTCACTAACTGGCTGGAGGGCTGCACCCAGAGAGAGGTGGTGGACGGGTCATTTTTGACCTGGAGGGATGTGGGCAGTGGGGTTCCGCAGGGCTTGGTCCTGGGCACACACTGTTCAACATCTTCATTAGCAACTTGGACGAGGGAGTAAAAAGCACCCTGTTCAAATTTGCAGATGGCACTAAGTTGTGGGGGGAAGTGGGCACACTAAAAGGGAGGAATAGTCTGCGATTGGACCTAGACAGGGGTGTGCAGATGAGAACAGGATGGGTTTCAACACTGACCAGTGCAAGGTACTGCACCTGGGGAGGAGGAACCAGTAGCAGACCTACAGGCTGGGGAACTCCCTTCTCATCAGTACAGAGGCAGAAAAGGATCTTGGAGTCATTATTGATGCCAAATTAAACATGGGCCAGCAGTGTGGGGACGCGATCAGGAAGGCCAACGGTAGCTTGTCATGCATCCACAGATGCATCTCAAGCAGGTCCAAGGTGGTGATTCTCCCCCTCTATGTGACACTGGTCAGGCCATAGTTGGAGTACTACATCCATTTCTGGGAGCCGCACTTCAGGAGGGATGAGGTCAACATGGAGAGGGTCCAGAGGAGGGCCACTCGCATGATCAGGGGGTAGCAAGGCAGGCCCTATGAGCGGAGGCTATGGGACCTGAACCTTTCAGCCTCCACAAGAGAAGGCTGAGGGGGGATCTAGTGGACGTTTACAAACAAGTCAGAGGGGACCAGCAGGCATTGGGGGAATCCCTGTTCCCATGAGCACTACCAGGAGTGACTAGAAATAACGGCCACAAACTGGCAGAGGGTAGATTCAGACTAGACTTCACTGTCAGGGTGGCTAGGATCTGGAACCAACTTCCAAGAGAAGTGGTGCTGGCTCCTACCCTGGAGATTCATAGATTCATAGATGTTAGGGTCGGAAGGGACCTCAATAGATCATTGAGTCCGATCCCCTGCATAGGCAGGAAAGAGTAGGGGAGAGCACTACCTCCCTTGGGAGCCCGTTCCAGACTTTGGCCACTCTAACTGTGAAGAAGTTCTTCCTAATGTCTAGTCTAAATCTGCTCTCTGCTAGCTCATGGCCATTATTTCTTTTAACCCCCAGGGGCGCCATGGCGAATAAAGCCTCACCAATTCCCTTCTGTGCCCCCATGATGAACTTATAGGCAGCCACAAGGTCGCCTCTCAACCTTCTCTTGCGGAGGCTGAAGAGGTCCAGGTACCCTAGTCTCTCCTCATAGGGCTTGGCCTGCAAGCCCTTAACCATACGAGTGGCCCTTCTCTGGACCCTCTCCAGGTTATCCACATCCCTCTTGAAGTGTGGCGCCCAAAATTGCATGCAGTATTCCAACTGCAGTCTGACCAGCGCCCAACAGAGGAGAATTATAACCTCCTTGGTTCTGTTTGTCATGCATCTGCTGATGCACGATAAAGTGCCATTAGCTTTCTTGATGACTTCGTCACACTGACGACTCATGTTCATCTTGGAGTCCACTAGGACTCCCAGATCCCTTTCCATTTCCGTGCCACCCAGCAGGTCTTTAAGAGGAGGCTAGAAGAACACCTTACTGTGTCGTTTGACCCCAGTACTCTTTCCTGCCATGGCAGAGGGTCAGACTTGATGATCTGCTCAGGTCCCTTCTGACCCTATGAACTATGAAACTATAAAAAGGAGGAATTTGACAAAAAGGGATAAAGAAAGGAAAATCATTCCCTGGACAAGACAAAGGCCATGAAAAATGTTTCAGGTTAGAACAATTTTCATATAAACTTAAATTCTTTACAAGGTGAAGTGATGGAACAGTGAAACCAATGACCACAACATTTTGATAAATATAATTAAGGGAAAAATAAACTACCAGATTTTTTTTTAGTTTGGTCTCCTGTATATGATAAGCCATCAAATTTCACTTTCTACTCATCTACTACATCCAATACTTTGCCTGACTTAAATTTTGTGTTTGGCTAAATTATGCATTCCAGGAAGCTTCCCAGTCTTGATTTGAAGACAACTATTTGGGGTGTTTTACCTGCATGGCACTATGCTGAAAGTAATCTGTACTTCTACTTCTATTACCGCTTATCAGACCATTATGCAGAAAATGTAGAAAAGGAAAGTTTACTAGTTTAAAGATGCAATTTTGCCAAAGTTGAAACATTTTTCAGATAAATATCAATCAAAAAGTAATAGGGGAAATGTCCAGACAAATTATTTCAACTTTCCAGTTTTGACTATTTTTATTCTAACTTTATATCCTTTGTATCTAATGTTTTTTATTATAAAGCCTTCTTCATCAGAATGAAGCTTTTTGTTATTTCCAACTGAAATTTCAGCAATTCTGTACCATGAACAATTCTGGATTCTTGGCCTGCTTTGCATTAAAAAAAATCCCTATAATTGTTGGAATTTCCATTTTTTTTTACTTGTCTCCTCTTAGGATTGCAAGAGAGGGATCTTGTATCCATCTGACCCACTTACAGCACTAAAATCTGACCTATTATGTCATAGAACAAGAGTAGGAATTGGTAAAAATGAATTAAAGCTCTCGTCATCCTCCCTGCTGTTTTTCCCTGTTATGTTAACAGCAATCATGTCTCTACTCAGCCTGTGTATTGTTAGACTGACCAAGTCATGCTCTTCTAGTCCCTTTTCACATGATATATTCATAGATTGTTTCATAGATTGTTAGGGGCTGGAGGGACCTTGCAGCTCATCGGGTCCAGCCCCCCCACTCTAAGCAGGAAGACAACTGGGGTTAGGTGACCCCAGTGAGGTGACTGTCCAATCTCCTCTTGAAAACCTCCAGGATAGGTGACTGCACCACCTCTGGAGGGAGTTTATTCCACAGACTGGAAACCCTGACTGTGAAGGAGGTTTTCCTTGTATTAAGCCTGAAGTGGCCTTCCAGAAGTTTGTATCCATTGGTCCTGGTCTTCTCCAGGGGTGTCCTAGTGAACAGCTGTTCACCAAGCTCCTGATGCACTCCTCTGATATAGTGGTAAGCCACTATCAAGTCCCCTCTCAACCTTCTCTTCTTTAGGCTAAAGAGGCCCAGGTCCCTCAGCCTCTCCTCGTATGGCTTGCCTTACAAGTCCCTGATCATCTGGGTGGCTTTTCTCTGGACCCTCTCAAGATTTTCCACATCCTTACTGAAATGCGGCACCCAGAACTCGACTCAGTACTCCAACTGCAGTTTCACCAGTGCTGAGTACAGCGGGGGTATCACTTCCTTAGTTTTACACAAGATGCATTGGCTGATGCATGCCAGCGTGTTGTTTGCCCCGCTGACCACCGCCTCACACTGACGGCTCATATTCATGTAATGGTCAATCACTATCCCTAGGTCCCTTTCAACCATGGTGTAAGTCAAGTTGTCACCACCAATCCTGTATGTATGTTGAGGGTTGTTTGCTCCCAGATGAAGCTCCTTACACTTGGAAGTGTTAAAATTCATCTGGTTCTGGTCTGCTCAACTCTCAGGCCATTCCTCTGAACTGTTAAACAAGACAGTCATTGATGTTATGCTCTGGCATCTCTATTCCGTTGATGATGGATGGCAATAAGGATATGACAGAGATATCCAGTTCATATGCTTTCCCTCAAATCATCCATTCCTGATGATCATCCATGAATGGATGATTCCAGTGAATCATCCATTCACTGTCAGAGACAGGTGGATCATTGGTCTGACCCAGTATGGACCTATCTCTATTGGAACGATCTCAGCTCCTACAACCTAAGGCCACATTTCCTGTTTTCACAACTGTACCACATTGATCGTAGGAGGACTGTGAGCCACTGGATGTGTCTACATGAGATGTTTACTGCAAAGTAGCATAATTTACTGAGCAGTAAACATGTGTGTCTATACATGCACATGCTTACTGTGCCATAAACCTTGCTAATCAAGAGTAAATTAGCTACCTACAAGTGCGAAAAGCAAATGTACTTGTGATTACTAACTGTGCAGTAGCACTAGTGTAGACACCTGGCTGGGAGCAAAGCTGCTTCCGATCATCCAGACACCGGGGGCAGGAGATGGCTCCCTGTCCCAAGGAGCTGCCTGCTGCTCTGCCATGGGAGTCCAGGTCCCCTTGCCTTAGCAGCAGGGAGCTCCAAACTCCCCAATTTGAGATTGTATTCAGGGAGCAGGGGCTGGGAGATCCTTTTCTACCAGCCCCTGTTTTGCCATCACAATTGGGGAGTGGGGTCTGGGAGATCCTTATATCCCAGTACCAGCTCCATGGTTGCGGGGCTGGCACTGGGAGATTCTTACTGGGAGATTCTTATCTACCAGTGCCAGCCCCGCAACCATGGAGCTGGTGCTGGGAGCTCCCTGCTGGTGTGGGCTGGGGAGCTTGTTCCCCACCCACCTCCGTGATCATGAAACTGAGCAGGGAACAAGCTCTCCAGCCCCCACCCCACAATCATGGAGCAGGAGCTAGGAACTGTCTTAATCCATGCCTGAGGCATGGGGCTTGGAAAGAGTTGTAAAGGTGAGGTAGGTCCCAGCCCCCTGCCCCAATCCACCAGTGGGGAATCTGGTAGTGGCTGGGCAGGGGATCCTGGCCCAGCTGGGGTCTTATTGCTAGTTGCTCCATCAGTGGATCGGGGAAGAGGGTTGGGACCCCCACCCCATCCCATGGCACACTTATGCCAGGGAGTGAAAGCCCCGGCACACCAGATGTGGCAGGACAGGCAGCAGCCAGAACTTCCTGCTGGCCAGCGGGTGGGCTAAACTGCAGCTGCAGCCTCTCTGCCCAGCTCTGTATGACTCCCCAAAGCATGGGGCAGTTTTCCCGATTCGCATCCCACCTCCGCACCCTCAGGAATGGCCCTGGCAGGGAGCAATGTCCTACCCTGGCTAGGAGACAGCTGTCTCCTGGCCTGCTGCTCCCTGCCAGCCCCTGGGCTAGCACCCAGCGGAAGCCTAGAGCTCCCCCGGTGGTGGAAGGGGCCCATTGCAGGGCCCCAGAAGTGAGAGTAGTTTGCTGCCATTAGCAGTAAATCTACTACTGCTTCCCTA
>NW_005841928.1:3581300-3592651 GCF_000455745.1 Alligator sinensis
AGTAGTATACTTGTAGTATACTAACGAGTAAACTGCTGCCAGATCTAATGCCCGTGTAGACACATCCACTGATTAATATCCTCAAGTCCTGCTTTTTCTCAGTTGTTTCCAGCAGATGATCTCACGGCTGACATACATTTTTGTTAATTTGGAAATTCATTTTGTATTATTTATTTCATCCCATTTCTATTAATTCATGCCTGAATTTGTTTGTTTCTTTTGTTTGTTTTTATACATCTTGATTTTCCTCTGTTTTGCCTTATAGCTTTGTGTCACTAGTACACTTTCTTGGCACAAGCCTACTTTCTATACCAAGGTAATAAATGGAAAAATTTAACATAGTCAGTTCTAAGACCAACCTGTGAAGGCATTCACCTCCTTCCAGCTTGATACTTCCTCTTTCATCCGTCTCTCCTGTTATCTCCTCTCTAGTTTGTTACTCACTTTACAATTTCTCTCTTAAGTCCCATCTTCTCCAACCACATGTGTGAAAATTACACAGCTCTCTCCCAATTCTCCTGTTACTTAAAAGATCTTATCAGCTGTGCAAAAGAGCTATTTCTCCAAGTACACAGAATCTGTCCTCCAAGAAGAATCCTCTTTCTGTGAATGTCAAACAGCCAAAACCCCTTCTTTATAGCACAAGTCTGTGAACCATCTCTCAGTCTTCATTATCATCCCATGCCTTCACCCTCCTTTCCTAGGAAGATGGATTATTCCACTGAGGATCATCTAAATTTCAACTTTTTACAGTTTTCCCAGTGATTATAGGGATGATTACTAGATTCTGCACTGCTTCTTTCTGGATCATTTTCAAGTTCATATCCATGTCTCATTTCTTTTTGACATATTCTGCCCTGATCTCCATCTTTTGTGTCTGCCTGTGGCTCCTCTGTGTTCTCTAGTTCAGCCAACCTGATCCTTAACTCTCTTTCTCCTCTCCTAGCAGGCTTCATTGTCTACCTTGTCCTCATGGTCACATGCTTCTGCAGATCACTCTCCTTATCTAGCAGGTCTGGCATTCAACACCTCTTCTTTAGCAGAAATCTACAAATTTTCAAGTGTATGTATACAAGTTATTCTTTCCACCACATGCTCAAATCCCTGTCTGGATTCTACCTCTGTGTCCAGCTTCATGTACAGCATTCTTCATCAGCTCCCACAGGACTTTTCTTGCCTATATTATTTTTATCAGGTACCTAAGCAAGGAAAATACATAGCCTATAGCTTCTGCATCTAGGTTTATTGCTCTGCATCCACTCTTGAGCCCTTGGTCTCCAATATGCTGGAGAACAATCTGGAGTAGCCTCACTTGTTTACCTCCAGGTTTGGAGTGTGTCTGTGGGCTTGGGTGTTCATGGTGGCAGTGAAATACACTCACGCCCCTCAGTGGGATAAACTGTTAGTGTGGTGGACACTGTCCATGGTGAAAGAAGCTTTTATCTGCTCACCCCACACACCCCCAAGCAGACCTCACAAATTGCAACCAAATTATCAGGCAGCAGACCCTCTCAGTGAGCAAACTGCTTATTCCTCACCAGGGATATATCCCACACACTCATTTGCTGCTATTTCTCTAGTTTGCTACTGGTACATCACAAAGATTAATACCAAGTTGAAAGAGGGCACAGGGACTTTGGAGGACATGATAAGAATTCAAAATTGTCTTGATAGATTGGAGAAATTGTCTGAAACCCACAGGATAAAATTCAATACAGACAAGTGCAAAAGTCTATCTTTAGAAGAAATCATAAGCAGAAATACAAAATGACTGAATTGCTATGCAGAAGAATGAAGAGAAATAATGGGGTTTATAGTGGATGACTGACTTAAATGTGAGTCAATAATGTGATACTGTTTTTTAAAAAAGGCAAATATTTCAGGATACATTAACAGAAGTATTATTTATGGAAGATAATCATTCTGTTCCATTTGTAAGTGTGCAAGACATTCCAGTTAATTATTTTATTCCATTTGTCAGCTGATGAAGCCTCATTTGCCATCTGGTTTTGTGTGTCATGCTTTAAGAAAGATGTATATAAACTGGAGAGAGTCCAGAGGTGGGCAACAAGAAGGATAAAAAGTTTAGAAACCATAGCATATGACAAAAAGTTGAAGGAATAGGGTTTGTGTTGTCTAAAAAAAGAAACAATTGAGAAGAAAACATAATAACAGTCGTTCAAAACATGAGTTTTTTAGGAAGGGCATTATGATTTTTTCTTCAGGGGGGTAGGACAAGAAAAATCTGCTGAATTTACAGCTAAGGAGATTTGAACTGTATATTAAGGGAAAATATTTCTAACCATAAAGAGTAATAAAGCACTGGAAGACCTTATCTAGAAAGGCTGTACATCTCCTTCACTAGAGGTTTTTAAGAACAGTTTAAACAAGCATTTATTGTGGATGACCTAGGTAATAAGTGATCCTGCCTCAGAACAGGGTATGGGCTAGTTAGCTGATCTCTTGAGGTCCATCTTAATGATTTCATATACTTATTTTCCAATAATTGGCCACACTTGTGAAACGCTACAATGATGACTAAATTCATCTATTTGAATGAAATATGGTTATTTTTCAGTGCTGCTATCTGATCAATTGCAAAATTTCAGGGAATAGCCTAAGCATCCAGGAGTAGGAATCTATTAATATGGTGGAAAATTTGTGCTAGAGAGGGAGAAAATATGTTGCCTGTGGAACTCCTGCCATTTATTATTAGCAATCACAGTTTCAAGCACTTCAGCAATTTGTCTATACAGCAAGCAACTGATTGATGGCAAAAATAGAACATCTTCCAGCATAACAATACTCCATATCTTCTCTCCCATACTCTCAATAGAGTTTAACCTACTGAACGCTGGATGAGATGGGAAGAAAAGTACCCCCTTTTTCCTGCCATTAAGAGGGAAGAGAATGGCTATATAATGGCACTCTGTTACATGTGGGGGGCAGGAATGGAGGCACATGCAGTAAATTAGAGGACCCTGTTATGTGCAGAAAGGAGACCCACAGACACAAAGAGCCCCAAGCATGGGGTGGGGTGAAGGGGATTGAAATTCAAAGGAAAAGAGGATAGCAGACAAAAAAATAGGCTGGGAAGGGACGTGGAGTGATGAAAGCATCCCCTGCTGTGGGCAATACATTCAGAGGCAACGAATTGTAGAGTTTCTGGCAGGTTTTTTCTTTTAATAACCTTATGAAATGCAACTTAAGCACATTACCTTCATTTACTATTTAAGTATATTTCCATTTTGGTAAATGGAAAAACCCTTGCTTCAGTTGTATAGGATCAGGTCCCTGTTATGGATATTTTAAGATTTACATTACAGATCCCTAGTCTTATAAACTGCTTTTATGTACTTGGGTACTTTAATTGGCACACAGCAATAAAAAATTGCAAACCTGTGTTCTACTGTTCTAAAAACAACTCCATGATATTGCACTGTATCATTTAGGTAAGAGTCCATTACTAAGTTTTGTCATAGCACAAATGCAGTCATTTTATTTATAAGAGCCAAGAGGCTGTAGTGTGAGAAATTTAATCCAGCAATTTTACAGTTATATATGTGGTAATAAGAGTTGGTGGAGCATGCACAACTGTAATGCTTGCGGAAGCTTCTAGAAAGAATTGAATTATTGACCCGCTGTCCTACATAAATGGTGTGGACATGCGTGGTTAGTGCAGAGTGAGTGGCGGAAAAGGTATGATAGTGTCTGAGTATTGCCAGCTCTCATGGATTTTGGCATTGTTCTTAAAATCTATGCTTTGGGAATGTGAAAAATGTAGCTCTTTGTTTTATATCTATATGTATAAGAAACTATAAATATATATAAAAGAAAGAACTATGTTTTTCATATTCCTGAAGTGTAGACTTTAAGAACGACACCCAAAATCATGACAGTTGGCAACACTGTGAATGACTGAGTTCGAGTCGACTGTATTGAGTGAGGGACTAAGCTGATGATTGGAAGGTGTTTGATTGACATTGAGTGACAGGCCCTTTGCCTCGGAGGATTGGTTGATTAAATGTGGTATGATTGGAGCCTATAAAAGCTGCACTTCGGTACTGAGTTCATGTTGTGTGCGTTCATGGAGTGTGTGTGTGTTTGACTGAAGTTTGATTAGTTGTGTGTGAGGGTATGTCTCTCTAGTTTTTGTGTGTGGCTTGTGAGTAAGATCTTTAGGTGTTTTTGCCTTGTGACAGCAGTAGCAGACAATCGAATGGAGAGAAGCTGGCAACTTTGTCTCATGGAGAGAGAGAGTAGTGGCTCACTCCAGGCTGTCTCCCACATCCTTCCCATTCTGGTGTTGCCTATTTGGATTTTTCTCAAGTTTTTTGTTTTGAGCTTGTTGGCTACTGTTCGATGTTCTTCAGCAATACTCTTTAATCTCTACACTGTTTTTGGTAAAGTGTATTGTTTGTATCCCTCAGGTTTACCCTAGTGTTCTCTTTCTAGTCCATTTCCTATCTGTTATATACATAAATTCCTTTTCTATTTTAATCTTTAATTTCACCTTTACATGTGCACCCACTTTAATGAAAGTTAAGTCAAATTTAGGGATAGGGAGCTGTCACAGGTGGTTGGCTTAATATTAACTCAACCCTTGTTTATACCAACCATTAACTACCTGTATGGGTGCAATCTTAAAATTCCCCACATTACAAGACTGTCCAACTATATTGTAATGAATTAAGTTAATTTTTATGGGAGGCTATTAGAAGTCAAGTACATTTTGAATTTTACAACAAAAATTGAGGATTTAGGTTGTATTTGTGTCATAAAAGTCAAGCTTTCTGATATACATAACTGTAACCTCTATATATAAACAGGCAGAATTAAGGCTGGACAATCATAATTTTGATCTTTCCTATCTTTTGAGTACTTGGCTTTTCCAAAATTCCATTAAACAATTTTTTTAAAGGAGACATTGCTCTCAACTCCATGAGGATGAGAAGTTAAATTTTTTGCTTAGGCGAACAATAGTTAAAGCAAGCTTTAGGCATGTGGCACACAATATACTTCACCTTGCCGAATGCTGGCAGTCAGCCTAGTGTGCCTGTTCATAATATTAAATAACATTATGGAGTTAGATATCTATGCATACTGTTCCTATGTGCCAGGGCAGCTCAAAATGTTAAATATTGCTTCAGGAAAAATGTATTTACACACATGCTGACAGTTCATTTCCAGGTGGGAGCTTCTCAACTGCTCTATACACTGCAGCTTCAATCTTCCCACTGTGAAATTTTAGACAGCTTGTCTGCCAAGCCCTTGCCAGACCTATTAATATTTATACATTCCATACACACTCCAGTCAGAGCATATAAGTTGCAGATCTTTCTGATTTGGAAGCTATTAAGATTCATGACCCCTTTAGCTATTTACTCTGTGGTCTTGGAGCCTTTGCAATCAGCTTACACTTGAAGAAGAAAGCAGAAATCATTACTGTTCAAATATTGTCCTGTATTGTGTCCATTTGTAGTTCATCAAAGAGCAGTTAAGAGCTTTAATGCATTCATTTATCTCAGACACAGGTTATTATGAAAGGCATTCTTTTCTTGGAATAAGATAAAATAGGAGTGATACTTTCACAGAAAATTGCATTTAATTCTGGATTAATGACTCTTTGGTTGAAACCCCATTTGTGATTCAGAAATAATATGTGATTAATTTTTGCTGTTCACGCGCCTGGACTTTGATAGATACAAGGCTAGCTTGATGTTCTGCAGAGGACACTGCTGCAGAAAAACAACTGGTAGTCCTCTGGGGAACATAGGTAGCATAGACCACAAATAGGAGCTAGGTTTCTCATCTGTAGGTTTCTCCTCATCCTATTAGAATACAATGATTGATAGCCATTGCAGATCCTATCCCAAAAAACAGTTGGGAGATGAGAATTGCACTCTGCTCCAAGTTCACTTTTGACTCTCCTGTGTATAGCAATGACAGTAGCAGTCATTCAGCACCTCAGGGTCAAGTCCTAAAGAATTTATTTGAGCCTGCAAGGGAGATAAACTCTATTTAATAAAGACAACAAAGAAACTTATTATTATGGTTGTTAATTATTAGTATACATAGTGGGATGGAAATTATTACTAATTTACATAAGAAAATGTAGCTGCTCGTTTACATGATTTTTCAGGTACTTTTTAAAATTTTACTTGAAAACCTGGGTACATTATAAAAATTCTCACAAATATCCTTGTTCAGAAAACATTCTTTTCATTTTTAAACTACTTTCTACTATAATTGTGCTATTGTTTTTTCAATGAGAAGAGAAAGATACTTAAATTGGTAACTTCATTTACATAATCTGAAAAATTCTGTACTTGATAAAAAGCATATACAAATTTTCAGACTTGCATAGTGGACAAGATTTTTTTTAAATGGCTCTGGAAACTTTAGAAAAATACATTACAAAATGCTGTCTAGAGATACTTTTTATACAGGACTTGATTCTTTACCCTGAAAGTTAAAAGGACTTTCTGACTGCATCTTCTTTTTTCTCCTCTTTTTATTGCTAGGAATGTTCACATGAAAAAAAAATCTTTGTTTTAAGTCATTCTCTTATCACAGAAACAAAGAATGATAGAAAATTAAGGCTGGAAGGGAGCTCAGGAGGTCATCTAGTCCAAACCCCCGCTCAGAGCTGGACCACCCCAAACTAGATCATTGCAGCCAAAGCTTTGTCTAGCCAGGTCTTGAAAACCTCCAACGATGGAGATCCCACCATTTCTCTGGGTAACCTGTTCCAGTGTTTTACTACCCTCTTGGTGAGAAAATTCTTCCTAATAATAGCTAACCTAACCTTCCCTTGCTGCAGCTTGAGAACATTGCTCCTTGTTCTGTCATCTGCCAACACTGAGAACAGTGTACCTCCATCCTTTTTTGAAACCCCCTTCAGGTAGTTGAAGGCTGCTATTAAATCCCCTCTCAAACTTCTCTTCTCTATACTAAATAATCCCATTTCCCTCAGCCTGTTCTCATAAATCATGTGCCCCAGCCCCCTCATCATTTTTGTTGCCCTCCGCTGGACTCTCTCCAATTTGTTCACATCCTGCCTATAGTGGGGGGCCCGTAACTGGACACAGTACTCCAGATGTGGCCTCACCAGTGCTGAATAGAGGGGAAGAATCACTTCCCTTAACCTACTGGCAACACACCTACTAATGAAGCCCAGTATGCCATTAGCCTTCTTGGCAACAAGGGCACACTGATGGCTCATATTCAGCTTACTGTCCACTGTACCCACAAGGACCTTTTCTGCAGAGTTGCTGCCCAGTCAGTCAGCCCCCAGCCTGTACTGATGCATGGGATTGTTCTGTCCTAAGTGCAGGGCTTTGCACTTGTCCTTGTTGAACCTCATGGAATTCCTTTTGGCCCAATCCTCCAATTTGTCTAGGTCACTCTGGATCCTAGCCCTACCCTCCAGTGCTTCCCCAGTGGAAGCCATAGCCTTTCAATTTATAACATTATTGGTTGCAATGTGAAAAAAATTATCTCTTAAATTGCAATATATGGGTCAAAATTTATAAAGCAAGTCCATTTATAAATAATTCACAAAGGTTTATAAAAAACATTCATTTAGAACATATTAAGTATTTGTTGGATTACTAGTCTCTAACACCCTAATTGTTTTTTTATAAACGCAACTTTTAAACCTCTATCTCCCCTTATGTCTGTAATATGTTTAAAACAAGTACTATAAACTGTTCAGAAATTGATACTTTTGTCCTGTGGTAATTGTTATATATCTGATTTCTATTTAATTCAGAACAAAAATCAGAACTCTTAAAATACAAATCCATTCCAAAAGAACCAAAATTTAATTATATTTTAAAATGTTCAGGTTAGCTGCTTATTTGTGGATCCTAAGCAGCAGAGAGTCACCCTGGTCAGATCCTGGTAGGTAGTATATATGAATTCTATCAGATTCAGACATACTTTTCCACCACAAATATTATGACATCCTCCTGTGCCCATTGAATGTGATAAAAGTTCCTAGATGGAGTACAAATTCAAAGATCAGTTGAAATCTCAGGTACAGAGATCATGTTTTCATACTTAGGATGGAATAATTGCATGCACAAATAAAACAAAGCTGGGGAATGACTGGCTAAGCTACAGTACTAACAAGAAAGACCTGGGGCATTAGAGGAGACCAATGGTTTTCAACCTCTGATCTGCAGACCCCTGGGAGTCAATAGACTATGTCTAAGGGGTCTGAAAAAGATGACTATGATCATTCAAAAGCATGTGAATATCCACACTTGTAATTCAAAGGGATCTGCACCTCCATTTGAAATGTTTTAGTGGTCTGCAAATGAAAAAAATGTTGAAAATCACAGGAGTTATACCATAAACTGAATATAAATCAACACTGTTGCATAAAAGGCCATCAATATATGTGTTTATGTCAACAGCAGTATCATTTGCAAATCAAGGGAGCAGATTCTTCTGCTCTGTTCTGAACTGGTGAGGCCTCATTGGTCCAGTTTTGGGCCCCATACTTTAAAAAGAAAGTGTACAGATTGGAAAATGTTCAGCACAGAGCAACAAAAATTATTAGGGATTTGGAAAGCATGATTTATGAGGAAGGGCTAAAAGAACTAGGATTATTTCATCTAGAGAAGAGATGAGAAGACTGAGGGGAGATTTTCTAATAGTCTTCAAATACCTGAAGGGCAATTAAGAGGATAGAGATGGTTTTTTCCTTGTGGCTATGACGACAGGAATAGAAGGAATGGCCTCAAGATGCATTAGAGGAAATTTATGTTGGAGATTAGGAAAAACTTTCTGACTATGACAGTGGTCAAGCTTGGAATGGGCTGCCTAGAGAAGTAATGGAATCTGTATCACTGGAAATTTTCAAAAGCAGGTTGGACAGACACTTGGTTGAGATAGTTTAGTCAAGGATTATCCTGCTGTGAGTGGTGGACTAGACTAGATGATTTCATGAGGTCCCATCAAGCCCTACTTTGCTATGATTGTATTAATGATGTCCCTTGCAAAAACAAAGGATTCAAATGACCCATATCCAGGATAGTCCCAAAATAATTTGCTTGCTTTTTCCTTTAATTTATTCTAAGATAGAACCTGCTTTTTAAACCCAGCAATGCCATGACTCTATGAATTTATTTTTTATTGTAGCTAGGGAGATTATTACATCCCCTATATGATGGTGTTTTGAATGGCAAGACTATAATAGATGTATGTCACTAATACCTATAATACACATGGATAACCATAAAGTCCTAGATATGATGAAAATGGAAACTAAGTGTCTGTTAAAGCTTTTGCTAAAGTCAAGAATGGATTAAAGTAATCTGAGGAAGAACTGATTGAGGAATTTTCTAAGGGAAGATTTTTCATCAAAAAATGCTGATTTGTCAAATTGGAAACTTGTAAGATGCGTGAAAAATTAATTGGAATTGGTGTTTTTTTCCTCAGATGGGGTGGAATTTCTGTATAAATACCAATGTGGAAGAGGAAGAGGCACTGCCCCTTACATCCGAATAGGGACACTACCCTTTCATGCCAATAGCTTGGTGCTTAGAGACTATACTAACCTGAGACATGGGAGAGAACATGTCCCTTGTCCGAAGCAGGCAGACTAAAGCAAATGCTCTATTGGCTTATCCAGGTTCAGACTCTTATGCATATCTTCACTGAACACTTACCATGCCCAGTAGGGATGCACTCATAAATCCCATGCCCATCCATATGGGCTATCTCCTAAACTTGAATCCACATAGCTGTTTTGGGCATAGTTGTGGGCTTTCTGTTTAGCCTTGTCTTTCAGGTCACGTGGAGCCCAGCATATTTAAATACATTGCTGCTTGGTACAGTAGATACTCAGTGTGGACATGCTATTTTAAGTGTCTCCCAATCAAGCTGTTCCGTTTAGCCCAATCATTTATATACAAACAGAGGTAGTGAATGGAGGGAACATGAGAGAGGGAGCAAGCAAGCCTCTATGGCACAACATTGACAGTACTCAAGTGGAATGAGGTTACAGGTTTACCAACAATTTTTTTTCATGACAATCTGCAAAGTTTTATTTTTACTAATATATGTTTTTACTGACATATGTTTTGCATAGTGTAAATGGAACCTTTGTGCCAGGCTTCGGTAAGCAATAACAAAGGTCAAGTTCATGGGTTTAATACCAACCTTCTAAATCTGGCTTGAGCCCCGGCCCAGTTGACAAATAAAGTTCCCTATCCACTGGCGTCTCCCAACCCTGCAGCTCTGTCCCAGTCACATCAGTAGGCCCCGGTCCTTCCCAGTACCTCAGATTGCCCAGGGCCACAAAGCTCTGCCTACCTTCAAAGTGAGTAGCCTTTACAAGTAGGAGACAGTCAACGGGATACAGAAACAGCTCATGGCTGGAGGGGGATGCTACCGAGGCTCCTCTGGGCCACAGACCTATAACAAAGAGCTCCCTTCAGGGCACCCAGCTGTGTTCCTGCTCAGACACAAGGTGATGCTGCTCTGCTCTGTCTGCCCATCAGCATTTGCACCCAGCATCACTCTGATGAGTGATCTTCAATCAAGCTCACAATTTCTTTTTACAGATCAATTATTTTTACAAACTTTATAAACAAGTGTTTTTAGCCCTTTTTTATCAATAGTCTGTAAATTTATGGACAGTTGGCAAACCTAAATGAGGATCACTTGGTTTCAAGATCCTTCTCTACCATTACCTCACTACCCAGATAAATATCTTAACCCCCAGATTCCTAGCTATTCTGCAAGAAGTGGAGTTTCAGCCTTTCTCTTGTCTCCTTTCCCTCCCTGACAAAAACACTCTGACAGTTCTTGATTGTGCTTCAGTATAGAACTGGAACCATTTTGAACTCTCATGAACTGGGAAAACTGTTTCTCACTTCTGTCTCATCTAGGCATACCATAACATAGGATTTCCTTGAAGTTCCTCACTTGTGTCTCTACCACTGTATGGGTTCCCTACATCTATTTTAGATGGGGACCATTTCTCCTTGTGCAATATCATGGGCAGTTGCATAGGACCCCTTTTTTTCCCTTCTAAGGAGAAGTTTCCCCCTCATCATTCTGGGAGGCAGTGGAGGGCAGCAGAGGAGCATCTACAATCTCTGATTTTGATGGGCCAGCCACAGTACACTCTTTTGTAGCACATATACCATATTTACTTGAATGCAAGATGGCTCTGACTATAAGATGACCCCCCCCTCTCCCCAAAATTAGATTCTATATATGGAAAATTTATAAATTTTTATACTTTTCCAAGTATAGAATCTAAATATTGGGCCATATTCTTAAATCCTCCTCCTCCCCCCACTGCTACAGAAAGGAAAGCAGGGCTGGGGGGG
>NW_005841928.1:3592667-3605976 GCF_000455745.1 Alligator sinensis
TAGGGGGCCCCTTCGCCTTCTGCCTCATCCACTTCTTCCCTCTGCAGCAGGAGTGGCAAAATACAGGCTGTGAGCCAGATCTAGCCCACAGAGTGATTTTTCCTGGCTAATAGCAGGTCCATTGTCCCCACCAGGTAGCTCTTGGGCACCCCTGCCACAAGCCAGCCTGCAGCTTGCCCTGGGTTATCCCCATGGTGGTGGCAGCCCCAGCCCCACCAGCTTGTTGTGGGGCAGAGCAGCACAGGGCAGAACAGTACAGGGGCAGTGGCAGCAGTAGAAGCCCCAATAAGGGCACTGCATCTGAGGCCGGAGATGGAGCCAGAGGCCAGTCTCTATGGAGACCATGCATGGCCAGGTAGCGAGCGGCATGCAGGGCTGGGGGCCAGTCTCCATGAAGACCACCCCTGGCCCTGGCCCTGGCCCCACACTGCACAGCACCCTCACTAGGGTTGCTGCTGCTGCTGCTGCCCCCATGCCACACTGCTCTGCTCCATACTGCTTTACTCTACACTGAGCCAATGGGGCTGGGGGCTGCCACTGCCATGCAAGCATCCCGGAGCAAGTTTCAGGTTCCCAGCACCACTCCCTATCCCCAGCCCTGGCCCAGTCCTGGCCACTGAAAGTGGTGGGGCATGGATTCATGGCTGGATCCACCCTCTCCCTCCCCTGCAGGCTGCATGCCCCAGGCCAGGGGGGAGGATAGGCAAGGGAAGAGGGGAGGGCGGCTAAGTTCTGCTGGAGCCTCATTCACAGGGCTCACAGCCTTCCTTTTCCCCTTATGGGTGCTGTAGCCCCCCAGCAAGGCTCAATGGTGGCTTCCAGATCTGTCCTGGCCCCATGCTGTCACTGCCCCAGGATCCTACCCCACCCTGGACAAAGCTCCAGGGAGCCACACAGGTAGGGTGTGCAGGCAGGTGGGGAGCTGTATCCAGGCTCAAGGCCAGGATCATGGGGCAGTGACAGCACAGGGTCAGGGTGGGGCAGAGCTGCGATCTGCTCCTAGCATGTCCCTACCCATACAACCTGTGCTTGCTACAGGGACAAGTGGGCAGTAAACCGTGGCTCTGACCCAGCCTTGACCACATGCTGTCATCGCCCCACAATGTGGCCCTGTGATCCCAGCCTCACCTGCCCCTGCCGGTCTTCAACACCACTGCCTAAGGCCCTATCCCACATAGGGAGTTTTGGTGAATTCTTGGGACAGGAGGCACTGACCTAGCCTGTGACAGCTCACCAAAACAGCCTATGTGGCTCTTGGGCCCAAATAATTGGCCACTCCTGACCTGCAGCTTTCCTACCCCCTGCCACCTACACCCTTCACCCCAAATCTCTATAGCCTCTGTCTCCCCTCTACTCCCCACAGCCTCTGCCCCTTCCCTTCACCCCCCACAACTCTCTAGTCTCAGTCTCTTCCCCCCACCCCGATGTTGTTCAGGCTGCTTTGTCCCAGAACACAGCACACGGAAGCTCAGTGCATGCAACAGTGTAGGCAGTGCTGATTGGCTGGCCAGGGGAAGGCGTTTCCATCTGCTGTGCTCCTGAAAGAAGAAGCCCAAGAAGCCTGAGACAGAGCTGGAGCTGTTCCTGACAGTATGGGGGAGGGAAGAGGGTGGCTACATAGGCAGAACCTGTAGAGAGTAAGCAGGGAGGGTGGTAGGAGGCTGCTGTTGGTCTGACTCTGGCCCCAACTGGGCTCAGGGCCAGAGCAGCACCTGCTCTGCTCCCCACTCCCCCCCTCCAGAGGTGCAGCACCTGTCTGCTCCGCCTTATGGTTTGTTTGGACATTGCACAATGAGCTGATTGTGTGATTACAAGAGAAGGGACTTTTTCACCATGGTGATGAGGGTGGAAACCTCAGCTTATATATGAGTAAATACAGTAAATAGTCTTTTGCTGAGAATGTTAGCAGGGCTCTCCTGGGGCTTCATATTAATAGCCAACTGAAACATACGGTACTGGAGTCACTGTTCCTGGCTCCTGTCAGGCTTAAAGCTCTAAGGATGTTAATTGTGTTCTTCTTTGCAGTAATAAGGACTAGAAACTTTTCTTTAAATTAAAGCAAAGTTACTGATTAATTCAGAGCGGGTAACCTAAGTATGAGTTTGTAGTTCCTGTGGCTTAATCCATCCTTGACTAAAATCCATGAGTGTTCTACAGCTGACTTTAGTGGAAGCAAAATGGTCCAAAGAACCCTAAGATAATCAGTGAAGGAACAATATTAATAAGAAGATATTGCTTGAATACCAAATAGCTAAATGTAAACATTCCATGCACTGCTGTAAATTAATACCAGCTGATTTAACAAATACAAATCACATTATTTTAGTCAAACAAAACTGAAGATCCAATCCCACTTACGTTGCTGAGTGAGATTAATTAGTAAACCCAATTAATAGGCACATGTTCCTGTAATCCTGGATCCCTATGTGTACAATTGTGTTTATTTCAACTGCAAGGTACAAATCTGCTCACAGAATTGTGGCTTGAGTATTCAAAGGTCATTATCAATGTATTATATCAAAGAAGGTAGTCTCTTCTCAGTATCATCTTAGGTACATCTTTGGTTCATCTCCACAAAATGGTTTACTATGCAGTAGACTAATCTATTGTGCAGTAAAGCATCAACATCTACATGTGCTCAGCATTTACTGTGCAGTAAATTAGTTTACTGCATGGTTGGCTACTACCTGTAAATACAGGTAGTCTATTTACCATGCAGTAGCTACAGTGCATTAGCACATGTGTAGACAGCTGACCAGGAGCAAATTGCAGATCAGACTGAAAGCAAATTTGCTTCTGATGAGTACACATGCAGACATGCTTTCTGGGAAAGCTTTCTGTACAGCATTTTACTGAACAGTAAGCTTACAGTGCATCAATAGCATGTGTAGATGTGCCGCTTAACAACTAAAACAGTAAAACAGATAAGCCACCTTCTGTGTTTACATCATAATTTGTGCACCATTTCTTGCTATTAATGTCAAGACCTGAAAAAATAAATCATGAGTGGATGGTATCTTTTGACAACCAGTCTTGGTTTGTAATTCTTAAGTTCTTCAGACAATAATAGATAATGTTAAGTTTCCAGTGTATAACAGAAGGATTTAATGCTTTTATTGTCTACATGAACTGGATTTCTGGTAAAGTGAAAAAGTACCCCGTGCACAGCCATGTTAGCATTCTAGTATTTCTGAACTTTAGTGTAATGGAGAATTAGCAAACATACATTTTCTGATGATTATGCACAGAAAGTGCTAGTATCTGGAACTAATGTATACTGCAAAATGAAGGAACATAGCAGAATTCCCTCAGAAGATCTAAAGGGCACTCAGTGAGGAGTTTAATCAATGGAGTCCTGGGAAACCTTCTCACCCCTTTTATACCTCCCTGAGATGTAATGTATAACTGCACTGTACACTGTCAAAAATCCACAAAACCAGTCTATGAGGAGATCAGCCAGATTCTGATTTGTGCTGGGCATGTCTACACAAGATGTTTTACTGACACTAGTCTCAAGTAAATTTGCTACCTGCAAATGCAAGTAGCAGATTTATGTCTGAGTAGTTACTGTGCAGTAACACATGTATAGATGCCAACCAGGAGCAAGTTTGCTCCTAGTCATACCTGCAACTAGGGGGCCAGCCTGAAGGCTCCAGAGCTGTGAGCTTCTCCTGTCCCAGGGCTGGGCTACCTCTATGGCAGCCCTAGCCTCAGGTCCCTAAAAGGTTAAAGGCATTTTGAGCCCTGGAGTATGTGTGCGGGGAGCCTAAAGACCCCTGTATCTCCCTGAGCCGGCCACAGGCCAGCCACATTAGCCTGCCTGCACCCTGTCACTGCTGTCTGGCATTATAGTGCTGTACGTCTCCCAGGCTCACACTGTCCAGACCTGCAGGTTGCTCTAGACTCCTGCCAGCCCTGTCAGCACCCAGGCCCAGCTGCAGGCAGCTCATGACCACTGGGGCCAACTTCAGCTGCTCACAGCCCAACTGCAGCAGCCTGCCTGGAGCCTGCAGGTGCTCTGGGGCATTACTTCACCACGCGGATCCCAGTTCTACATAGTGGCCCTGTTCTGGGTGCTCAAGCAGCTGCCCAGGCTCAGCTGTACAGAGTCAGCCATGTGGCTCAGAGAGGCGGCGCGGGAGCCCTGATGGACTTGTCATCATCCACATCAGTGCCCACCACACAAGGCCCCAACTGGTTAATGGAGAAGACTGGAGACCTTGTGGCACTGTGGAGTGAGGTAGAGGTATAGTACCAGTTCACATGGGGGCCTCTCTGGGGAGGCACCCTGGGGCCACCCCCACCCACAGTGGTGCTGTGCCTTGAGTGTGCCTCTGCTGCACATCCTGGACATTGCACAATGAGCTGTTTGTGTGGATCAAGGTGTGCCCAACCCACTATGCTCTGCTGATGATCACCATGGTGCCCCAGGCACACCTGCACAACTGGCATGGGACCCTGAGCTTTGATGGCATAGGGGACAATCCTGGGTTGTCCTGCAACCTCCACCACTGCCTATGGCTATACTACATGTCCCTACCTTCTGCAGCTGTGCACAACATCACCGATGGCATTGAGGCATTCCTCATCATGTGAGAGGACTGGGTGCCTATCTAGCTGTGGTGGCACAGGCTCCTCACCAAAGTTTTACTCTGTCTCCCGCCTCCCTGCATGTTGTGGCTGGTGAAGCCAGGGGAGTGTTGGGTGGGCCAGGCAGGATGGGGACCAGGGGCAGGTGCCAGGATGGGGAGGGCCCTCCCTCTAGTGCAGGGCTTACCATATAGCCAGGGATAGCATATAGCTCCACTTGGCCCTGGCTAGTGGCAATGGTGTGCAGCTTTGGGCAGTGTCCTCAGATGGTGGGGTGAGGCGTGGGCTTCAGGGAGCCCCCTCCCCAGGGGAAAGGCTGGCGCTGTTGACAGCCAGCAGTGACCTGGCTGGCTGCACCTTGTGGATAGGGCTGAGGCTGCAGAGCTGTCAGGGCAGGTGTAGGCCTGGGCTCCCCAAACTCCTGGTGGAGGCTGCAGAGAGGAAGCAAGATGGGACAGGCTGCTGCCAAATGGAGGGGCCCTCCCTGGTAACACATCGCCACAGGTGCCAGACCAGAGTGAAGGCTTCAGCAGGCCACGTGTACTCAGCATGGCTGTGACCTGGGTCTCAGGGCATGAGAATCTCTGTCAGTTGCTGCATAAAGGGCATGGGTTTGCGGGCACTCCCCAACCGACGATTGTGATCAGTGATGGTGACCCACTGTGCCCACAAGGACTTGACCCTTATACGGCACTGCCATACCAACTTTTTGTGCCCGTGCTCCTGCATTCAGTCTGACAGCCCCCTCATGCACATGAATGTTAGGGTGTGAGGAGGGTGGGGGCACTGGCAGCTCCTTATCCTAGTCATCCAGGATCCCTGAACCCCTCTGAGCCCAGGCACAGTGGACTTGACAGTAGCACAGGCTGCCCTGTAGGAGGAGGAGACAAAGGCAGCAGGATCTGGAGCCATGGTAGCAAGTGCTGCCAGAAGCCTGACCTGTCTTGCTCTGGGAATGGAGTCAGGGAGGCAGGATGCCTGCAGCCAGCACCCAGCAGCCCACCTGCCCCAGGGGAGTAAGCAGGGATGAAGGGCTTGGCTGGTGGGCACTTGGTCCCAGGTCTGCCCGACCAACTTACCATGGTTCCTGGGTACCTGTGCATGCCCAACCCCCTATCTGAGACGAGGCAGTGCATGGCCTCCTGTTACAGAGCATCCTATCTCAAAAATGTTGCAAATTCTCAGAAACAGTTTCTTTCTCATGGCTCTGCAGGCCCTGCAGCTGCATGTAGTGGCGAGGCTGCAGTTGGCAGCTGAGTTGCGGCCTCAAGGTCACCACCCCCTGCAGCCAAGGCCTTTCAGATGTGCCAGCTCTTCAAAAGGAGGACCCAGGACTGCACTGTACTCTTGGACCAGCTGGTGATGGCATCGAAGGACTGGTGGGTACTCGGGACTGGCGGGCAGAGGACATGACCTGCAAGGATGTGCAAGACCACGTGAACTGGGAGTTCTGGGCATAGCTCCTGGCCCTGGAGCATGACCGGATGGAGGCCCTGTGAGAGCAGACTATGTTCCTGAGCAGGGCAGTGCAGGTCACAGATGATGACTGCTGGGTGCTGGATACTGTCCTGGCCTTGGTGGTCACCTTTGTGCCTCCCACTTCCCTGACCCTAGCCCTGCCTTCCCCCTGGCAGTCACCTACCACCCAGAAGCAGGCTCCCCCTGGGCCTGAGTGGAGATCCAGTGCCATTTCTAGCAGACAGGAGCCCTTTCTCCATCCCCTCTGCCTTGGCCCAAGCTCACTGCTCACCCTGGTTCCATGTGGGTGCAGAGCTGGAGCTGCCAGCAGTGGGGTCAGGACCATGCACCAGCCCTGCTGGCCCTGGGCACTGGCTGCCAGAGTGGGGAGCCACCTGTGCTGGGAGACCACCAGCTGCCATCACCCCTGGGCACATCCCCCACCCACCAGACTCACTGTAGCATGCACAGCCATGAGGAACAGCCAGACCGGGGGTGCTGGCCACCTGTCCCTGGGCTCTGCTCTCTAGCTGTCCCACCCCATGCCCCCCCCACCCGAGATGGCACACAAACTACATGGTAAATAGTTTGCACAGGGAAGAAGGTGTTTTAATGTTGGTGGGTGAGGTGGGTGGTGGAGGAGCTCTCTTGTGAGGGGGGAGGAAGTGGGAGTGGGCAGAAGGGGTCTGCTTGATGTGAGGGGAATAAGAACTGTTGCTGTTCTGAGACATGCCTACAATGAGCATGGTGCTGGGAATGGGTGGAAGGCATGCAGGGGTCCGTGGGCAGCTATCCAGGAGGGCTACAGAGGTGAGTGCAGGAGAACATGGTCAGCCAGCACCTCTCACTCCTGGTGCCCTGGGCCCCTGGGGTGGGTGTGAGGCTCACTTTGGGCCTTGGCAGTGGGGACTGATGCTGTTGCTGTCACTGTCACTGCTGCCACAGGTGCTGCTTCTGCTGCTAGGTCCTTCGCCCACCATGCCTCCTCCACCCAGGCCTCATGGAAGAGCTCCCCTCAGGCCTCACAAATGTTCTGCAGCATGCAGGCTGCAACAATAACCCAAGGGAAGTTGTCCTCTGTGAGCTAGAGACAGGTGGTGAGGGTGTGCTAGTGTCCATTGAGGCAGCCAAAGGTGCACTCCACCAGGATGCAGGTCCAGCCCAGGCACCAGTTAAACTGGGCCTGGTGAGGGACCAGCTGGCTGATGTAGGACTGCATGAGCCAGGGCAGAAGCAGGTAGATGGGGTCCCTGATAAGGAGGGGTGGGACCACAATGGTGCCCAGCTGCATGTTTGGCACTTCCAGCATGAAGTGGCTGAGCGGCTGCTCTGCACCAGGGCTGGCAGGGTGGAGTTGCAAAACACATGGGCACCATGGGCACTTCCTGCCCAGCCAGCACTCATGTTCATGAAGGTGCCACAGTGGTTAGCAATGGTTTGGAACACAACCAAGTGAAAGCCCCTCTGGCTATAGTAGAAGCACTCCCCATTGGATAGGCAGGTGACGGGGATGTGGGTTCTGTCCAGGGCCCTGATGCACTGGGGGAATCCCAGGGCATGGAACCCTGCCACCACCACCACCACCATGGGGTCACGAACCTGGAGTATGGTGTGTCCCAGTACATCCTGGAGGGTGCTGCACATTTCCAGTACAGCCTCCCCAGCAGCAGGCTTTGCCCACCCAAAAGACATGGCCCATATAGAGGAAGGCAAGGGCAAGCCAGGTGTCCACAGGGAGGGGTAACTGCATGTTGGTGTCCTGCTGCTCCAGGTGCAGATGGAGCTGTCTCAGGTGCAGATGGAGCTGCCCTGGGAGATCCTGGAAGGTGGCCTAGGTCATGCAGAATGCCTCTAGCCACTGCTCATGTCCTAGGTGTGCTAGATGATATGCAGCCACCAGTCCTGCCTGGTTGGTGGGTCCAGAGGTGGCAGGGCAGGAGGCCCAGGACAGCAAGGACAGTCCCAGCAGTGGCATCCAGCAGCCTGTCAGGGTCCAGCAAGCTGGACAGAGTCCAGGTGGCAGCTGCACAGCAGCAGTGATCCTGGAATGGCACGCTGTACCCAGGCAGGCAGTTCCTGCATGTGGAGGAGCTTGGAGGGCCCAAACAGTTATGGCCTAGCCAGCGGTCAGCATGGTGGGCCAGCACAGTGACCAGTGACCAGGAGGAGCCCAGGTTGCTGGTCATCGCTGCCAGGATCAGGGGCTGGAGCAGCCATAGCACAGGGAGGCGGAGGCAGCGAGGGAGTTGTTGTGTGCTGCCCCTGTGCTGTGCATGCTGCTCCTGGCCAGGGAAGTGACTGGCCAGAGAGCTGATAGCAGGGCTGCTTTTTCAATATGGCTGCCAGCTGCTGGCAATTACAGCTGGATCCTCAAGCTCCCCCAGTGGAGGCAGGGACCATTGCACGGCCAGAGGAAGTGGCAGCATTTTGTTGCTAAGAGCAGCAAATCTGCTGCCACGTCCTTGCATGTGTAGACACCAACCCAGGAGCATTTACTTGCAAGTGGTTTACTAGCAAGTAAACTAATCTCAGATCAAATGCATGTGTAGACACTTCCACTATCTCTTTTAAATATTGATTCCACAATACCTTCTTCTATTTCTGTACCTTCTGTTACACCATTAACCATATGCTCCCTGTCTTCCACTGCAACCAAACGCTTTCTTTAGTAACAACAATATAAGAATATTGTTTTTCTAAGATGTCCTGCAGTATTGCAGTGTTTTGGTTGGAGGGTTAGCAGGTCACTGTTGTAATCATGTAGGTTTACTGTAATTAGAATCCTTTATTTTGGGTTTGGAATAAGCTCATGAGAATTAAGATTTGTTTTTAAAGTAATTTATAAAGTATCACATGGGAAGGGGAAGTGCTTGACCTCCAATAACTTTTCAATGTCTTGGATAAGAACAGGTGAATTCAGCTCACTACTGAGAACCATTTGATCATAACTATGTTACAATGCAGTAATTCAGCTATATAGTTGAAAACTGAATTAAGTCAGTCTCTTTCCAATGCCCTGTGTAAGCAGTAGCAAAGCACTCAACTAGGATGAGGCCTGGGAAGGAATTATGATTGATTATTGCAGGGAAAGGAAAGAAATCAATAGTCTTCATCTTGTAAAAGGATAACAATTTCATCTCCATATAAGCAGAGGATGAGGCAAATTAGTGCTTTAACTCCTCAGTCTTCCTGCGTCTCTTATTCCATTTTTGAGGAGAACGCTGAGCCACGCTGCCTCTGGTCCTCAAATCCAGGCCAACATATGGTGAGTGTAAATATAGACATATGGGAAAGAAAAGATCTTATTTCTCAGTCCCTCAGGTGGGTGCAGTAGACTGAGCCACAATCTGCCTTTTTCTACAGTATTTGCTTTTACTGTAATTTTTTTTCTACTAATTGTTACTTTTGAACAAAATCCCATTAACATACAGAAAATCTGAGCAAGCGTGTGACTTTGGATCCTTCCTGTGATATTTAACACTTTAAAATCTGATTAGCATCTCTCAAGTCTAGAATTGCACACTACTCAGTGCCTACATCATTCTCTCTCTTTCCTGTCTTCTTCTTTATGCTGTCCTGAGCTTTGCCTCTCTGGTAGGATGTGAATTTCTTTTTTATTCAGTCTTTTAGCAGGCTGCCTTCCAAAACAAGCATTGGGTGAATATTTTTTATACAGCTCATTTGCAGGTATGGCAATCTTTGATGCACATTTGTAGCAAATTAGCCCAACAGTTTGACACACAAAATCCTTATCAGCTGTCTTACTATATTACAATTACAGCTAATAATGAATTTTTTTCTCTTCTCTCTGTGTTCATTAACAGAAGTCAAATTTCTCAAATTCTGGCCTGTATTGTTTTATTTCACCATTGTTTTAAATTAGTATTGTTCAACTGAACTAAAATAATGCAACTATTTGTTAGTTTATTTAAGTCTGTCATGGGGTAGGATCCCTAGAGACAGCCATGATGTCTTTAGGGCCCTGTAACCATGCCAGCTTCACCCTGTGGGCACCTTCTCATCTCGCCTGCAACATCTTGTTGGTTGAAATAATAAGTTTGGAGGCTGCCAACGAGTTTGTATGGTCATGGTCCTGCTAAACCCCACTAGGTCCAGCCGCCCTTGGATCCCTTGCTAGGACTTACTCAAAATCCGTGCCTCTCGAGACACCCTGAGCCTTGTGAGCTAGATACATGTATCCAGAACTACCCCTTTCCCATGCCCCATGCCTCACAAGTGGTATTCAAACGTTGTCCCTCTGAGGTCTTAGTCTAGCTTGGCTTCCTGCTGTCACTGGGACCTTGGCCTCTATCACTGCGCCGTCCCTGGCATTGGGCTCTCCACAGCCCTGCCGCCACACTCTCCCTGGTGCTGGGACTCTACACAGTGGTGTACCCCCATGAGGCCGCCTCCTTCCCAATAACCTCAGCTCAGTCCAGCGGTTTAAAAACAACAACATAAATATGAATCCCTGGGCTATTACATAACAGCAACCATAACATTGGAGGTCACCCTCTGCCCCTTTAAGGAGGCAAACTTCTCCCTCAACAGTGTGCCTCCTAGCCCTAGATACTTTAGGAGCTCCTAAAGCTTATTAGTCTCACCAGCAGCAGCAGAACAGGCACCCAGGTATCTCTGGAGACTTTCTGCACAAACTCTACTCCTCCAGGCACCTGCCAGAGCACTAACTGCCTTTAGTCCCAGCCCTGGGGCTTATAGGCACTGCCTTCTTCCAGTCAGGTGACCAGGTAATTCCCTCATTAGCCTGCTGCCATGGCAACCTGCACCTGTGGGGTTTCTGCCTGGCTCCTAGGGCCCTTTCTCTAGGCAGTTTCTGCCCTTAAAGGAGCAGATACACCTTAGTGCCCTGCGACAGTCTTCAATGTTTCTCCTAAAAACTTTAAGGGTCAAACTCTTCTATCAGTTATACCCACTCAGCTAAGTTATATCCCACCATCAGTGGTGGCACAGATATTTTAGACTGTTTAATATTACAAACATAGTCATAAAATGTATCCTTGCAAGCCTAGAAACACAGTAATTAACAAACCTTGTCAATATAAACTGTCTTATGTTGAAGATTAAACAACTCCCAGATATCATACAAATTAAACAGTGAAATAAGCTCTTACAACTTCTTAATGGAAAAGGGACATGGCTCATTTCCTTTCCTATCAATATGTGGGCTTAAATGTGAAATTACATTTGACTATTCTTTTTCCTTTAGCAATTTTAAAGTCAGTTCAATATCCTGAAATCTCATTAGTTATATTATTTCTATATCCTATGTGAAAGATAATATTAAAAAAGTAAATGAGCTAACAGAATTTTTTTTCACTTTAGTTAATATATTTATTTATTATCAACTTAGCAATAGCACCTATAGCCTTTTAATCTAAAATTGGGGCCCTGTTCTGTGGTACACTGTGCTAACCTGTAGTAAAGTATGGACTCACCCAAAACAGTTTGAAATCTAAAAGAAATATTGAAGGAAGTGTATGTATGCCTTTAAATAATGGATGATTGGCACATGATTAGTTGTACGGGCATTTTGATCATTTTTGTTGCGTGCCAGAAGATGAATGGCAAGAAGGTGTAAGAAGGTGATTGTAACAGGGAACCCTAGCCCTGTTACTAGAAGGCAGGTCGAGGGTTCAGAAAGACCCCAGACAACGGAGAAGAGAGGGGGAGTGTAACAGGGAACCCGAGCCCTGTTTCTAGAAGATGGGTCCACTCCTTTAAGGCCAAAACTTTCTGGGCATGGCATGATGGTAAGGAGGGAGTTAAATACTGAGTCTGGCCAGCTAGTCAGCTGACTGGAAGGGGCAGGTCAGGACTATAAAAACCCTGGGGAAAATGGCAGTCAGGGCTGGCAGCCAAAGGGGAAGGAGTGCATCCCAGAGCTCAATGAGAGGCTTGGTGAGTGGTCCAAAAGCTGAAAGAGGGGACTACAGAAGCCCTTAGAGATGGCAGGTGCCCCAGAAGCTGATGGTGGGGAGCCAAAGCATGAAGCTGGCATAGATGTAAGCTAGCATGTGGCTTTCATTGATCCCTTTTTTTTTTTTTTATGGATGTTATTGTCCACAGACAGGACTGTCCATATTTCTTTTGGTTATTGAATACCTTGTGGTTTGGGTGAGGCTATTAGGGGAAGGAGGAGGCCTCATTCCGGGGCCCACTATGGAGTGGGGACCCTGGCACCAGTGAGGGCACAGACCCTGGCATGACTTTTGGGGGTACATAGACCCCAGTGCCAGTGAGGGCGCATGATTTTTGGGGTGTACTGACCCCAGCAGCTGAAGGTTTGATCTTAACAGGCCAGGGAGGTCCGGTGCACCTGTGGTACAATTTTATTTTGTGTTTTTTGTGGGATTAAGCCAGTCTGTCCCTTGGCCTTGAACTTGTACCACCCCAGCTGTGGGGCTGGTGGCTAGACCTCTAGGCCAGGGATACTGGGCTCCAGATTAGAGCAGGAAAGAGGGCTAGAATCTCAGAGTCAAACCCTGTTTGGTGGATTTAGATGGGGAGACCTAGCTAAAGAAAGACAGGGGTCAAGGCCTGTGGAGGTGAAAGACCCCAACATACGAAATACAATAGGCAGTCTCCCACTTTCAAGAACATCAACATAATAATTTCCACCAAAACGTGGCAGGTGAGTAAAGAGCAGGACACAAGAAACCTTAAAGGGGGCTCCAAGGGTGCCCTACCTGGGGCGCAGATAACAGGGAAGATGGAGTTGGGGAAAGCAACCTGTTACAGTGATACTGCCAAGGGAATGTAAGGAAGTAAAAAGAAGTGAGACTCTGTGGAGAGGAGGAAGGTAAAAAAAAAAATGGAGTCCAGAGACACTGGGGAAACTGATGCTGCTGGTAGAGGACCTGTAATGGAGAGAAAATTAGAGCTATATGTCCAGGCATTGGGAAGGCCTACAGATATAACTGAGGTTGCCAGGTTCATAGATTTCATAGACATCAGGGCTGGAAGGGACCTTGGAAGATCATCAAGTCCAGCCCCCCGCCCAAAGGGCAGGAAGTCAGCTGGGGTCATAGGATCCCAGCAAGATAAGCATCCAGTTTCATCTTGAAGGTGTTCAATGAAGGCGCTTGAACCACCTCCGGTGGCAGGCTGTTCCAGACCTTGGGGGCTCGGACAGTAAAGAAATTCTTCCTTATGTCCAGCCTGAAACGATCTTGAAGTAGTTTGTGACCATTCAACCTCGTCATCCCTTGGGGCGCTCTGGTGAACAAACATTCCCCCAGAT
>NW_005841928.1:3607288-3612549 GCF_000455745.1 Alligator sinensis
TGAAAAAGGACTTTTTATTGTCCTTGATGCTAAAAGGTAGTTGGAGTTCAGTTGCAGCCTTGGCTTTCCTGGTCTGCTCCCTACAGGACCGGACCAGTGCAGAATAATCCTCCTTGGAGGTGACTCCCATCCTCCATCCTTTGTAGGCCTTTCTTTTTAGCCTCAGGAGGTCTGCTAGGTCCCTGGAGAGCCAGGGGGGCTGCTGTGCCCTCTTGCTGCCTTTCCTCCGAGATGGAATAGACTTAGTTTGTGCATTGAGGATCGCTCCCTTGAGGAGCAACCACTCCTCTTGAACTCCCCTCTCCCTGTGGTCACGGCCCCTTAGGGCCTCACTGACAAGCCTCCTGAGCTTGTCAAAGTCGGCTTTCCTGAAGTCAAAGACTTGCTCGTTGCTGACCGACTTGCTAGCTTTTCGGCGGATGGTAAAGGTGATCAGCTCGTGGTCGCTGTCACCCAGCTTCCCATCGATCACTAGGTCGCCGACTAGGTCATCCCTAGTAGCCAGTACCAGGTCGAGCAGCGCTTTGCCTCGTTCTCATCCCTTGTCCTCCTGCTGTTTTGGGGGAAAGGGGAGTGAGGGGTCTTTGAGGTTGTTCTCCTTTGTCAGCCCATGTGATTGGATGAGGTGCTAGTAATTGGGTCACCTCAGAGAGAGTAATGTCCCAGAAGGGGATGTCAGTCTCTCTCTCTCTCTCTCTCTCTCTCTCTCTCTCTCTCTCTCGCCCCTGCCCCTGCCCCTTCTCAAGTTTGGGCATTATAAGAGTGCCCTAAAACAGCAAGGCACTCTGCTAAGGTTTCTTGCTACTGCTGATTCATTGCCTGAGCTACTTAGCTGGGAGTGAGTTCCTAGGTACCCCTGGTACTTTGTTCTCCTTTATTATTCTATGGTACTGAGAGATTCCATGAGTTCTTACCCTTGCAGAAGCCTAGAGGTAAGGAGGATCTTCAAATAACTTCAAATTCCCTATGAAAAGGATAATCAGATATAAGAGACAATAAAATAACTAGTGTATGCTACCAAAGAAAATGACCTACACCTGTGCAGCATACAGTGAATTGCCCTGGAACATAAACGCCTCCATCTGCATGTTTCAAAATGTATGAGTTATCCAGATTAGTTATCCAGTGTAATCCAATATCCATGTTAATTATTATGATTTAATTATGGTGTCTTCCTCCTTGCAGGCGTATTTATGAATTATTCTTTTGCTTAACCCCAAGGAACATTATTAATACACATCAAAGGACACAGTTTAACTATGAATACTAATGACCCATGCAAACTAAAGTTGTGCATGAAATTTTATGAAGCAATAGGTTTCACTCATTAATTCCACATAATGCATCATTATAGTTGTGTTGTGATTAGTTACCAAATGGTACATTCTGTACAGGTGTGTTTATCTTCCTCATTTGGATGGTGATTATTAATATTTACTTATTACTATAAAATATGTTATATAACAACTATGGATTATATTAGGAAAAACATACAACAGATTTGGGAGTCAGATGTTTCTGTATTACTCAAAAATAACTACTTAACATAAAAAGGAAGAGAAACTATAATATTCATCAGCAATAAGATATGATTTTAATGAATGCCTTTTCTAGTCTAGGAAGGAGGAAATATCTACAGGGGTTGCTTTTTTAAATATTTTAATTATCTTTCAGGTGAAATAATCTTAATTACCTATAGATGCATTAAAAAAAATTATATTCCAGTTTTTAACTTAGTATTTTAAGATATTTGAAAACTTGGAACCAATCCTCTTCCAGGAGTTCCAGAATAGTGTGTGTGTGTGTGTGTGTGTGTGTGTGTGTTGTGGGGGAGCAGAGGACTTAATTTAATGACAAGTATAAGTGCACGGACAGAAGTGACAATTTTCACCCAATCAGGCTGCAGAAAGCAACCTATAGCTGTGATCTAAGACAAGTGCATGGCTGAAGACAGCTTAAAAATTGCCAATAGGATGAAAAGCTAAACCCTAATTTTCAAAATACAGCATCTTCTATAACTTGTGTCTGCACTGCCTGCCAATCTGTCACCGTTTGCAGAATGGGAGGGGAGTAGAGGAAGTTCCATCTGGGGTTTTCTCAACCCCCCACTGGAGGGTGGGACAGGTATATTAAAGCCCCCCCCTGCCCCCCCTCCGGGGTGAGGGAGGGCTCCAATTCACACACCCTCCAGTGCTGTCTGGGGAACCCCTAGTACGAGCTCCCTCTGCTCCCTCCCATTCTGAAAACAGCACAGCCTTGCAAGGAGGAGGGACCTTTGCTAGGGGAAATTGGCTGAAGGCTGGCCTAAAAATTGAGGTAATAAAAAGGATTCATAAAGATGAGCTGTTTCTTCTCAGCCTTATTTCTCTTCTCCTGAATACATGACAAGTACACACTGACATCAGTTGAATCTCTGAGAAGAAACAGCTCATCTTAATCCTTTTTAGTACCACAAGCAGCTAGATTCCCCTCCCCCCTGGAACTTCCAGTGAACTTCTGTTTGGTTCCCGGGGATCATTGTAACTCAGAATGCTTCCTGCAATGCATTCTTAGTTACATTGTGGTGCTGCACTTCTGTCTGCACCCTAAATGACTTAGATGTCTGTTTATGTGGTAGTTGCTTTGTATTGGTTTATCAAAAAAAATCTATAAAACTAGTGGTTCCAGGTGGGTGTGTTAACTTGACATACGCCAGATCAACACTCAGGATCTCTATCTTGCACTGTTAGACAGGAGGGTGTGATACAAATTCTATACACACACACACAAATGACATATATACCACTGTAAGTACACATACACATACACAAACACACACTTCTGTGGCTCTGTGTGAACACTGGGGGGCATTTGAGGTAACTTGGTGCTCAGGGTTACTTGAGGTCAAGGTGCCTTTGGGGTTACTTTGGGTCAATTGGGGTTGGGGTTACTTGGGGTCAAGGTGCCCAAGGGGTTACTCGGGGTCACTTGAGGTTAATATGCCTGGGGGTTACTCGGGGTCACTGGGGCTTGAGGTTACTTGAGGTTAACTGAAGTCCAGGATTACTTGGGGTCACCTGGTGCCAGGGTGAAAGCAAGGGGAAAAGCCCAGTGGCAAGGAGGAGACAGCCGGGAAACAAAGGCAGAAAGCTGGGAGATCGGGGCTGGAAATGAGGCAGAAAGAACCAAGGGAGAAAGCAGGGAAATCAAGGAGGAGGGCTGGGAGGTCAATAAGACAAAAACCCAACTTGGAGTTTCAAAATAACAGTTTTATTAATCAAGCAGCACACTATATAGCTGCATGAAATTATTGGTTCCCACACACACAAAATGGTAGCAAGAGAGGAAAGGCTTGGTAGAGGGATTGGAGTTAAGGTGTGTGGGGACAGAACACAGGTCCTTTTCTTGGGGAAGGAAGGTGGGTGATGGCTACCTGTCCTGGGCTGTGAGTTGATCCTTGATTACCAGTTGGGGTCTTCTCCAGTAAAGTGCTGTCCAAAGGGGATTGTCAGCAGGGCCTCTGAGTGGATAGGTGAAGTGGCATAGTGCTGGTCCAGATGGAGAGGGCATCCCAAAGAGGTCACACTCTACCACCCCTTTTATAGGGGTGGGCTACCTGTGTATCCTATGGGAAGGACATGTTCAGGCAAGGCCAGTCCTGCTCAGATGCATACGTGCAGATCCAGGTGTCCTCGTTGTCTGGTGGGATATAATGGTGAGGCTGCTAGTTTCTGTAGGGTCCTTGTCTTCCAAATGTTGGGTTCCTATAGGTTCTTTATCTTTCAAATGATGGCTTTTGCCTCTATTTCTGGGTGAGGTCTGTGGTTCTTGGGTGAGTCAATGCGAGGCAATGATCTGGTTGTTGAGTTGATGGTCCGGTCATTACTGATCATTCAGTAGAGGCCTGCTACCATTATGCCTCAAGCACCCTCATTCATTGCTATTCATTCAGAAACCAATTTACATAGGAGGGGTAGGTATGAGTCACAGTTGCAACATACTATACAATAGGGTATGCCCTACTTGTATAGGGCAGGGGACACAAGATAAAGGTTTGACATTACCAAATGGAAACTTGAAATTACTTTGGTTAACTTTACAGACACAGGCCTAAACCATACAATATTAATATAAAATGATAAAAATCAATGCAAAAAATGATAGGAATACAATATATAGTACAATATAAAACAGTAAAAATCAATACACACATAACAACAGAACACTATTTACAATATAAAAAGGTGCTTATTACAATAATAGTATACAAGTATTTAGCTTACCTATGACTATTTATAATTACTTGTAAGGGATAGAGAGGGCAGAGAGAAAGTCAGAAATGGTTGGGGAAGGGGAGGGAATGTATGTTTTTAAGTTAAAAAAAAAAAAAAAAGAAAAGAAACACCTGAGGGTTTGCTACAGGTGAGGGTTTTTTTTTTTACCTATATGACAATCCTGGGCATGTCTACACAGGCAATTAATGTGCCTGAATTTACTGCACAATAAATGTGCCTGAATTTATCTGGCTAGCCCCAGGTGCATGTCTACAAGTGTGTTTCTGTCAGGAGCAAATAAGTCTGACAGGAGCACTTGAGTCTAGCCCTGCTTTGCCCCCCTGCAGCAGCCGGGAGAGTGCCAGCTGCCCAGGTGTCAGCCCCAGGCTAGTATGGGGTCCAGGGGCTGGCAGAGGGCATGGGGGTTGCAACTGGGCTCCAGAGATTGGGGGAGGCACTGTCCTCAGCTCCAGGGGTAGCTCTGAGCAGCATGGATCTTGGGACTAGTCCTGACTTCAGCAGGGGGAGGTGAGCGAAGCCCTGAGCTCCACATCACCCAGCGCTGCACCCAGAGCCAGAGGCAGCTCCTCCCCCCCCGGATCCCACCCACAGTTTGTGACTAAGCTGAGAAGGTGTTATGGTGCCCTGCTGCCTGGGCTAACTAGAAGCAATTTGCTCCTGGGTCAGCATCTACACATGCATTTAGGTACAGTAATGTAAAGTGCCATTGGCTAATACCTGTATCTTTCAATACTAGAAAACAGTGCTTTACATTAATCTACTGTGCAGTAACGGCTGTGCATGTATAGATGACAACACTTTACTGAGCATTACATTAGTTTAATGTGCAACAAAGTGCACATGCAGACATGCCCCCTTTGGGGCAAATGTTATATTAAGCAATCTTCCCCTCAACCTCTAGCATAAGGGATGTTCTTGGGGAAAATGGAATGTAGCTCATGTTTATTTTAGTGCCTTCATAAATAAATGACTTCAGTCATAAGTGTG
>NW_005841928.1:3612559-3614369 GCF_000455745.1 Alligator sinensis
CAGACTGGCAGGCATAAAATATATTGCAAACATAAGTTAAAAGTATACACACATTGGTATTACGAGCTTCAATAGAAAATAACTTCAGATTCACACATGTAGATTCATCACATTCACTGATCTCATAATGATTGTGTCTACTTGAACTCTGGCTGCTGGAATACCATCTAGGTGCAGGTTGATCGATGATTTTTGTCAGGGATCGATTGGTTCCCAGTAATATCTTGGTTTAAGGAGTATAAAGGTGAAAATAACTTTTGTTTTGTGCTGAGCACAGCTAATCTTAATTGGTCTATACTGATTTTGAACTAAGTCAAGGAGATGTGGAAACCAAAGTCTGTCTGAGGATGTAAACAGCCTTGGTCCTGCATGAAGAGGGAGTAGAGCTGTAAAGTAGAATTCTCACTCCCAACTCTCCTAGAACTGGGATAGCAATGCACAGGTGCTATAACAGGGTATCTGGAGAAAAAGTTGATAGAGGCATCCTCACTTTCACTGCAGAAGTATAGCTTAGTGGACTGTTACTTCTGCTGTGTTTGGATAGATTCATGGGGAGCTATAGAACTTGGCCTTCTGTATAGGGCAAGCTGTCAAATCTTGGCATTTGGAGTAAAGGGGTAGAGTAGTTTTGGGGGGTTTTTTGGTTTTCCTTGGATGCATCTACACAAGATGCTTTACTGTGCAGTGACATAGATGCACGTGCTTACTGTGCAGTAAACTACATGTGCACATGCTCACTGCACAGTAAACCTTGCTAATCACAAGTAAATGTGCTACTTGCAAATGCAAGTAGCAAATTACTTGTGATTAGTTACTGAGCAGTAGCATTCATGTAGACACCTAACAGGGAACAAATCTGCTTCTGGTCAGCCAGCCACCAAGGGCCAGAGATTGCTCCCTGTCCCTGGGAGCTGCACCACTGGAGCCTGGGAGGGGACTATGCCCCCTGCCCTGGCAGCAAGGAGCTCCAAGCCCTCCCACTCCAAGATAATGGTCGGGTAGTGGTGGCTGGGAGATCCTTATCTACCAGCCCCTGCTTCACCATTATGATCAGCAAGGGGAGGAGCTGGACCGGGAATTTTCGGGCCAGCTTGCAGAGGCACTTAAGGCGAGGGATGTAGTTGTCATTGGTGATCTCAATTACCCAGACATCTGCTGGGAGGAGCAGTCAGCCAGGTCAGATGGTTCCAGGAGGTTCCTGGCTGAGATACAGGACCTCCACTTAACCCAGGAGGTGCACAGTCCCACCAAAGGAAATGCCCTGTTGGACCTGGTCTTGGCCACAGGCGATGATCTGGTAAGGGGGCTCCAGGTCCTTGACCACCTGGGTGATAGAAATCATCACTTGCTGGAATTCATCATCTAGCACGGTGTCAAGGGCCTGCAGCAAGGCGGTAGCCCTAGACTTCAAGAGGGCCAACTTCAACGAGTTGAGGAGATTGGTGGGAGAGGCGCTGGGGTTCTCGAGGACAGGGGAACTCAGTGCCCAAGATGAGTGGTCGTTCCTTAAGGAGACGATACTCAGGGCCCAAGGGGTGACAATCCCAACAAGAAGCAAGGGGGTCAAGAGTGCTCAAAAGCCTCCCTGGCTCACCAAGGAAGTCCGGGAATGCCTGGTTGCCAAAAAGGTGGCATACACCTGGTGGAAGTGGGGGGGGGGGTGCTATCTTCAAGAAGAGTATACCTCCACTGCTCGGGCCTGTAGGGGGGCTGTCAGGAAAGCTAAGGCGGACATAGAGCTAGGACTAGCGTCCAAGATCAAAGATAATAAAAAGTGCTTTTTCAAATATATAGGGAGGATGAAGAAGGC
>NW_005841928.1:3615078-3615605 GCF_000455745.1 Alligator sinensis
AACGACCTGGATAGGTCGCAAGGGTGGGCTAACAAAAACAGGATGCGTTTCAATATGGACAAGTGCAGGGTACTGCACTTGGGCAGTAGTAACTGGCAGTACACTTATAAGATGGGAAACTCCCTTCTTGAGAGCACGGAGGCAGAAAGGGATCTTGGAGTCATCATTGACTCCAAGATGAACATGGACTGACAATGTGAGGTCACAGTCAGCAGGGCTAACCAGACCCTATCGTGTATCCACAGGTGCATCTCAAGTAGGGCCAAGGAGGTGATCCTCCCCCTCTACGCGACACTCGTCAGGCCGCAGCTGGAGTACTGTGTCCAGTTCTGGGCACCCCACTTCAAGAGGGATGTGGACAACATTGGGAGGGTCCAGAGGAGGGCCACCCACATGATCCGGGGACAGCAGGGCAGACCCTACAATGAGAGCTACGGGACCTGAACCTGTTCAGCCTGCACAAGAGAAGGCTGAGGGGGGACCTTGTGACCATCTATAAACTCACTAGGGGGGACCAGAAGGGTTTG
>NW_005841928.1:3615787-3622077 GCF_000455745.1 Alligator sinensis
GATGCCTACCTGGCTGGGGTCACTTGAGCCGTTTCCCTCCTGCCCAGGCAGGGGGTCAGACTTGAAGATCTACAAGGTCCCTTCTGGCCCTACTTCTATGATTCTATGATCAGAGAGTGGGGGGCTGGGAGATCCTTTTCTCCTAGTGCCAGCTATGTTACTATGAAGCTGGAGCAGGGAGCCCCCTGCTGGTTGGGGCTGGGTAACCTGTTCCCTGCTCAGCTCCATGATCATGGTAATGAGTGGGGAACAGCCTGGAGAGCGGGAGCTTGGGAGTTCTGTGATCAGAGCGGTGAATAGGTTTTCTAGACCCCGCCCTGTGATCACAGAGTGGGGGCTGGGAAGTGTCCCAGTCAAGAGCAGGTCCCAGCCCCATGCCATGATCAGGTGATCAAGGTATGGGGCCTGGAAAGAGCTGCAGGGGTGGGATAGGTCCCAGGTCCCTGCCTCCATCCACCAGTTTCTGGCTGCCCCGCTGGTGGATCAGGGCATGGGACTGGGACCTGCCCCTTCCCTGCTGCTCTTTCCATGTCCCCTGCCTCTGATCAAGGTGCCAGGGCCAGGGGCTCCCTTCTGCCAAAGCAGAGGGACATTGTCTCTTCATGGCAACAGGCAGCCCCCCAGAGGCAGGATGCAATGTCCCTACCTCAGCCAGGAGCTAGCTATCTCCTGGCCCAGTGCTCCTTGCCAGCCTCATGGCTAACACCCAGGGGGATCCTGGACCTCCCCCTGGTGGTGGAAGGGGCCCATTTCAGGGCCCCAGGAAGTGGGAGCAGTTTGTGCTATTAACAGCAAATCTGCTCCTGCTTCCCTGCACATGTGGCCTGCTGGCCAGAAGCATTTATTTGCAAGTAGTTTACTCATGAGTAAACTTCTCCTAGATCCAATGCACATGTAGACATACCCCTTGGGTGCATCTACATTTGCATTCGCTGTATTGCCATCTTACTTGAGTAAATTACTCATGAGTAAACTGTGCCAGGCAGGCATCTACACATGCAGTGAAACAGCAGCAGACTTGCTGCCAATCTTCTTTTCCTGGGGCAGTACAAAGGACCCCAGATGCCACCCTAAGGAGTTCCAGGCTCCAACTGCAGATGCCAGCAGCCCTCTTCAAAAGCCAGTCCTACTTGCTGCTCTGAGGCCAGCCACTTCCCTGGCCAGGAGCAGCATGCACAGTGCAGGGATAGCACACGGCAGTGCTCTCCTTGTCATCTCTGCCTCCCTGTACCATGGCGGCTGCTGCTGCCCCTGGCAGTGATGACCAGCACCCTTCACTCATCTGGCGACTGTGACAGCCCTTCTGGCCTGCCATGCTAATTGCTTCCTGGCCCATGGCTATCTGTCCCCTCCTAGCTCCACCACATGCAGTGACCACCTACCTGCCCACCACACACTGTTCCATAGCCACTGCTAGGTACCTGCCATCTCGACCCCATCCCCCTGGCTAGACCCAACCAGGGATGCTGAAAATTGGCTCCAGGATTCTACCACCAGGGCCACCCTTGCTATCCTGGGCTTCAGCCCTGCCACCATTGGGCCTACTGGGCCAGCCAGTACTGGTGGCAGCATGTCATCCAGCACCTCTTGTATGATAAGCAGTGGCCTTCAAGGCCTTCAAGATGGCTTTCTTGGACCTCCTGGGGCAGTTCCAGCCACACTTGGAGTGGCAGAACACTGCTATATGGCTGTCCCTCCCCACAGACACCTGGATGGCTCTTGCCCTGATGAAGCTGGTCACACCTGCCAACTTGCAATACATCAACCCCTGTTTGATGTGGGCAAGGCCACCACTGGGGAGGCAATCCTGGAGGTGTGTGGTGTCCTCAGGATATGCTCTGCATGCATGACCCCCTGGCAGTGATGGCCGGGTTCCATGCCCTGGTATTCCTTCATTGCATCGGTGCCTTGGAGGGACCCACATCCCAGTCAACTGCCCACAACATGGATACTACCCCTATTACAGCTAGAGGGACTATCACTCCATGGTGCTCCAGGCCATTGTGGGCCACTGCAGGGCCTTCACACACAGGAACACCAGCTGGGTGGGCAGCACCCACGATGCCTGTGTCTTCAGGATCTGTGGCCTGGCAGGCCTGGTGGAGAGTGGGTACTTCACACCAAGGGTGCTGGACCTGAAGCTGGGTGCCATGGTAGTTGGGGACCCCACCTACATACTCCAGCCCTGGCTCATGTGACCCTATTCCAGCCACCTGGACCCCAATCAGGCCCACTTTAACCAGTATGTGGTCTGGATCCATGCCATGGTTCAGTGTGCCTTTGGCCAAATCAAGAGCCTCTGCCACACCTTCACCATCTACCTTGAGTTGACCAAGGACACCTTCTTGTGGGTCATTGTCACAGCCTGTGTGCTGCATTAGATCTCTGAGGCCTGGGTGGAGGAGACATGGTGCAGGGAGGATGCCTGGCAGTGGAAACAGCACCTGCAGTGGCAAAAGTTGCTCCCCCCACCTCCACTGAGGTCTCAGGAGAGCCAGGCACCTATGAGCAGGGTCCAGGGCATCCAGTGTGGGAGGCTCTGGCCAACCACCTCCTCCTCCTGCTCTAGCCTCCCTGCACTGCCACCCACAGACTTCCCCACCCCCACACCCACCCCCAGCACCACGCTCACTGCAGACACATCTCAGAAGAACAAGTTTTTATTCTCCTCACATCAACCAGAGTCTACCCTCCCCCTTACTTCTCAACAAATAGATCCTCCTCCCCACTCAACAAACACAGCCCGTTGACCACCCACCAATAATAAAAAACCTTCTTCCCTGTGAAACCTATGTACAACATTCTTTGTGTGCTGTCCTGGGATGTGGCGATGGGGGTGCCTAGGGGGCAGAGCCTGGGAACAGGAGGCCAGCACCCCTGGCCTTTCCTCCATGGGTGTGCATGCTGTGGTGAGTATAGTGGGCAAGGGGCTCGCCTAGGGCCATGGTGGCCAGAGCTCCCCCAGTGCAGATGGCTCCCCCTCTGGCAGCCAGTGTCCAGGGCCAGCAGGTTCAGTGTATGATTCTGCCCCCACTGCAGGCAGCTCTGGCTCCTTGCCCACATGGAGCCAGGGTGCATGGCAGGGCTGGGCCCAGGTCAGGGAGCTGAGTGGTGCAGGACCTCCTCCTAGGCCCAGGTGGCTGCCAGGTGGCAGGCGGGGCTAGGATCAGAGGCCAAGTAGCAGGTGGCACAAATGCAACCACCAGGGTCAGAATAGTGTCCAGGACCCAGTAGTCATTATCTATGTCCTACACTGCCCTGCCCAGGATCATGGTCTGCTCCTGCAGAGCCACTACTCGCTTTCACTCCAGGGCCTGGAGCTGCTCTCAGAACTCCTGGTCCACTCAGTCCTGTGTCTCCTTGCACCAATCCTATATGTCAACACGGGCCACGTCCTCCACTGGCCACCTGCCCTGGTGGGCCACTTCTTCCGCCTGCCACCTGTCCTGGTAGGCCATGTCCTCTGCCTGCCAGGCTCGAGCATCTGCCAGCTAGTCCTCTAATGCCATGACCAGGCAGTCCAGGAGAAGGGTCCTGTCTAGAGTCCTCCTCTGGTGGAGCCAGCACATCCACAGCATCCCAGATGTAGGCGGTGGCAACCTTGAGGCCGCGTCCTGGCTGGCAAGTGCAGCCTCCCCAACATGCAGCTGCAGGGCCTGCAGAGCCGTGAGGAAGAAGCTGTTTGTGAGAGTTTGCAACATTTTGTACTTACAGGTACTCTCTGACTGACAGTAGTGGTCAGTGATGGCAATCCACTGTGCCTGCAAGCCTTTTATATTTACACAGCATTTACACAGCTGTACCAACCGGTTGTGCCCACACTTCTGCATCCAGCCTGACAGTCCCTCATAGATGTGAGTGTTGGAGCACCCACCCTGCTAGAACTGGTGCTGCATCTCCACCTCACTCCACAGCACCATGAGGTTGTGCCAGCTCCTGTGACCAGATGGGGCACTGGGTGGCAGGCGTGGGCATGCGCACATAGGCAGCAGTAATGATGAGGTCATTGTGGTTCCTGTGCTGATTCCTGTGCTGCCAGGCTTGGGAAACTACCTGCAGAGCCCAGTGCAGGGGCCCAGTGTAGGACTGACATCCACATGGCTGAGGGAATGCCCTGCAGCACCTGCAGGCTCAGGGCAGGCTGCAGGCAGGTGAAGCTGTGAACAGGTAGAGCTGGCCCCAGCAGCCAAAAGCTGCCTGCAGCTGGACCTGGGGGGTTGGCAGGCCTGGCAGGAGGCTGCAGCAGCCTACAGCAACCTGCAGGTCTGCACACAATGGGCTTGGCTGGCATGAGACACTGCAGAAGTGGCCCAGGATGCAGGCCGGCTGGTGACACTAGTCTGCCCAGGGGAACACAAGGCCTGGAGTCACCTCAGGCTTCCTGCTAGTGTGCCCCAGGGCTCAAAATGCCTGCAGGCTTTTAAAGGCCTGAGGCAAGGGTTGCCATACAAGCAGCCAAGCCCTGGGGCAGGAGAGGCTCCCAGCCTGGAGCCCTGGGGCTAGCCTGAGCCTGGCCATCTAGTGGCAGGGCTGACCTGAGAGCAAATTTGCTCCCAGGTCACATCTACATGTGCATTTCTGTGCAGTAATTAATCGTGAGTGTAGCAGGCTTACTTTTCAGAGCTTGGGATGAGTCCCAGACTTGAGATTCTGCTGTTTTGACTGGTGAGCCCCATTCACCAATCAGGAGGCAGCAAGAGGAATGAAGTCACGCCCCTTTCCTGAAGGGAAGGGGAGAGGAGCTTTCCTGGACCTGATTCTAGACTGCAACACTGGCAGGTCTGGAAGACTTCAGGGATGAAGCCCTGGAGACTATAAAAGGAGCTGCATGCCCAGCAGGAGGGAGATGTGTTGGGGATGGAGAAGAGAGAAGAGCAGGGCTTAGAAGAGCTGAGGAGAGCTTCTCTGCAGGATGAAGCAGTAGCCTGGAAGAGCCCCTGAAGATTTCTATTGGTGGGGAGCTATGGACTGCTCCAGCAGTTAGGCTCTCAGTGTGCAGCATGGTGCACTGCATCTAGACCCTGTGAGCTGCATGAGGTGGCTCAGGTCTGCAAACTTTGGCATGCGGCCAGAGACACATGCACAGGCCAGTGCACAGAGCAGGATCTTTGGAGCTGCTTGAGTGGCTCAAGTACCCAACCTCCGCACGACACCGGGAGCTCGGTGCAGGAGGTGCTACGGAGGATGAGACCCTGAGAGCTGCTTGAGGTGCCTCGGGTCTACAGCTGCTGGCACTGGGCAGCAGCTCAGTGCAGGTGATGCTGGACAAAGGGTCCAAGAGAAGACCGAGGCCCAGTGCTGCACAAAGCTGTCTGGGCCTCCAACCCCTAACACAAGGCAAAGCGCACACAGCAATGCAAGCCAGGCCAACAGCAGCAGAGTTGGGCAGCAAGAAAGCACAGCAGAGAGCAGAGCTCGACCTGGAGAATGGGAGCCAACCCTCCAGGACTGTGGAGTAGTAAGTTACCCTGGAGACAGTGTCCCCACAGGGGAGGGACCACCAGGGTTGTGAAGGAGCACCATGTGGGCCACTCCTAGGTGACAGGGCGGGCTTAGGAGCCTTTGTGGTCTCCCTCTTCTTTTCTTTCCATGCACCTCCTTTCCTGTAGTGATACCTTGGGAGTGGGGCCCTGGAGGGTGCCCAGGTAGTCTAAGGATTGCTTGTTATATTTGTAGACTGTGCCTTACAGTTTATGTGAATAAGTTGAAGTAATAGTTTGTATATTTATAGAGTTATAAGGTTGCCGGATTAATATCCTTTGTCCTGGGTTGTTTTATTGTTCACTTGTATTTTTTAATACACACACACACAATATATATATATATATATGGTATAGGGGTTATTGTTTTGTAAATTTGTACATATATATAATCTATGTCCTTACTCTTTATTGATTTTGTTGTAATAATACATTTGTTTATAGTTAAGTAATTCATTGACTGGGCCTGACTCTACAGAGTTCGGAGGCGGCCGCGGGCTGCTGAATCCCTCCACAGCACACTGTCTTGCCAATAATTGCCTCAATTAGAGAGAGGAGTACAAACCCATGTACACCCAGCTACATGAGTAAATTTGATACCTGCATCTATGGATGTCAGTATCAATGTTGCTCATGATTAGGGGTTTTAACTGTGCAGTAACCATGTGCACGTGTAGGCACACACATTTATTGTGCAGAAAACTATGCTTTTGTGCAGTTAAGCATCTCATGTAGACGTGCTTCTTGTGTTTTAGTTTTGAGCTTAGAAGTGCCATTTGATTTCCTTTCTAGACTTTATTCTAGAAAGAG
>NW_005841928.1:3622108-3635454 GCF_000455745.1 Alligator sinensis
TGTGCATGTGCATGCTCGTGCAAGTGTGTGTGCAAAGGTGTGTGTGTGTGTGCATGCACAATACACATGTATCTTTGGAGTCATTTATTAAAGAGCATGATATGGGCTTTTATTTGTTTATAGATGGCATTTAAGATTTGTCAATTATGTCAAATCCTCATATGACAGTTGAGCTTGTTGTTGAGCTACTCGACAAAAATTCTGTCCTGCGTGGTTGGAAGTAATCTTTGCCTTAATCCAGCTAATACTGAATTGCTGTTGATTGATACAAGGCACTAGTGTAGAAGGGTAAGCTTCTGAGGCTTGTATTTCCCTTGAATTCACTGGTTCACGCAAAATCTCATAATTATTTTGAATCCTATTATGTTCTGATAGAAACAGTTAAGTTGAGTTACATCTGAGTGATTTAAATCCTGTTTATCCTCAGGTTTCCAGGAAAATTGAAAGTGCTTGAAATACTGTATAAGACTATTACTAAAAATGAGTTTCAGTATGAATTTTTTAATAAGGGCTATATTATCCCCTTTGCACATTTGAATCCCCTTCTGAAGTCAACTGAAACAGTGTTTATTCCTTCAAAATCAGATTTTGGTCATAAGCTTCTGATTTTAAAATTGTCATTGCACATCAACCAAAGAAAGGAGGTTTAGAGAGCTCTATTAGAAATTTCTAGATTTTATATATGTTCTGTATGTAAAATATGGTGGGGCTAGCAAAAAATGTGGCTGGTCATTGTCAAAGGTAATTTGCACAAACTACCTTTGATTTTTGCATCAAAAAACTTCTGTAGATCTAATGTGACAAGATGCTGTTGCACTGTTTGATTGCAAACAAAAGGGTGTTAATTATATGCATCTCATATGGACCTTCAGATTAACTAAGGCCTGCAACATTAGTCAATGGGACTTCAACAAATACAGGAAAATACTGTATAGAAGGAGCACCTGTGGCCCAAGATCCCAATCAGTTTGAGAGAATAGAACCACTATACAAAGGTAACATGAACCAGTAGAGATAGCAATAGGCTTGGAGCTAGAAAACTTGGGGTCTGTTTTTGGCATTTTTTAAACTAAATTGTGTTTACAGTTGCCTTCTGTATCACAAACTGCAATAAAACAACTTGTCTTAATTTTTAACAACATTTTTACTTTAAAAAGCATTAGAAAATTTTTCATACAGTAATCTGTTTAAACATTTTATTTTCCAAAATGAGAATGTTGCCGGGGGGGGGGGAGGGAGGGAAACAGTAACTTGATAATCTTTTATTTTTTGTTTTGCTTTAAAATCATAAAAAGGTGAAGACCTTTTAGTTTCTTTCATCCAAGAGGAGTGGGGGCGGGGTGGGAACCTTTTTGGCACATGCCATACAATAAGCCCTGCCGCTACCCTAAGTGCCATTCTGATCCTCTTCCAATTCCTGATCTGATATTCTGCTTCTGCTCCCTGCCTTGTGCTCCTTGCCCAGTCTGCTGATGTAATATTCATTCCCTGCCCCATCTGCAGCTGTGTTTCCTGCTCCCTCCCTGATCTGCAGTGGTTCACGCAGAGGCTGCCTGTGCCATTTGTAGCATGTATGCCACAGGTTTGCCACTCCTGCCCTAGAAAGACATAGAAGAAAGCTATAGATCATTAAAGAAAAGGCACCACAAAGTATAGTATTCATAGTACCCCTAAGAATTCTTTCTGCATAGAAAACAAAATTGCCTTATTTTCCAACTGACAACATTTTTTAAAACAGCAAAAATCTTTCCAAAAGGGAAAGTTTTGAATGGAGACCCTTTCCTATGAAAATCCTCACAGGAAAACATTTTTCTAGCCAGTTATAAGCACAAAGTAATAAAGGTCAGGTGTGTGGACAGTCAGTAGTTCTAATTTGCTAAAGTTTACAGAAGGTATTTTTCTGCTTTTGCTTTTGTGTGAATTTAATAGTCACTGGATGTGTCTACACAAGATGCTTTACTGCACAGTAGAGCAAATTACAGTGTGTCACCGTCTACATGTACTGATGCTTACTGTACTGTAATTTGTTCTAATCCCAAGTAAATTTGCTACCTGTAAATACAAATAGCAAATTTACTTACGAGTAATTACTACACAGTACGGCATGCAGTGGCATTGCATAGGGAATGCACAGGGGTGCACGTGCACTCCCTGAGAGTGCTGGTGCATCCCCTGACCGGCTGCACTTGCCACTTAAGCAACGGGCAGGGGAGCAGGTGGGAGTGCTGGTGCCCCCCCCCCCGCCCCCCCAGCTGTTAGTGCTGGCTTGGAAGTGGGAGCACTGTGGCTGCCTCGTGATCAGCCACAGTGGGACCCTCCCCCCATCGGTGAGATTGGTCCCAGTTGGTGGGATCAACTGGGGGGACCCCCCCCCGGTCAGTGAGATTGGCCATGGGGGGACCCCTCTGGTCACTGACTGGTTGCTGGGGGGGGGGGCACATGCCCCCCCTGACTAAGGCGGCACCAGTCAACCATGACAGCATGCATAGGTGGCTAGGAGACAGCTGTTTCCTGGTGGGGACTGGGAGATTGTTCCCTGCCCCCAGGAGAGAACAAGCTCCCAGCCTCAGCTCCACAATCAAGATTGCAAAGTGGACCTGGGAGTTCCCTGCATGAGAAGAGTTCCCCACCCAGCCTAGAGCTGGGTGGGACCTGCCTCTGACTGGGACAGTTCCTGGCCAGCTCTGGGCTGCACAGGGAAGTCTGTATGTGCAGCGTGGAGAAGGATAGGGACTGTATTATTTCAGGCAGTCCCCAGCCAGCTTTGGGCTGCATATGCAGACTTCTCTGCACAGCCCAGGGCTGGCCAAGAACTGTCCCAGTCAGGAGTAGGTCCCAGACCTATGCCCCAATTGGTCAGTCAAGGTGCAGAGCTTAGAAAGAGCTCCAGTGTAGGGACAGGTCCCAGACTCCTGCCCCGATCCATCAATGAGGCAGCTAACAGTGAGCCCCCAGCTGGGTGGGGAATACCAGATGTGCTGGGCATGGAATCCCAAATCTGCTTCCAAGTGTGTGCATGCATTGATGCCTGCCCAGGGAGGTTTACTCCAGAATTAATTACTCTGGATTAAACCCATCAAGCAACATTTGCACATGTAGACACACCCATTGAGATTCACTTTGAGTTTGGGGCTGAAATTATTTAGGTTTAAACTAAAGTGTAATATCCTTGGCATATAGGGCACTGACAGATGTGCAGGCCCCTGCTGTAACTCATGGTGCTTTATAGTACCATGAGTTAGAGCACCCCATCAACCTAACAGACATTCATCTGTCGGGTAGCAAGGAGAGGATCAAGTCTGCCTGCAGGAGCCTGAGGAGTGTGCCTGCCACTCTTCTCCTCTCCTTTAGCCCTCCCCCACTCCCTCTCAGCTCTGGGGCTATGAGCAGGAGTTGGGGGAGAGGGGAAGCAAGCTGCAGGCTAGGGTTTGCCCAGCCTGAGCTAGAGGGGTGGGCTGGGGGGTAGGGCTGTGAGGCAAGGGGGCTTCAGTCCACCCACCCCCCAGCTCATGGTGGGTAAACCCAAGCCAGCAGCTCACTTCCCCTCCCCTCTTCCTGACAGCACCAGTCATACCACAAATTGTTCCTAGGGAACATAAATTCCCTAAGGTGCTCCGAAGTGGAGCACCTTTGTCTGATATCTCAGCTGATGAGTGTTAATTTGTTATGCAATCAGCCTCTTTAAAAGTGCTCTGCAGCCATGCATGTCACAGCATGGCTGTAGAGTGCTTTCAGGGGCTGATCTAAAAAAACATAACTTCTGTCTGAACCCTTAGTGATACTGCTGTCTTACCCCACTTACCTGTAAGTTTATAGTGTGCTGTTCATAATGTATTATTGAGGCTGAGATTCCACTGAAATGGATCAGCATTACCTAGATTCATGTCAAAACTCATTAGATTCAGTTCTGAGCAATCACACTTAGCCTGAAGAGAAGCCAAAATAGGTTCTTGGTATATTCAGTGATCTAAGGCAGTGGTCTTCAACCTTTTTTAATTTGTGAACCCCTAAATATTTTTTAATGGAGGTGCAGACGGCTTTGGAAATTTCAAATGGAGGTGCAGATTCCTTTGAACTATAAGTATGGGTATTCACATACTTTTGGTTGATCATAGTCATCTTTCCTAGACATCTTAGACATAGTCAGCAAACTCCCAGGGGTCCATGGACCATAGGTTGAAAGGCACTGATATAAGAAATACTCTAACTTGCACTGTTTTGGCTACAAGTAAAACACATCTTTGCTGGCTCTATACCATCCAAAGATTTTTTTAGCACTGCCCAATGAGCTGGTCACCACCTACTTATTTCAGGTCTAAGTACCCTTGAAATGCTTCAGTGGCATAAAGAGTGTATGTATAGTGAGAGCCATGACCTAGCCTTATCCAGCTAACTAATCTCTCTGGGCACATCTACACATGCCCCTGACTACGCATTTGGTACTGTGCAGTAATTTAGTACTTGCTTTAGCAGTACCCACCAGTACTGCACAGTCCTGGTGGTGCACAGTTCTCTTTAGATGTTAAGTTGCTGTATCAATGGGCTATGGTGGCATAGTGTTGACATCACAGTTTGTGCCCACTGATGCTACGTCGCCATAGCGTCTCATGTAGACATGCCATCTGGGACTTTTTACTACTTCTTAGATTTTAATTTAATCAGAATATGAAATAAATCTTGCTTTGTGTTTGCATAGTTTTGAGTTCTGAGGCAGGGTCCTGGCCAGGTGAAGGGGCCAAGGATGGAGCCCAGACTCATGGTGAGATCTGAGGCTGGACTAAGGGAGCCGGGAGTGAGGCTCCAGGGGGTGGGGCCCTAAGCCTATGGGGAGCTATGCGAGAAGCTCCTGGGGTGAAGAGATAAGGGTTTGTAGCCCAGTGTAGGGCAGGAGATGGGGCTTGGAGCCCAGAGTTGATAGGGTTTGGAGCCTAGAACTGATAGGGGCTTGGAGCCCTAAATGGATAAGGGCTGGAAGCCCTGAGGAATGCACAGAAGGAGAGCCCAGCATGAAGGCACTGGGACTACGAGCTCCAGTGGTGAGAGTCCCGTGTGAGGCTCTTGGGCTTGGGTCCCAGGGGGGAACACTGGAAGAACATGAATGCCATCTGTGAGGCACGGGACATGGTATAGGGAAAGTTAGAGCCAAGTATATGGGCCCAGGTAAATGGGCAGCCTTCCACATTATTGACATCTTTCAATCATTATCATCGAGGCATGGCAGGCAAGGTAGGCAGGCAGTTTGTCCTGAAGCAAGCAGGTGGGCCTATGTTTAGATGGGCCCCGGGACTCACACTTGTTACAACAGCACCCAGCACCATCCTAAGTGAAATCTATGCATGCTCCTTTAATTTAAATTTAAGTAGCTCTTTTCATGGTGTGACCGTATCTTGTAAACTACTGAATTACCCATGATTTCCATGTGGAAGCATGGACTGTCTGTGCAGGTTCATCTAAGTTTCATAGACTTACAATTATTGTTATAATTGAAAAAAAGTTCAACTGAGTTCCAGCACATACAGCTCATACGAATAAGTAAGTAGAGTTTCATTACAGAAAACGGTGTGCTGTCTAGAAGCACAGTTTTTCTGTACTTCTGAAAAACCTTAATTTGTAGCTTTCACTAAATTATATCTCTAGACATATTTCCTGTATTTGCTCCTTGCTCTATTATATTCAGAAGTGCATGCAAGAAAGATGAGGAATATAATAAATGGTGCAAAGGGGAAGGCATGAGATTGAGGTATATCCCAATGTAAACAGTGGGCACTTGCCAACAGCAGGGAATAATTGGGCACCTGCCAACAAGTCCCAGTTCTTAACATCAAGGGTATAATGAATCATGGCAAGACGTCAACCACAGGAGGCTGAGTCAGATTCTGCTGTGCTACACCAGGATAAATCTAGAGTAATTCCACTCCAGTTGCTCAGATTTACATCTCTGCAAACAGAGATCAGACTCTTCCCCAAAATCTCATTGGTATTTTCTGCTTCTAACAGCCTTAGGGCAGATTACTGAACAACCTCCAGGCAACCTCAAAGATGTTTCTGCCCTAACGTCAATTGCACAGCTGTTATATAGTCAGACGGAAGCCTTCTGGGTACAACTTTTCTACGTGCCTCAAAACAAACTTCATAAAACTTTGGAAAGCTTCTCAGTTCAGTGAGTAGGAAAACATCAGTGACTATCTAATAGTAGAGGCTTTTCAAGTTAGCTTTGTAGATAGAAATAGGAATGTAAAAGCTACTTTGATCATTCTAATGCTATATGCCAAATGTTCTGCTTACAATATCTTGTCTACTAGATAGTGAAGCATTAATGCTATTAGAAACAATCATATTTTCCACAACTGAAATATCTATTGATTTTTTTTGCCTCTCATAATTGCCATGTTTGTATACCTCCTCTGTTACATCAGTCACTACTAGAGCATTTTCCTAGACCAAGAACCATCTCAATTCTGAACGAAAAAAGAGTTTATCTTTGTCCATTGTATCAACTCCTTGGACTTCAGCTTCTCTGTTGAGCACTAACTATCTAGCACTAAACCACCAGCTGTCTGTCTGCATCCATTTCTAAACAATATCTTTGAAAAAGCTGATGCCATTGCACCTACCTCTTTTTATTCTTATTATTTATTGGAAATGTGTCTCTTGATGTCAAAATCAGTAGGGAGTACTCTGTACAGTAGATATGAAAATAGCTTTTTGGGGGCCTAAATTTTGAGAATCCCTAAAGCTTTTCTTGGAGAGCACTGTATGAATTATAGGGAATATGAGACTCACATATGGCCATCTTAAAACTCTACAGTTGGTACTGTTGAACAAGGGTACATCTAGTCTAGCCATTACAGTAGATTATCAAAAAATTCAAATAGAAATATATACCCAATACTGGGAAAATAGGCAAAATACACCACCTTTACAGAGGCAAACTTCCCATAAACATGACAAGATGTTAAGTATCTTAGAACTGTGCCCAAGAAAGACTATAGGATCTGGCCCTAAATTGCATTCATGTATGCTGGATAACTGTTGGTACAGTCACAGATAATTACTTTCTGTTTGATTGCAGACACTAGGGGTTTATTTTTACAATAAAAGACTGGCAACAGATTGCTTTTACATGTAGTTCTTAACTGTTAAATCATCAGAAATGTTTCTTTATAGTATGATTTGATAGTATTTTCTCTTTCCTTTACAAAAGCCCATGCTCTATAAATGTATCCAAAACAGCACTAAGCCTTTGCGATGCTGGGAATGATTAGCATCAGTGCATTATAAAAATGAGTGTTTTTGTGTTCATGGTGGGGTTTTTTCCTTGTCAGAAGACAATTTGATGGCTTAAGCTTTATATATCTGACGTTCTTTCTAAAAAGAAACAGGAAATATAGCATTTAGATTTGAAAGTAACTGAAATAGAAGCATTTTGTGGCAGATGGGATTTTTATGAGCTGTTTGTCACCATATACCAGTCTTGTTAAGGAGCAATCGTTTTCTGCTTCATTACACTAAGATAGCTCTGTTTAGGGTTCCACTCAACTGTGAAATGACTTTAAAACTTCTATAAGGAATAGAGATGGGATTTTTATAATAAAAGATTGCTGACAAAGTATATAAAATAGCAAGAAAATGGTCAAACATACTGTTTTTTGGTGTGACGGGGAGAGTCTAGGTATGTTGTGTCACATACTTATACTTAATCTGATGGTTTATAACAATAGAGGTTTCATAATACTATTTTTTTCTACACTGAAAGATAATATTTAAGTTAGTCTATATATGAAGGGTACAAGAATGGTGTTTATATGAAAATGTAAATATCATTTTCCTTTATGATCCATACATTTGATCTTCCTCCAAACCTAAAGCAGTGATTCTCAACTAAGGTGCTGCAGCACCCTGGGATGCCTCGAGGTCCTTGCAAGGGTACCACAGTATGTCACACAGTGTTAACACTGTTAGGTTGGGAAACAAGATTCACAAGGTAAACCCAGAGATTTTGAACAGATTATCAGTTTCAAAACAAATTCTATCCTATTGGGTGCCATACATGCAGGCATTCCCCACTCTGCTAATTTGAGTGATCGGAGTGGAGGGAGGGGTTTGACACTGGGAGATCCAGTGTCAAAACAACAACAGATTTTCTCTATTATTTTTCTATAGTAACAATTTAGTAAAACTAAGACCTGGCATTTTGTGATTATTGCCTTAAGTGCCATGAGGGTGCCTTGAGTCCAAAGAGGTTGAGAACCACTGACAAAGGAACACACTGGTACCTGTATTAAATTAATGGGCCACATCCTCACTTGATATTAATCAACAGAGCTGTGCAGACATATCCCAGATGAAGGTCTACCACACCATATTTTAAATTTCCAGCACTTGGCAACAAGAATCAAACATGGAGAAAATGGAATTCCTGCTTAGGTGTGTAAATGAGACCATGATCTTGCAAACATTTTTAACTACTTAAATTCAAGCAGATAATGGATATACTGGAGTATCCACATATGGAAAGTTAAGCAGATGGGTGTAAGTATTTGCAGGATTGTGGTCCATATGGTCTGATCTTTCTGAGATACCAATGAGAATTAACTTCAACTTTTAAGTCACTGAATATATCCTTCTTCTGAAAACTCATGCTATTTATATGATATGCTATGCTATTAGGCACATGTAGATGCCTAATTTTACTCATCTCAGCTTTAAAAACATTGCCCTTAATTGAAGTCTGTTAAATCGGTCTTCAGACACAATCAAATATTTCTGTTTTGCAGTCTGTTTCCCCCCTAACATTTATTTTGCTAATTTTCAGGGGGGAGAAAAAACAGCCAGTCTCCATGGTGTGATAATTCCTAGCAATTCTCCCATGAGTGGCAATGTTATAACTCTCATATACACTTCTAGGAAGTCTATGTACACCTTTTTTCCTTTAGTCTCTCATGAAGTAACATCTGATTCTAATTGAACAGCTTTTCCATTTGTCATTATGAATGCTAACAAATATGGTGTGTTAACATAGTATTTATAGCATTACAAACTTTTTTTCTTAGATATCTGTAACTTTAACATCTGTTACATTTCTCTCTCAGTTTCTCAGCAGCATTTCTCTCTTGTACATCTGATACATTAGCTCTCACTGCATTCTCATGCCAGATTTGAAGGTATATACTACTGATGCTGCTTCTTTCCCATATCCCTGAAAATACTTCTAGGGCATGTCTACATGAGACGCCTTAATGTGCAGTGGACTGACTATTCTACTGCACATTAGCACGTCACAGCACAAACCGTGCTAATGCACTAATGCGGAGTAGAATTAGTCTACTGAGCATTTAGTATCACAAAAATAATTCGTCTTTGCTACTGCACATTAGCACAGCTACTGCACCTTTATCTACTACCTCAGAGATTCTAAGAAATGCACAGTAGCACAGGTGCATTAATAAACATGTAGACTTGCGTCTAGTCTTCCATTTCAGGACTTAATTCTCATGTGTTTCCCACTTTGTTAAGGCATGACAAATTCTAGAGAGCTGTGCTATGTGCTTAATTTTCTCTCAGGTAGTTGGGTCTTTGTGGAGAGTCAATAAATGATGGATTGAAAATACCAGCAGCTGTGCCTCCCTGGAGGCTCCTTGGCAAGCAGAACCATTGAAGTGCTCCATATTAATTCTTAGAACACGATATGGCAAGGGCAGACAATTATTTCGGGTGGAGGGCTGCTTACTGAGTTTTGGCAAGCCATTGAGGGCCACATGACAGGCAGCCAGAGGCAGATAAATATTAATTTTCTAAATTTTTTAGGGGCTTCATGGGCTGGATAGAATGGTCTGGCAGGCCGCATCCGGCCCATGGGCTGCATTTTGCCCATCCTTGGATATGGTAACACTTCCTACCTGACTTTTCCTTTCTTTTACAGTAAATTTGAAGCAGCCCAGAGGAGGAAATCTCTGTTGTGCACTTGGCCTTTGCTTATTATATCCCACATAGGATAGGACCACGGGAGAACTCTCATACTCTGCTATGTTTTTTTCCTCATTCATTCTTTTCCCATGCAGTGTAATTGAGACAGTAAATGCCAGATTACCTGGCTTGTTCTTGTGATAGACACTAGCTGAGAGCACACTATAAATCAAATCTGTATCAGGGTTTCATGATAAAACTAAGAACTACAGACTACACAGCAAGAGGAATTGGGTTTTTACCATGTATCAGCTTCCCTGTTGCAGCTGTCTTTAACCCTGAAGTAAGTGGAAACTAAACAGAAGCAGATTAGCTCTGTGAAGAAGGTTAAGTTATCATAGTTTAGCTTCCACTAATTGCAAGCTTAAAATGGGCACATGGGCAGTCCTATGGAACAACTACTGTGGTGTAAAGATACATCCCTTCATTTGAACTGTTCCTACGTCATAACCCCTACTTACTAGTATACAGAAGTACAACTAACAGACTGGCATTTTGGACAGCTGCAATAAATTGAAACTCTTTTTTTTAATTGCCAAATTAGATTGTGCTCATGGGCTTCCCCTTCCTACCCCACAACACCAAAATACGTCAAACTGGACACATAAGTGAGAGGTGTATGATTTAATAAAGCTAGGAGGATATTTTCTGAAAAAGTTGTTTTTCAGTAAGACAAGATGATATGACAAAACTAAACATGCTTGTATTAAGTGTAATTACAATGGAAACTATTTTTCCCTGGAAAAAAATATATTGAAAAAAAAGTATTTACATTCCTATTTAGGATGAACTCAGATTTAATAGAAAATTTAAGTTTCTCTTTCCCCCGACTTTTAAATGCAGGCAGATTCCAGGCCCACTTTCTTCTCGGTATATGAAAAGGGCCTAGGGTTGAGGTAACCCATAATGCATGTTCACTTAAAGTTTTGTACTTGTTGTAACTAGCTTACTGCCTTCTACTACTATGATCCTATCCAACTGTGGACTTAGATTCCAAGAATCCAAGACTAATTTTCCTTGAGTCTTAATGAAGTCTGTTGATTTTTTTTTTTAATATCTGAGAATGAGGCAGTGAAGCAGAGTGAAGGGTTTTATTTATTTATTTATTTTAATGTTTTCTGGCATACAAGGAAGCAACAAGTGCTTCTTCCTCCCTATCCTCATCCCTTCTCCTTCTCCAGATATCTGTTGCCATTTTAAAATTTGTAGAATATTTTATGCTAGCTATTCATGAGTACTACTATCCATAGGAATTCTGTTCAGTGCCTCAGGGAACAAGTTAATATTTTCCTGTGGAAATACAAAATTATATTTTATTCTGATTTTCCTTCACTCTTTGAGTTGCTTTCTATCATCAGATATGCATACAGGTTCCCATGGGTCAAATCCTTACCAATTTAATATTTTGAAGTTATACCAGTAATTAAACTTTCGGTTAGGTAAATAGGTGTCACTCCTAATTAATCAGCCAGAATGAATGTTTGTGGCTTTTATCACAAAACCAGCCATACCTGTATAATGCTATATACATGTTGAAAATACTGCATAAGACAATCTTTCACCTAACTAACACTTTTACAGAAAATTGTGTTAATGACTAATGGTCCAATGTTTGTTGGGTAATATCAGACTGATCTTCTGTGAGACCTTTGTGCTTCTCATTTTTCAGATAAATGAACCCTTCAGAAAGTATTTTAGGAAAGTGCAATTTTCAAAAGATGCATGTAATTGCAGAGACAGTAAATTGAACTGACAGATCAGGAAAAAGTTTTATGAAATATATGAGACAAGATTTCTGACTGTGCTCTAGTTTTGCACACAATTTTAGATAGCTTTTGACTGCAGTCCTCTGCCTAAATGGCTCATCTATAAACTTTGGTAGTCATTGAAATTAAGTGGCAGTGGTACACAAGTGTTGAAAATCTAAATTTGGATTTCAGATATCTACAGGATTTAAGCACCTAAGGCCTTTTGTGGGTCTAGTCCTTAGTATGTATGTACACTGCTGGTTTTAAACAATTCTGGTTTTCTAATGAACAAGTTGGCCTTATAAAATAGTGTGCTTTAAAATTCGGTCCTTTTTCTTTATACCAATTTCTGCTGCATGTATACAGGCCTCTTTATTTCTGCCTAATATATTAATACTAGCCAATTGCCCATTAAGAATGATGAGGGGGGAGTGGGTGGGGACGCAGCCCAGTGCTCTCCCTTCCCTCCTGCTGCTTGGGGTCTGGGCCCACTTCCCCGCTCCCCACCATAGTGGTGGGGGGAGGGGAGGAGTGGGTCCGGGCTTGATGCAGAGAAGACCAGGCCTGAGAGCGGGGAGCAGCAGGCCCAGGCCAACCTTGTGGCAGCAGGGAGAGGGGAGGAGTGGGCTCAGGGCCAATGCAGGGGAGAGGGTGGGGAAGGAGTGGACCCAGGCCCAAGGGGAGGAAGAGGCCCGCTCCTCCCCTCTCCCCACCACTGCTGCATTGGGGTGGGCCAGGCCCGCTGCTCCCCCACCACCACCATGGCAGGCCAGCTTCTCCCCGCACTTGGGCTCACTCCTTCTCCCCGCTGCATCAGGCCCAGGCCCACTCCTCCCCTCCCCTCACCACCATCATCACTGTCACAGCACAACCCACTCCTCCCCCCACCGCCACTGTGTCAGCCTTGCAGGCGGTGATGACGGAAGGGGGGGAGGCACAAGCCAAGGCCAGAGCCAGTGGCCTCGTCCCACATGGTGCCCTGACCACACTCCCCCCATGCTGCTGCTGCCACCTCCAAGGAGCAAGGGGGGAGGGGACGAGGCCAGCTCCAGTGGCCTTGCCTCTCCACACCCCCCTCCACACTCCATCATCTCCAGCTGCAGGGAGCAGGGCAGGGGGCTGGCCTCGCCCCTCACTCCATCCCCCATGTCCCTGCCATCATGGCGGTGCTCTGCCATGCTGCCACCTCCTGTCCAAATGCTTCTTCACACTTTGTCAGCCAATCAGAGTGCAAATAAGGCATTATGGACAGAGAGGCAGACAGACAGACAGACAGCAGACAGACAGGTTAAGGCTTTTATAACATTAGAAATTCGTGTAAAATGAAATCGCCTCCCTCTCCCCCCTTTTTTTAGAAATCAATTTTACATCTAATTATTTAATTCAATTACCTGCTTAATTCTTACCAGTAGCTATATATTTGTAAATCTATGAAGTCCAACACAGAGGTGACTTCAGTAAGGATCCTTTTAGATTTATGTCAGTCTTCACAAACAGTACTCCAACAAAACTGTTTCACATAGTTTTTAATGAGAACTGTGGCTCTAATTCCCTGAATCTCAAAGATATTCCGTACCTAATCTTTTAGGTCTGAGACCTAACACAATCCCAATGAGAATCAAAGGGGGAAAG
>NW_005841928.1:3635488-3643798 GCF_000455745.1 Alligator sinensis
AAGGCCATTCGGGAATGCCTGATTGCCAAAAAGGAGGCATACAGCCAATGGAAGGGAGGGGCTATCACCAAAGAGGAGTATACCTCCATCGCTTTGGTCTGTAGTGGGGCTGTTAGGAAAGCTAAGGCAGATACAGAACTAGAGCTAGCATCAAGGATCAAGAACAACAAAAAGTCCTTTTTTAAATACATAGGGAGTATGAAGAAGGCACCGGGTAATATGGGGCCCCTGCAGGATACGCTAGGCAATCTGGTGGTTGCACCAGAGGAAAAAGCAGACCTTTTTAATAATGTCTTTGCCTCCATTTTTTTGTGCAGGGACTGGGACTTACCCCACTGAGATTCAGGATGGACTCAGGAGAGACTCCACCAGGCCCAGGGTCAGGGAGGACAGAGTTAGAGAACTTCTGGAGGGGCTGGACATGTTCAAATCAGCAGGTCCAGATGCTCTCCACCCCAGAGTGTTGAGGGAATTGGCAGGGGTTATCGTGGGGCCCCTGGCATGGCTTTATGAGCACTTGTGGTGCTCTGGCCAGGTGCCAGACAACTGGAAGAGGGCCAGTGTGGTCTCCATCTTCAAAAAAGGGAGGAGGGAGGACCCGGGCAACTATAGGCCCATTAGTCTTACTTCGATTCTGGGGAAGCTCTTTGAGAAGATTATCAAGGAGCACATCTCTGAAGGGCCAGCAGTGGGGATGATGCTCAGAGGCAACCTGCATAGTTTCATTAGGGGCAGGTCCTGTCAGACCAACCTGATTGCCTTCTATGATCAGATCACAAAATCATTGGATGCTGGTGTCGTGGTAGATATAGTCTTTCTGGACTTCAGGAAGGCCTTTGACATTGTCTCCCACCCCATTCTCATTAAAAAGCTAGGCGACTGTGGCATTGATGCCTACACAGTCAGATGGATAGCAAATTGGCTGAGGGGCCGCACCCAGAGAGTGGTAGTGGATGGGTCGTATTTGACCTGGAGGGATCAGTGGAGCAGTGGAGTCCACTGGGGGGTGAAAAGCACTCTGTTTAAATTCACAGACGACACCAAGTTTTGGGGTGAGGTGGGCATGCTAGAAGGGAGTCACAGGATAGAACTGGACCTGGACAGGTTACAGGGGTGGGCAAATGAGAATAGGATGGAATTCAATACTGACAAGTGCAAGGTGCTGCACTTGGGCAGTAAGAACCAGCAGCATACCTATAGGCTGGGGAACTCTCTTCTTGAAAGCACAGTGGCAGAAAGAGATCTTGGAGTCATTATTGATTCCAAGATGAACACGGGCCACCAGCACAGTCAGTAGGGCTAACCGCACCTTGTCGTGCATCCACAGATGCATCACAAGCAGGGCCAAGGAGGAAATGATCCTTCCCCTCTATATGACATTGGTCAGGCCGCAGTTGTAGTACTGCATCCAGTTCTGGGCGCTGCACTTCAGGAGGGATGTGCCCCTTGATAATCTTCTCTGGACCATCAAGAGGGTCCAGAGGAGGGCTGCTCGCATGATCAGGGGGCAGCAGGGCAGGCCCTATGAGGAGAGGCTACGGGGCCTTAACCTGTTCCGCCTCCACAAGAGAGGCTGTGAGGGGATCTGGTTGCTGTCTATAAACTGGCCAAGGGAGACCAGCAGGCAATGGGAGAGTCCCTGTTCCCCCGAGCACTACTGGGAGTAACAAGGAATAACGGCCATAAGTTGTTAGAGAGTAGGTTCAGACTAGACATTAGAAGGCACTACTTCATAGTCAGGGCAGCTACGATCTGGAACCAACTTCCAAAGGAAGTAGTGCTGGCTCCTACCTTGGGGGTCTTTAAGAGGAGGCTAGATGTCTACCTGGCGGGGGTCATTTGAGCCCAGTTTTCTCTCCTGCCCAGGGCAGGGTGTCGGACTAGAAGATCTGCAAGGTCCCTTCCGACCCTGCTTCTATGAATCTATGATATCTTTCTTATTAAGGAAAAAAGCATAGCAGTTGTGCCTGTAAAACATTAAGATAAAGCATGACCTTTTGAAGAAAATATGATTGTTTGGTCATTTGATATTCTTGGGACTGAAATACAGATTGTGTTAAAACAAAAATCTTTATATCAAAGTTACCCCTAGAACAGTGGTTCTTAACTGTTTTTGTACCAGGACCCATTTGTAAACATCAATGGCCAGTCCTGACCCACAGCCCCCTGGCCCTTCTCTGGCCCTGCCAGTGCCCCTCACGCCCATGCCACAGGCCCCTGGCCCTGCTGGTATACCTCAATCCCAACCCACAACACTCTTCCTCCCCAGACCTTCTGGAGGGGGCTCCCAGATACCCCATTCCCTCTCAGGCTGCAGCAGCTCTTGCTCATATGGGCGGCAGCAGAGCGAGTCTGGCCTAAGCATAGTTCTGGAAGGAGGAGAGGAGGCCTGTGGCACCCCCTTCTGCCCTGGCCTGGGGCTCCCATGCCTCATCAGGCAGCCTGGTCACAGCCCCACCTGTCCCTGAGCAGTGTCTCAGTGAGTTTGGGCTCACTAAATCTTTGATTTAGTTAGCCTATGACTTGCCCTTCATTTTGCCTCTATTCAGTTTTAAACTATGGGTTATTCATGGGGGACTTCATACCCTATAAAATTGCCATTAATTCCTCTGAACATAGAGCCACATGTGATCCTGCAAGCTTATACCCAGAAGAATTAACATAATTATTCTAATGTTCATAGTAGAGATATTCTTAAATTGGTCCCTTTTTGTAATTTAATATCAATCTATAGATCTATTCCTTTAAGAAAAGTAAGTTGATTAAAATTTTAGGGGATTGACTGGAACTCACCAATCAGAAAGGGTTCTAAGATATAGTTTACCTTATATTTGTAAAATCGAGTGTGAGGGATGAACTACTCTCATCTAATTTAAAAGATCAAATAGTACCCTGAAATTCAGAGAATATCTACTCTGTATTCCGTGAATGTAATATATGGTATTACATACAGAAGAAAATAGTACATTTTAAAACTATTTTGTTGGAGTCAATTTCTCAGTGGATTGCTTATCAATTTTAATCTTATGTCAATCATAAACTGTCAAAAACAATGTAATAGACCCCTTGGCAGCAAACTATTCTCACACTTTTATAATTCCATTGAAGTTGTCCTTGTTTTGGTTTAAACTTCAAGCATATATTAATGGTGTGAGAATGCCCCCTCCACTTTTTTTTACAGGAATACTATCTAGTTATTTGTATGAAAGTACTTTTGTTCTGTTTAACTTATACCCCATTGCTATGCTGCAGGAGACAGTCATGCATGAGAAAACTCCAGTGGTCAGATATTAAGCTTTCCTTTTGACTCTCTTCCTTAGTCTTGCAGCAGCTCTCTCTGCATTCTGGTCATTCTAGGTGTTCTAAATTATTCTACCTACCAGTGGCTGTGCCTGCATATGCTGTTAGTGCACAGTAATAAACTCCATCACATATTGTGCTAGAGTTTATTGCTCCTAGGTCTACACATACACCTGGGGAACTGCAGCATGTTGAGCTGGGTCAGATCAGTCCCAGCTGGCAGGGTCCTGGGGGGTCAGCCTGCTCCAACCCAGGTCAACGTGCTGCAGAAAAGCTGGCTGGGGCATGAGTGTGCTCTAATGCAGGGTTAACCAGCAGACAGTCCCTACACTTAAGCACCCTCATGCCCCAGTCAGCCTCATCTGCTTCTACATGCGCACTACAGCAGAGTAAAAAATTCTGCCATAGGCTAGTACTTGAATTTATAAGTACTAACCTACTGTGAAGTTAATTAGTTTATACCATCCTTATAGCACTGCACATGTAGATGCTGAGACATTTACTGAGGAGCTAATTAGGCAACCCTGCAGTAAATGTCTCATGTAGATATGCCCAGTGACTCCTAGGCTAGGGAAAGACATTCAAAAATCCTGAGTCTGAATTGATTCAATTTTTGCAGGTTAGTCTAACCTGGCTAAGCTGAACTGGTTTAAAACTGGACAGACATTCTCTCTGGACAGAGGAAATTCAGGCACATGCCTGCAGTGGCTCAGGCTAAAAGCTGGGGGGTGCTAGAGCAGCCCTCCCTTCCTTTCTGCAAGAAGCTCAGTTGAGTGGGGCATGACCAGGCCCCAGTGGGACTCTCATTAAGCCTTCATGGTCCCAGGCTCTTCCACTCTGGATGCTCAAAGGTCAAGAGTGTTGCCAGTCCCTGGCTAGCACTCTGAGAAAAGGGGGGAGGAGGGAGGGGATATAGTGCATACATCTGTTGATGATATGGAGCTTTTCAATCTCCCTCCCTACCTCATTATATTGTCTGCACCAAACTGACAGGCAAGCAAGCCAGCTGGGGGCTGATAGTGAAAACAGTCTTTATCACCCAATTAACAAAACAATGGCTTCTCTCCATTAGTTTAAACTTCTTAAACAGCTTACCAGCTGACCTGTTGATTAGCTCTAAGCAGTCACTGTTCTGTCTGCCTTCCCCAGTGAAACTGGAAAGAGACACATACACACACAGATACCTCTCAGCATTAGCTAGCATACTACATGCCTAGGATCTGTGGGGCAGGGGTCCATGCTGTGGGAGATGGGAGGGGGGATTTCCTGCTTGAGCAGTGAGGGGGTGGGGAGGACAGGGGGAAGCCAGGGAGACCCTGCTGTGTCTGCAGTCTCTGCTGGATCCTTACACAGCATTAGCTAGCATACCACATGCTGGCTATGGTCCATGCTGTGGGAGAGGGAAGGAAGGGATTGCTGCTTAAGCAATGAGTGGGGAAGAGCATGGGGAGGAGGGCTTGGGGAAGCCAACAGACCCTGCTGTGCCTGCAAGTCTCTGCCAGAGCTCTGGCCAGGGAGCAGAGGGGAGGGGCCAGCCCTGCTGTGGAGCAGAGAGCCCCCCCAGCCCAGAGAGCATGCTGGGATGGGGGACTCTGATTTAACTTCAGCCAGCAAGGGGTCTGGGTCAGACATTACATAAACCAGGATGACCCAAATCAGTTAAGTCTGATACTACATTCAACCAGGTTTATCTCAAACTGGTTTCAGCCATTTTCAAACTGGTGTATGTGCACTGAACATCTGTTCTGTTACAGGTTTAAACCAATTTCTGATTACTTAAACCAGTTTATGTGTAATGTTTGTCCCTAGCCCTGAGGGTCATTTCAACACACTGTGTAATCACCAGGGTATCCTGACCAAGATGATAGGAGCCATTGTCTGCTCCATGTAAATGGAAGATGCTTCTGTAGTTAGTTACATTGCCTTTATGATTGTATTTCACCTTCATAGGCAGTGACTAAGACCAAACAGGTACTTGCAGAACTTGATATGAAAACCCACTACGACCATGTTACTACATGAGTAACAAAGTGAAACCAAAGACTGAGTTTACTGTCAAGGTTAGTATAATGGGGGGGGGGGGGGGGGGGGGGCAATGAACAACCTGAGAGTTCAGCTTTCCCTTTCTCTCTGTAAAATATTTACAGCTATAGTCAAGATAATTAAGTTGGATTAACCAGATCCAAATTACATGTGCTTGGATCCCAAAGTGAGGTATATTGGTATTTTTTAAATGGCAGTTGATGACAATTAACCTCAGCAGAGGATCTGGCTCATGCAATTTTTCTCAACAATGTCTCTAAGCATTCTTTTAAAAAAATCGAAATCTCTCTCTTTTCCATTGATTATGACTTGATGTGTAGCATGCGAACTAAAGCTGAATCTATAAACTAATGGACTTCCAAACAGTGCAGAGCCTTGAGAATCCAATTAAAGAAACTTCAAATTACTAAGCCAGCTGTTGAAAATAATAATAAAAAATATGTTTTGATTTACTTGCGTTCATAAAATTTTCAGGCACATTTTATTTTGGAGGAGTTTAAAATTCAAAAGGCAGAGACACTGGAATTCTACAATATGCCATATTTTGATAACACCTCTAAAAGAGATGGATATCTCCCCTTTTTTCTGTTTAAATATTGGTTTTCAATAGTACCTGTACTGTGTATAAAAGTCTCAGACACAAAGATGAAGAACCATTTACTCTAATAATTCTGGGTCTACAGAATAATTTTTAGGTTCTAACATACTTCAGAATTCTGCATTTCTGAAAGATGTAAAAGGACAAACACCACAAAGTAGAGTCAGAAGCACTAACTGGACTTTCCAAAAAGTCTGTTTTCCTTATTGTTTCCTGAAATTCCTGTTACTCAATCTACACCCCACCCAAAACCTCTCAGTGTATTTTCTTTGTTTTTGACTCTTAGAGTCTGATCTTTTCTATCTGTCTCTTTCATTGATTTACAAAGTGATTTCAAAAAAGCTTTGTAAGATTGGTAGGTTTTTCATTTTCCTTCCTTATTGAGAGCAGCAATAACCATGTATCAGACACAGTGGGTGCATCTGCATGTGCACTTTATTGTGGAGCTGATGAATTAGCTCTGCAGTAAAGCATCACCGTCTACATGTGCGCCTGTATTAGGGTGCAGTAGATTAATTATCTCCACTGTAGGATAGTAGTGTCCAGGACAAGTACAATCATAGAATCAGAGAATTATAGAAAATTAGGGTTGAAAGGAACCTCAGGAGGTCATCTAGTCCAACCTCCTGCTCAAAGCAGGACTATCCCCAACTAGTTCATTCCAGCCAAGGCTTTGTTGAGCTGTGCCTTAAAAACCTCCAAGGATAGAGATTCCACCACCTCTCTAGGTAACCTGTTCCAGTGCTTCACCACCCTCCTAGTGAGAGAGTTTTTCCTGATACCTAACCTAAACTTCCCTTACCATAACTTGAAACCATTACTCTTTATTCTGTCATCAGCCACCACTGGCTAACTCCATCCATTTCTCAGATATGTGGGGAGCTAGAGGAAAAGCAAGGGCAACACTGGACCCCTGCTAAACCAGATGGGACAACTGACAACCGACACCCAGGAAAAAGCCAACTTGCTAAATGGGTACTTTGCGTTGGTTTTTCACCAGTCCCAAGGGATTCCCCGCCCATTACAGGATGGGAGGCCTGGGTGATAGAGATTCCTTACTCTCCATCAATGCTGACCTTGTGAAGGAACACCTTGAGAGGTGTGTATACCTGTATACCTTCAAGTCAGCCAGCCCTGACAGCTTACACCCCAGGGTATTCAAGGAGCTGGCAAGCATCATAGCTCAGCCCCTGGCACAGATCTTCGAGAACTCCTGGTGCTCCGGTGAAGTGCCTGAAGATTGGAAGAAGGCCAATATGGTTCCTATCTTCAAGAAAGGGAGGAAAGTGGATCCTGCAAACTACAGGCCCATCAGCCTGTCCTCTATCCCAGGGAAGATCCTAGAAAGGATTGTCAAAGAGACCATTCTCAACAGACTGGCCGATGGCAAAATCCTGAAGGATAGCCAGCACGGGTTTGTCACGGGTAGGTCTTGCTTGACCAATTTTATTTCCTTTCACAACCAGGTGACCTACAACCTGGACAAGGGGGAAGAGATTGATGTCATATATCTTGACTTTAAAAAAGCCTTCAATCTGGTATCCCATGACCACCTCTTAGCAAAACTGGCCAACTGCGGCCTCGGCTTCGCCATGATCTGCTGACTGGGGAATTGGCTTCGTGCTCAGACCCAGAGAATGGTGGTTGATAGAAGTCAATCATTGTGGTGTGCTGTGACCAGTGGGGTCCCTCAAGGCTCTGTCCTTGGACCTATATTATTCAACATCTTCATTAATGATGTGGACATTGGCGTCAGAAGCAGATTGGCCAAGTTTGCCGATGACACCAAACTTTGGGGTGAAGCATCCACACCTAAGGACGTCAGGGCAATCCAGGCTGACCTTGACAGGCCTAGGAAATGGGTGGATGAGAACCTGATGGTGTTTAACACCCAAAAATGCAAGGTTCTCCACCTTGGGAGGAAAAACCGACAGCATGCTTATAGGCTCGGCAGTCCTACACTGACTAGCACTATGGATGAAATGGATTTGGGGGTCATGATTGACCACAAGATGAACATGAGCCTTTACTGTGATGCTGCAGCTAGTAAAGTGAACAAAATGCTGATTTGCATCCATAGATGCTTCTCAAGCAACTCCCAGGACATCATTCTCCCCTTGTACTCGGCCTTGGTGAGGCTGCAGCTGGAGTACTGCATCCAGTTTTGGGCTCCGCAATTCAAAAAGGACATGGAGAAGCTTGAAAGAGTCCAGAGAAGAGCCATGTGCATGATCGGAGGTCAGGAAAACAGACCTTATGATGAGAGGCTGAGAGCTATGGGGCTCTTTAGCCTGGAAAAGCGCAGGCTCAGGGGTGATCTGGTGGCCACCTATAAGTTTATCAGGGGTGTTCACCAGGATCTGGGGGAA
>NW_005841928.1:3644262-3653311 GCF_000455745.1 Alligator sinensis
CACAAGGAAGAACTTCTTTACTGTCCGAGCCCCCGAGGTCTGGAATAGACTGCTGCCGGAGGTGGTTCAAGCACCTACTTTGAACAACTTTAAGAGACATTTAGATATTTATTTTGCTGGGATCCTATGACCACTTCTGACTTCCTGCTCCTTGGGCAGGGGACTGGACTCGATGATCTTCTGAGGTCCCTTCCAGCCCTAATGTCTATGAAATCTATGAAATCCTCTATGGAACCACCCTTCAGGTAGTTGAAAGTAGCTATCAAATCCCCCCTCAGTCTTCTCTTCTGCAGACTAAACAAGTGCAGTTCCCTCAGGCTGTCCTCATAAGCAGGGATCCTGGTTTTCTCTGATAAAAAAATCCTCAATTTTTGGCCTTAAAAAAATTGCCTCAAATTCACAGGCAATGGGAAGGGGGGGGGGGGGGGGGGGGGGGGGATGACCCCCCCCCCTTGGCCCCCCAGTTCAGCACCGCTCAGGACAGGGCCATTTTTTGCTGTGTGGGCTGGTGGCGTGTTGTGGGGGAGGGGGGAGGGCACTAAGCCCTGGCACAGAAGTATAGGAGTGGATATGGGGCATTTGGGCTGCCCAAAAATTGTGCCCCCCTAGACTTAGGGGGAACCAGTCACCTCTGCTCAAATTCACATTTTTTTCTATGATTAAAGTGAAATGCCACTAATATATAGACATACATGTAACAGTTGCAAAGCTTGCCTGGCTGCAAGCTGAGTGGGTGAGCTATGCTTAAGAACCCTTCAGGTAAAAGGGTGGCAACTTTGCAAAGGGTGCATAAGCTTTACCAGACAGGAGAGTATGTAGTGTACAGTGCATGCTTTTTATTGGAGCATTTGAATTGCAAACTGAAGGCTCTGATTGGTTGCTACTGAGCCATAAGAAGCTGAGGGAGGGAAGAGGGGTAAGAGACTCAGCCCCTAGCCAGGGGAGACTGAGCTAAAACTTACCCAGGAAGGAGGCACCAATGTGGGGGAGAGCCTGTGTCATCCCATGCATGGGTGACTGGTGCCTTTTGAGTCTGGGTGGTCACCAGACCACCAATGGGGGGGTCCCCCAGCGGCTGATTGCCAGTGAGGGCAGGGAGGTCTCCCAGCAACTGATCGCCGAGCCAGTGGCAAAACTGGAAGTGCACTTCTGTTTTCACAGCTGGCACTTCCAGGGGGTTCACAACTGATCTCAGGGGGTGCACATGCACCCATGTGTACCCCCTATGCATCGCCAATGATCTCATGAGAAGCTGATTTCCGGCTAGGTTTGAAGCTGTGCATCCAGGGACACAGGTGCCAGGGAAAGGGTGGGGAGGGGTTGGTAAGCAAAGCTGGTGGGCTTGCTGGAGCTGAGAGAAGCTGCAAAGTCAGAAATCTGCAGAGGGAAGCCTCTGTCTGACTTGGGAAGGCTGGAGCTGTAGCCTTGCTAAAGTCAAAATAATATCCTACAGCGGAGTAGTTATGTGCGCCAAAATGCATGTGTAGACAGTAACTGGGGCTGGCTGGGGCATGAGGGTGCTACAGTGTGGGGGCTGCCTGTCTGCTAGCCCCACATTGGAGCATCCTTGTACTCCAGCCAGCCCCTCCACAGTACATTGAGCCAGAGCAGAGAAGCCCTGAGCTGGCAGGCTGACCCCCTGGACCTCCTGCCACCTGGGTCTGCCCCACCCCAGCTCAATGTGCTCTAGTCCCTGGCACATGTTCTAAACACTGCACCCAGGGGTAATAAACTCCATCTTGAACTGTGTCAGAGTTTATTGCTATGTCATAATTGCACGTGTAGACGCACCCACTGGGCGCGTCCAGACGAGCACACACATGCATCTTGCAGCATCTCAAATCTCTTTGAGATGCTGCAAGATGCATGTGCATACACAAAAAAATGTTCCCCAGAAGTGGTGCCAGCCCCCAGGTGACACTGGCGAGCAGTGCCAGTACCCAATGAGCGGCACAGGCAGCACCAGCTCTGACCCATTTGGGGCTGTACCATGCCATGGAGAGCCTGGCAGCAGTGGGCTATGAGAGCCCCACTCCCACTGCTGCTTCAGGGGGTAAGTTGTGGGCCCTGCTCGGGAGGGCTGTGGTCCTGCAGGGGGGAGCTGGGGCCCTACAGGGTGGGTAGTCCATGTGCTGTGGGGGGGGGCTGCACCCTGTGGGGGCCAGGGGACCCACCCCTCCTTAGCAGCCTCCCCACAAGGTCCCCCCACACCCACAATTGCCCACACACCTACCTACATCACTCCACATCTACCCACCTTCCCCCACACCTCTTCTCACTCTCCTCCTGCAAACCCCACATCCCCCCATTACACATCCATCATGTGAGAAGAAAACCAAAAGCACACATCAACACATATAAATATTTAGAATTTATTTTATGATGATGATAGAGATACTGGTAGACTTCCAAACTGCTTTAACATTGTAAATATATCAATAAAGCGTTGCCTAACTGATCAATTCCCCCCCCCCCAACCTTCTATAGATAGTGATCAATTCCCCCCCCCCAACCTTCTATAGATAGGTAGATAGATAGATAGATAGTGGTCTTTTGTTCTAATTGTGGAAGAACATGGGTTTTGGGGTGTTTTAAAATTGGATTTGGGATGCAGCAGTCCAGCTGGTACAAGGGTCCACAGATACCAATTGGCCAGGCCCCAGAAGCTCCTGAGAGCAAGTAACCCTGAGCTACTTGCTAGGCCTGGTTTTCATATTGCTGGCCCCAGGTTCTAGCTCCCCCTGGCTGCAAATCTAGGAGGAGCCAGGCAAGGTTATTTTGCTCCAAGTGGCACAATTTCCCCCACACTAAAGGGCATGTCTGGGCATGTGTGCTGAGGTAAAAAGCTCAAATTTGCGCTGCTTCTATTTGAGCTTCTACAAGTGCACCTGCCTGCATGTGTGGATACAGCCCCTTAGGAGCAAAAGGATTATGTTTTGGGTCTTGGCAGCTTCTGGTTTTAAATTTATGGCCGTGTATAGACATAACAAGAGGCGTGTGTGCTTAACATTTTAAAGTGAACTAAATGCTTTTGCAGCACTTTAATGGTGTCGGTGTTTGCATGCCTCAGCGGCATATTGCAGATTAATTCCAGATGGTGTAGGAAATTTGGTGGTGTAATACACCTTAAATTACTTGGGTTACAGCGAACTAAAACTCCTTCAAGGAGTTCACAGCAAACTAAAACTCCTTGAAGGAGTTTTAGTTTGCTACTCCTACAGCCATGTATGAAAAAAGCACCGGGCTCCATGCAGCTCTACAGCTCTGCAGGGAACCCTGCAAGCAGCTTAGTAGCAGCCCAGGAAAGCAGGTACCTGATCTTCTTTTTTTTGCCCTCCTGGAGCCTGCCTGCCTGCCTGAGCTGCTCAGGGACCTGGTGCTTTCCTCCGAAGCTGCGGTACCCCCTGAGACTGCCTGAGCCGGGTGCATGTGGGTGGGTGCCACCTGCGGGGCTGCTACTGCCACGGAGGGAAGCACCAGCCCCCCACCACAACCCAGGGACTTCTCTGCCTGCTGGCAGCTTGCCCGCCCCTCCCCACTGGAGAGGCAGGCAAGTCAGCATGGTATTTGCATGACTCGGGGGTTTAATCAGCCCTAAATTGAAGCGGTGTTTTTTAAAACCCACTGCTTCAATTTAGGGCCCCCATTTCATCTACACACGTCCTACATTCCAGTGAAAACCTTTCACAGAGCTGTAAATTAGATTGGAATTGTATTTAGTATTTTCCAAAAAGAAGTGTAGGGACTTCTGTATTAAGTCAGCCACTGTGAGCAGTCATAGGTCTCTGTACTGGGGGTATGCCTTTACCGAAGAGCTTACTTGTATATGGGGAATGTAGGTATAAATGGTCTTGAATTATTTCTGTGTAAATACCCATAAGCACATTGATGCTACAGTAACATGAATTACATATATAAAATTACTGGGGACATATCTCATGGTCCTCAGTGCTTCTCTGATCAATGTCACTCCACAGAGCATGTCCTAGTGCTGTGTGGAAGAATGTGTCAGGTCCACCCAAGCCCTCCTAAAGAGGTATTCCTAATCTATTGGGTCAAAAAATCTCTATTCCAGGCTTCAGCTGAGCCTGGGTTAAACTCAGAAATAACTTGTCCATATTTTTGCCTTAATGAAACTAATTCTGGGAACAGCTGGAGACATCTGATGCTGGTTTAAATAACTGTGGCTTCCTGGGAGCTTTCACTTAACTGGTGATTCTGGAGTAGGACCACAAACACAGAGTAGTAGAACTTCATTATTATGCAGACTTGCCTGAAAGACACTTTTGTGGAGCTCTCTGAGGAACTAGTCCTGACTGTTAGGCACTCCAGTCCAGAAACTGTTGCAATCTGGAAGGTGCTGATATGGGCAAATCAATTGCTGGTGTTGTGATGATGGAGTCTGTTGGTCAATTATTGCTGTCCTTGATGTGTGGTGAAATCGTTTATGTCCATGAAACAATAGGAGCTTGTAGTTCCCCATTAATGGAGCATATGGGCCACTTGTTTGCCCTCATCAAAATGCATCTGAATGTCATAGGGAAAGGATATTGCTTGGTCATTATTATAACAACCAATGTCTGTAAAAAGGGAGACTCATGAACATCATGGTGCTTTTCTGATGCCACATGCCAGAATATCCCAGATACCTAGAGCTGGTGAGAGAAAGAGTTTATTCCCTTTAAATAAGATAAAAGACTTGAATATCTGTACTTAATGTTGTTCTGAAGGACCTAGCCTTTGTTCAGGGAGCCTTATACAAGCATGAGAGTACATATCTCTCATGTGCACTGGTTGAATGAACACAAAATGTTTTTTGTACAAACTAGTACAGGGTGGCAACTTAGCGGTTAGTTCAGAGATGCATAAGCATCTGTAGGCAACTTCTGCCTGACTTCAATTAGCTTTGCTAACTACCCCACTCAAAATTCCTATTGGGACATTCTGTATACTTCAAAACATATATGAAAAGATTAGGGAGAGCACTTTAACTTAGAATAGGATTATGATGGTACTCCTTTATAAACCTAGTGGAAGCAACTAGAGCATGTTAGATTCAGGGAGCAAAGGTAGCAGAAGGGACCTTGTATCTTTGCTTTAAAAGGGGAAGTAAGCTAACATGGAGGTACATAATTCACCTGTACTATGCATATCAGTTGTTAATCTGAGTTCATTAAAAACTTTGGTTTGAACTTCATGTGTCTTTATAGTTTCCCAAGCACTCTCACACCAATCAACTGTACAACCACCGCTTTGTTAAAAAACACAAGAATCCAAGCTGCCACTGCATTAGGCAAAGTGCAATGTGTAGTTAAAAATCAACAGTAAGTTGTAAATAGAACCAACAATAAACCCAATTGATTAAATGTCCCAGGTAACAGAACTAACTATTGCCAGGATTTCTGTTCTCCTTGACCTTTGGATGCATGCAAGTAGTATGAACAGGCTATATCTGTCTATGCACATATCCATAGGAGTGTGACAACTGGCTCATTTCTCATCCAGGAGTCTCAAGTAGAGGCAAATCCATTTAAAATTAATATTATGGAGCAGCCAACACCAAGGCAGCTGCTAGAGTTAGAATTTGGTGCTTGGTGGTTATAATGCCAAAAAAATGATCTCACATTTTCCTGCCAATGCTGAAAGACTGCCCTCTCCTGCTGAGTTCTACTTCCTCATCATCCAAACTTCTCAGTGAACTCTGACACCACCTGCTTCAATCTCTCCTTTTCCTACTTCAGGATTTCCATTATCTGACTTGACCCACAAACACAAAGGATTTCCCTTTGTGTACCCTAAGGTAATTGGCCTTGAGCTCTGGATCCTTGTTTCATGAGACCTGGGTGGCTACCTAACTCAAGTGGAGATAGAAGGGTCTTCAAAGACAGTAAGAAAAAATAATGTTCTGTGCTTTACAAAAAGTCCAAAACTTTCAGCTGTCCCCTTTGTATACCTTTATTCCCTCCCCCTACACTTCCTTTCTTAGAGGGTGTATCTATGCATGTCAATTTAAAGCGCTTTAGCACAGTTTAAGGTGCATTAAGGATGCACTCTTAATGTACCTTAAAAATGGCAATTTTAGGCTACTCGTACCTAACTGCAAAAACAAGTATCAAATTTAGGTACAAATAGCTAAAGCACATTAATGCACAAGTGTTATTGGGGAGAGGCTATGGGGCAAACAAAACCTGCAAGGGCCCTTTAAAAACAGAGGGGTTTGTCCAAAGGATAAGAGCTCAGGAAAAGAAAATCCAGCTCCAAGGACAAACAAAATTGTCACTAGGGAAATGCCCCATGTGGCAGGCAGCAAAGGGAAATGAGACAGTCACCAGCAGCTCTGCCACAGGTGGGCTGGAACTAAGCAGAGATTGCAGCAAAAGGGAGGCAGCTGGCAGAACTGAAAGACTAATGAGAAATCCCTGCCTGATCCAAAGGAGTGGTGTGAAAGTTTCACCCTCAGACCAGTAAGGTTCACTCTAGCTCTGGCTGGAAAAGAACGAAGAGTTCCCAGACAGGCTACTGTGGAATTAAGAGCCACAATAAGGGGAGCCATGGCAGACAAGGGTGAAGACTTTTCTGAGTGGTGAGTTGACCCAGAGATGCAGAACTGAGTTTGTATTGTTGTGGGGGGTGCCCAGAAGGGCTGTGTTTTGTTGTTATTAGGTTGATAACTACTGGAGGACTGGAAGCAACTGAGGGAAGGCTTAGAGGCTGCATTAAAGTGTCCTGCAAGTTTAACTCCTTTAAGGCCAGAGAGCTAGAAAGAAGGGAGTAAATACTGCAAAGGCTGGGAGGGTCCAGAGAGGGAAAAACTTAACCTGCCAAGGGCCTGGGGAAAAGTGTGACGTTGACATTGATCCTTGGAGGTCAGGGGACCCAAGGAGGAAGAATGTAATCTCAGGGTTTAAAGCCTCAGCAGAGCAGCTACTGCTGAGGAGCCAAGGCCAAAACATGGGGTCACAACTGAAGGACCATGTAACAAAATCCCTGCTATTGCAGGAGCAAGGCACTGACTATGTTCCTGTCCCCCTTATTCCATGGTACATTGCAGGATATAGTGTGGTGTCCACAATATCATGGACCTTTTAAAAGTTGCATCCCGAAACTTAGATTTCCTCTATCGGTGCTTTCATGCCAGTGTCAGTAGTGGAAAAAACATGAAGTATACATATCTATCTACTTGTACCATATGCGTCTTTGTCTCCAGATGTTGCTAGGCTTGTGTTAATAATCCCTGCTTTGTACACATACAACAGCATGTGCCAAAATAAATTAGTAGCTGCATATTTGTTATTCCCCATGTGCAAAGCTTCTTAACTTGCATTTGCTTGAAGAGCTGGGGAAGGGTTAGGAGGCAGAGAAGATACTTCTTAAAACACTTGCCTCAGCAGTTAACAACTTGCATTAATTACTAGATTCATTATAAATTGCACCCTACATACTAGAATATTGTCAGCACTAGCAATGATTATAATGGGCAAGTAAAAAGTTGTGATGATGCTTCCTCCTCCCTAACCTCTCTGGTCAGGTGCTGGCTGTTATGCTAGCAGTTCCATAAAATGGGTGCTGCCTGTTCAAACTCCATCTGCCCTGAATAAAGTAATAACTCCATTCAGTCTCAAGTGGAGACAGTGGACTCAGATGCAGCACTGAGTGCCTATGGTCTTCATATTTATGGACAAAGGTTCAGATTTGCTGGGTGTTTTTTTTTCCCCGTGAACTGACTTGAAACTACTTTAAGTTCTTCATCTGTCAGCATATTGGAGAAGTTCTTATACCCCAAATAATCATATCCCCCAGATCATAAAGCTTACTGACATCCATCAATGGTTTCCTTGGTGTTAAATTTTGGCCAGCTAGCAATGCTAGAACCAAAACTCAGTTTGAACTTTTGCTTGGATGCTGAGCTGAAATTAAGAAGGCCACCTAGTATGTAAGGTTTAAATGCTTACAAAGCATATAAGGGCCGGTAGACTACTTCTGGTCAGAAGTGGGAGGTAGAAAGATGGGAGAAATGCAACCTCTGGAGAACTATTAGTGTTTATAACCCACTTTAGCACTTTTCTCACAGAAACATGTGTGGATTAGTCTGATTAAACTGCCAACTAGGCTTAAACCTATACCCTCAACCAGAACACTTCAGAGCTTATAAAAGTTTCATACACAGGGTTTTGCAATCTGAATAGTGAGAAATTTTTAAAAAGCAAACAGATAAAATCTTTGATTAACTCTGGGTGCATCTACACGTGCATTTGATCCAGGAGCAGTTTACTTGTGGGTAAATGCTCCTGGGCAGGCATTTACATATGCAGGAAAGCAGAAGCAGATATGCAACAAACAGCTCCTGCTTCCTGGGGCCCTGCAACAGGCCATTGCCACCACCAAGGGGAGTTGGAGGGTCTGGCCACAGCTGTCTGCGGCTAGATGCCATCTTTAAAAGCTAGCCCCACTCCTTGCTGTCTGGCCAGCTGCTTCTCTGGTCAGAAGCAGCATGCAGTGGCTCTAGCCACAGCCTCTGCCTCCCTGCACCATGGTTGCTCCAGCCTCTGGCCCTGGCAGTGACAGCCAGCACCCCAGGCTCCTCTTCGCCACTATGCTGGCCCTGATGGCCCACCAAATTGACCGCTGATTGGCCCAAGACAGTCTGGGCCCTGCCGGCTCCCCTACCCCACGCCCCATGCATGAACTGCCTGACTGGCCTCACCATGCCACCCAGGCCCTCTGCCGCCATACAGCTGCCACTCAGATCCTGTCCTGCTGGCCAGATTCTGGTGGGGTTGCCAACAACATGCTTCTGGACACCAGTGCCAGGGCCATCCACACCCTCCTGGGCCTCCAGCCTGCACCTCTGAGCCTGCTGGGCCAGCCAGGATTGGTGACTGCACGTCATCCAGGCCACATGAGACAATGAGCAGTGCCTGGAGGTATTCCAGGTGACACAGGCCACCTTCTGGGACCTCCTGAAGAAGCTCTGTCTACATCTGCGATGGCAGAACACCATCACATGGCAGCCCCTCCCTGCAGACACCAAGCTGGCCATCATCCTGCT
>NW_005841928.1:3653342-3667021 GCF_000455745.1 Alligator sinensis
CCCCCCCTGCCAGCTTCCACTACATCGGCCACCTATTTGGCATGGACAAGGCCACCTCCAAGGAAGCCATCCTGGAGGTGTGTGATGCCATCCAGGACACGCTGGGGCACATGATACTTTATGTGCATGACTTTCTGCTGGTGGCAGGGTTCCACACCCTTGGATTCCTCCAGTACATCAGGCCCAGACGGGCAGTTGTCAGGAGGCAGGCAGGGCAGGGGTAGGTCTGTGGGTAGCACGAAGGTCACTGCCAGGGTCAGGATGGTGTACCGTACTCATTGGTCCTCTTCCATCACGTCTATTTCCCTGGCCACAAGCTTAGCCTTCTGCTTCAGGGCCTCCACATGCCACACCTCCAGGGCCAGGAGTTGATCCCTAAACTCCCACTCTCCTCACCCCACGCATCCTCGCAGGCAGCATCCTCCACCCACCACATATTCTGGCAATGTCCTCCACCTGCCATGCTCATGCATCCACAAGTTGGTGCTCTGAGGATATCACCAACTGGTCCAGGAGGAGGGTCTGATCCTGGGTGCTTCTCTTGCAGAGCTGGTATATCTTTAGGGCCCTGACTGACGTTGGTGGTGACCCTGATGATGCATCCCACCTGCCAACTGTAGCCTCTCCCCCATGTGCAGTTGCAGGACCTGCAGAGCCATGAGAAAGAAGCTGTTTACAAAATTTCTGGGATAGGATGTTTTGTACCAGGGGACCGTGTGCTGCCTGACCTCAGAGTTGGGGTTGTGCATGCATGGGTCCCCATGTTCCATGATAAGTTATTCAGGCCTCCACATGGTTGTCCTGGTGGCCCTAGATCTAGACAGCTGCCTTCAGGACTAGCAGCCATGCAGCAAGGCATTGCCCCACAGAACGTGCAGGGTATGGGCAGGTTGCTGAGGTTTGCCTGCAGCCAACTGGACCTGCCCCACTAGCCAGGAGATGGTAGCAAACTTGCAGGTACTTGCATTTGCAGTAGCAATTGCAAGGTAGCAAATTTACTCATGAGTAGAGCAGTTTAATGTGCAGTAAACATGTGCACATATAGATGTGCATACTTACTGTGCAGTAAACTGCTCTACTGCACAATAAAGTGTCTTGTGTAGACACATCCTCTGCAGTGAAATTATACCCAAAGAAGTATTTAAGAGCATGCTTGCACTCGCTCTCTCTCTCTTTTTTTTTTTTTTTTTTTTTCCCCCTGCTGGAGTGGCTGCTGCTTTACAATATATTACTTGGAACAATTAATAGCAAATGCAATAAATCAGTGCCTTATTTCAGAAATGTGAAAGCATCTGCCACTTTACAATGAATCCTGTTCATTGTGTGAAAGGATCTAAACAAATGTGTACTTCAAAATTATAATTTACCCTGGGGACTTGATTTATATAAAACAGATTATTGGAATACAGTAGAGTTCCCATTATATACGAGTCATTTATTTCCAGTTGAATAAAGCACAGCTCAGATTGAGGATTTAATTATGTAAAGTTGGGGTTGAAAGGTGATTTTTGTTTTAAGTTAGATTTTTTGACCTCTCATTAAATGTAAACTTTCCTTTCTTTTAAAAAGTCCAGAATCTTCATGGAAAGGTACTCATGGAAAGAGTAATTATTTTTTAACTTTTTCAGGAGAAGGGTGAATTTGGCTGATCATATGATACTTCCAAAACATGGGGACTCATTCGGTCCTCTGTCACTCAGAGGTCCCCCTTTCACTTTTCTTAGTCATGGAAAAATGCAGTCCAGCTGGAATAAAAATTGGATTTACATTCACCACTTTTTTTGTTTGTTTTTTACTTTTTGCCCAACTCTAAATCTTAATCAGATTTGATGGGTCCGTAATAAGGTAGACCTCCCACTGAACAGACTGTGATCTGATGTACTTCTGTTGCAGTACATAAGAACTTTACACCTAAATAAGAAATTAATAATGCTCTGATGGATGATTCTTAATACTTTAATTTTTACCAGCCAGCTTCAGAAGGCCTTGTTCCAGGTAGAACTGTACTTGTACTGACTACCTACACTGCATCTACAATCCCTGAAATACATAGGGCAGATCTTTCCTGGCCCACATGAAATGTTCAATCTAGCATAGCTGAACCAGCAACTAGACTGAAATAATTTCAGAATGGTATAAACCAGTAGCTTATTGCTTTCTGTTTCCCCATCATCGCTTCCAATAGCAATGGAAGAATTACAAGTGGGGAATTATGACTTTTGGGCAGAGGTGGATTAAGAGTTTTTGGGGGTTTGGGGGAGGAGAGGTTTGGAGGCCCCAGCTTTATCTGTTTGCCTGTCCTTGCCCCACGCACAGATCCAGGGGGCACAACCCCCTTTGCTTGCCTAGGAGTACATGCGGCAGTGGGAGCTGCTCTACCCCCGTCCCTGCCCCCCCCCCCCCCCCCCCCAAAAGGGAGCCTCTGGCAGCTCCATCCTGTACCCTACCCTGACTGGGCAGTGCCTGTTGATGCCTGTTGACTTCAGTGCCCAAGGCAGTTGCTCCACTCGTCCCCTCTCCCTCCTGAAGACAGTACTGCCCTAAGGCTTGGGGTTCAGATGCCCCAAAGTCTCACTTGTCCTCAGCCAGTGGCCACAGGAGCAAGCTACGGTGGAGACCCCCGTTTCCATAAAGTAGGTGTGTAGTCGAGATCCTCCCACTGGAAGCTAGCTAGTGGGAAACTAATTGCAAGAGTCAATTTACAATGTAAAGTAAATAAGAAAAGAATTTAAAGTGCATGTTATCTAATATGCAAATAAGTCATCTTATTTGTTTTATATTGTTCACCGTAACTGCCTAGTGAGTGAATGAGAACTGGGTCAAAATTGGAGAATAATTATCACATACCTGGCAATGCTAAACCCAGGCATCAGGGGGATCCCAGGCATCTGGAAAAAAACAGAGGCCCCTGAGCCTGGGCCTCACTGTCCCATGTGTTAATCTGCCTATCATTTTGGAATACTTTAAAATGAAATGCTCTTTACTCAAGCTATAGCAATCTTATATGCTCTACTTTTACATAATCCTTGCTCAAGCAAAAATCTTCTTTATGCTAAAAATGGAAAAAAAAATTCTGAATCTGTTAGTAACTTAACTTCTTGTTTGGAACCAATATTGCTGTAAGGCGGAGGACTTCTTTTGCTATATATTTTTACAGCGTGATTGCAACTGCTACAACACTGACAAAAAGCTACAATCAGATGTTTCATTCTCACTCAGACTAATTAAGAGAAAACAATTTAGCATTATTTCTTCAGGCAACTAAATGTGTAAATGCACACACCACTTGTGTTTGTATTCCAACAAACAAACACAAAGGTAAGAATTGCTTTTGAATTAATCTTACAATTCTCTAATGGGAGGCATGCAAGAAAATTGTTTAAATTTTTTTTTTTAAGTTGCTGCTCTGGGTTTTCCCATGCTTTCCCATGTAGCCCAAGTCCCAGCGCCATGGCAGGCACCGGGGCGAAGCCTGTGTGTTCTACTGCCTCCACGGCTGCGCCCTCCAGCCTGGCTGGCCCCTGGAGGGTGCTGCGGGTGGACAGGGCTGGGGCTGGCACTGTGCAGGGTCACTGCCATGGAGGCTTCCAGCAGGTGGCAGAGCCCTAGGCCCAGGCAGGCAGACACCCTGTCCCACCCGGGTGGGGCAGCACTAGGGTGCTGAGTGCTGGGGCTGGGTAGTCAGGGCAGGATCTGGGCAGCGTGTGGGGAGTGCCATGGGCAAGCAAGCCCAGTCAGGCCCTTAGGAAAGCGGGGGCTGGGCAGGAAGTGGGGGCTGCCCCGGGGCACTGCGGCCTCGAGCTGTGGTGGGCAGGTAGGTGGGGGTGCCCATTGGCACCCATGGTGGGGCCTGGCCAGACCTGCGCAACTCCACAGGGATGGGCTGCAGCCACCCTGTGCATGTGGGGTTGCTGCCTGACTGGGGCAGAATGCCAGGCTCAGGGGGCTTCCCTCTTTGGGATTGGCCTCCCTGCATGCTGGGCACAGTGCAAGCAGGGCAGAGCCATCTCCAGCATAAGGGCCTGGCCACAGGAGCCCCCTGGACACTGGGAACAGCCACGGTGGCTGCCCCAGCCTACCTGGGCCCTGGCCTTGCCCACCCGCAGCTGCCCTCAAGGGGCCAGGGCCAGGGCAGGCACTACACAGAGCTGCTGTGCTACAGGCTCCCGGCCAGCTCGGCCCTGAGTGGTGGCTGTTCTCAGAGCCTGCGAGAACAGCCTGTGGCTGCGGCTCCCACTCACACTGTACCCGGCATGCACAGAAGCCAGGCAGAGAGACCCCTGAGCCTGGTGTCCTGCCCTAGCCAGGCAGTGTCCCTTCACGGGCAGGGTGGCTGCACCCCATCCCCATGGAGTTGCGTGGGCCAGCTGGGCCCCTCCTCCAGTGCTGCTTGCCCCCTCCCCCTGCCCCCCACTGTGGCCTGAGTCTGCAGAGCCCTGGGGCAGCCCACTCCCCACCTGACCCCCGCTATCCTCCAACTACAGCCTTCCCAAGGGCCTGGCCAGGTCAGCCTGCCCACGGTGACTCCCCTGGTGCCTGCTGCTCCCTCCTTCTCTCTTCTGTTCCCCCACTTCACAGCATGCTTAATAAGAAAAAAAAAATTGCAAGTACAAAGGCAGTACATGAAGTTTTATTTATTGTCACCAGGTTTAGATTTTTTAGAAAACCTGGTATTTACTGTAAAAAAAAAACCAAAACAAAAAAACAACATTTATGATTATTAACTGTATTAAATATGCAGCGCATGCTGCCATGTGTCTCCGCCCCCTCCCCCCCCGTTTGTTTTTGTGGTGTGCCAGCACTCCAACACCTTACAAGGTGTTGGGGCCGAGGGGCTGTGGCCAGCAGCCCGGGCACGTGGGCCGGGGAAAAGGTCGGCACGGCGAACTAGAATTAGGCACTGACGCGTAGAGGTTGATTAAAGATTGTTTTACTTACACCGTAGGTGGTCACGGTGCAGGCAGGAAAAACCTTCTTGAGTTGCAGTTACAAAAAGACACACATGGAGCTTGCTAGGCTCCACAAAACAAACACGAACAGAGCTCTGGATACACACTCACGGAGTTTGCTAGGTTCCGTGGAACGACCGAAATGAGAGTCCGAAAGGTGACTCTCGACGAGCGCGCAGGGTAGGGTACGTCGAGGGATCGTGCGGCGACGGGGAGAGTGTCTTGGTAGCTGATCAAACCACCGGTCGGCTCCGAGACACGCACAGAGTTTGCTAGGCTTTACCACGTGGCCCAGAGTTCTCCACGAGATGGATGCGGGGTCCTCCCCGGAGATCTCCAACTTGGGCGGAAACTGCTCAAGCCTCTTATACGGCTAGCAAGCCAATCGCTAGCCGCCATGTGGGAATAATTTAGAAACAGCCAATAGTGGGGTACGAATTTGCATGCGAGCGGCAGGAACTCCTTTGCACCAGGGTTTTTCTCTCTGCAGCTGAGAATTGCACCGTGCAAAGAAAGCTCCATGTGGCGGGAAATAATTCTGCAGTGCTGAAGCGCACACAAAATCATTGGGTCATGACACAAGGTAGACATTGTGGTTCTCTGGCCAAAAAACATTGCCCACCCTTGGCATAGAATATGGGCCTGTAGTGGGTTTCTGAGAGAGATTCCTGTCCTTTCCTCCCCCTACTAAAACACACTCTTCCAGTGTCCAGCTCAATGCATTATTACAGTGCATTCAATATTAATCCCTTTATTAAGAGTGGAGTTTTACCAGCTACCGTAGCATTCTCTGTATTAGAATACAAGAAATATATCAAAACTTCTAGAATGAATCTGTTTTGAAACAATGTGTATGTGACTAATTTACTCAGTTGGGAGCACTGGGCTTAGAAGTTTGCCCTTTAGTGAATAGTGCCCTCCTTGTGATCTATGTTTCTTCCTGGAGTAAGCCAAAAGAAAAAAATATAAATTATTGATTGTTGATTTGCTGGATGTATCCATCATCACAGTGCCTGCAAGTTGTGGTTGTTTTTTCTGTGTTTTTCCCTATGAGTTTTCTAGTCTCTGATATTGATTTGGGTATGTCTTGATAAATAATACTTATGTATTGGCTTAATTTAAATGGATTGATCACAGCTACCTCTTTGCATAATTCAAAATCTCAATACAATATGGAATAAAAAATCCATTGCTTGTAGCTTAAAAGCTACACCTTTTGAAATGACTTTTATGACATAATTAATAAATGATCTGTTCCTCTTCCTTCCTCTCTAACTCTTTTAACATTGACTTCACTAAAATGTCCAAACTTCAGGCATTAGTACTCTTAACCAGATATCAAGCCAGAGCTTTCTCTTTTTATTAATTGTTCCCATGCGTCTCCCTAGTCTTGTCTCTACTTCAATTTTCCCTTGTGAAGTTTCTTTAATTTATAAAGAATCATTCGTACAAAATCTTATGTGACTTGGTCAACATTTTCAGGCTGAAACTCTTTTAATGAGCCTAGCTTCTGGGGTGCAGAGCAGCTTTAGCTCCTATGAATTTCAGTGGAGTTGTGTCCAGTTAACCAAGGTTCATTTGGGGTCTCCATAGATTTTTAATTTCTAATGTTTTGTATAAACATCCTACAGTTATAATTCAAGCTGTTTTAATTCATCTTGCACCATTTGTGGCTGCTTGCAGTGGCACAAAGTGGATGTAAAATGCTAAATTTAGAATGATAGTAATAGTATACCTCTGGAACATAAATAACTCTCCTTTGTTTTGCCCATTGCGTTGTCTGATTCTTTAGGATTACAGCAGATCAGGCCTCTGCTATTCCTCCTACATAGTAACCTTTGGCCAGTGCATACTAATCATAGCAACCAAAATAGCTTTATACTTGTACTATAAGGCCATAATTGTGATATCTCTATTTACCAGCTGACAAATGGATCTTAGACACACAGATGGCTAGCCTAAAATAGACCAGCTTTTCAGGATGCCATCTTTTATGTTATGAGCTGAACCTGTTATTAATGAGTTCGTTCATGAGACTATTAAGATACAGTCCTTACCTTTTATATTCTCCTTTATGTTTATTAACACAGCTGAGGTGCATCTTAGCATGTCTATGTGTAAGTTGGCCACAACTTGCCTTTTTATTTACTCCCCTTTAGAGGCTGCTCAGTGAAAATAAGTAACTTGGCAGTGGACTGATGTGAGTTAATCATGCTTTTACCTGCTCACATATTTATTTCTAAATACACATTCACACCCACCAACAGTGAACTTGTTCTCTTGTATCTAATATCAAATTTCAAAGCTGATTTTAATGAGAGATGATTTTTTTTTTTTCACTCCTGGTTCTGCCACTGAAATTGTTACAGTCCAGATGTTAAAAGGAAAGCTTGTTATCCTATTTTCTATCAATTGTGCAGAAGGAAATACTTTTATAAGTTCCTGGTGTCCTACTTTGAGCTTTCAGGTTAACTTCAAACTGACCTCTCTACAAAGAGTGATCTTTCTAGCTGATTAAGGGAAGAGGTAGAATCTAAACAGATACTGTCTAGTCCTCTTTAGCCAGAAGGTAGCAGTTCTAATGAAATGATAAAACATTTCTCTTTTCCTTTCTCTCACAAATAGAGCCAATTAAATCATAGGTATAATATAATTAAAGAACATAAAGAAGTATTTTTTTGGTATAAATGTTTAATAAGCATGTAGAATTAATAGAATCTCTTTCTGTCAGTGATGACCTTTTAAAATAAGAAATGAAGAATTACCATAACAAATTGTAATTACCAACATATTCTGCTTAAATCTTTAATTCTTTTTCTTCATTTTTTTTTTTTAAGATGGCATAAGGTACAAAGGTAGTACTTGGTTTTTAAAGCTAAAGCTGGAGATATTTGCACCTATTTCGTATGCAAATTCCAGGTAGAGATGACCATACAATAAAACCTTAGGGTGCCTATGCACGTGCAGTGAGGCTGCTCTGGCGCACTGTAATTACAGTGCATCAGAACAGACTTGATTAATCGAGTCTGCTGGAGCACGGTAATTACCGAGCTCCAACAGACTTGAGCATCTCATGTATCAGCGTCCCCACACTGAAAAATGGCAGTGGGAGCACTTAACTAAAGTTTGATGAGCTTCAGTTAAAGCCAACATTTTTCAGTGCAGAGATGCTGATACACGAGATGCTTCAGGCATTTCAATTAGAACAGTTCTCAGAACCATTCTAATTAAAGCACACCCCGCCACCCCAGAGCATACGTATAAATGCCTCTAGATTACTACTGCCTTGACATTTTGGGGAAGTTAGCCTATATAGTCAAACTATTCTGTTTGCTGCATTAGTCATGTTTTTCTTTTGATGCACAGAATAAATGCCAAACCACCAAATGAAAGGGTAAGTCTAGAGGTAAATTTTTGAAGGTGTCAATTAGATGTATCTGTTGCTAGCTAGGGACACAGTGCTTCAGTTTATATTTAAGCTTGCAGGGTTCTTTAACAAGGTTCTTTTTGCATAAGATGCAATAGATAAGGAATAGATTTTATGAAATTATATTTTCTGTGTGTCTAGCTATATATATCTCATTTTTCAAATGGAATTGGGTACTTGTGCTGCACAAAACAATTTATCTTGCATTATTTGTCTCAAACCAACATGAAATCTTTAATGGTAATAAGCAGAGCTGGTAAGACTGATAGCTGCTGAATGGGCAAGCTAAATTTAAAATCAGACAGAAGACTTTGCCAGGTTTACAAGTATAATTAAAATCAGAGTAAAAACCATGAGAAGTGAAGCTACATGAATAACAAATATAAGACTGTGATTTACATACAGTAACAGAGTTCAACAGTGTCCATCTCATGTGGTGTCTTGTTATGCCAATAACTTATTGGTTAAAATTCTACAAACAATACTTCACTTTTGAAGCCAAGGAGGCAACTATACTACGGAAATGTAATTACTGTATTTGTATAGTCATAGAAGAGGAGGTACACAAGCTTTTCTGAAATATTATTTAAAAACAAAATTTATATTTTCTAACCCTTAATTTTATTAGTTTGTTTTTTGGGGTTTTTTTTTTTGTTTTTTACTTAAAAGGATGATAATAGAAGGCAGTAATGAGTATTGGATGCAGGCACGAGGCCCAGTGAAAGCTGTCTGCTCCCAGTGAGCCCTGGAGGCAGAATACACAGCAGGAGGAATGATTTAATCTATTTAAAGCCTTACACTGGTAGCATAAAGAACAAATTTACCAAGTTATGACAGAGTTTTAGACAAAAATGTGCCAAAAATATTGCAATTTGTATTCTGCTATTATATTGTTTAGCTGAACGTTTTACAGTGCCATATCCATCTACCCTAGAAGTATGAAAAGCATTTAAATGTACATTCATTAAATGTATGTTCATTGTCTGTACTTTTTTTTCTCTTTAATAAGATCCCTGTTTCAGTGAGTCCATAGAGGAATTCAGGTGGCGAATTAGGATGACCAGCTTTTCAAAATGGAAAGGTGGGACACATGCATTGCCAGGGGCACAGCCAGAGCAGAGCTGAGACAAGCCAAGCAGACGTGGGTTGTCTGCACAGGGCTTCCTACCCTGCTTCCTTTCCTCTGGGTGCCCATGCTGGCTGCCTGCCCACCTGGCAGCACTCTTCACTACCACCACCCCCGCTGCTGCCAGGTGGGGAGGGTGCACCTTGCCATGGTGATGTGGTCAGCACAGGGCTCCCATGGGAGGGTAGCAGGGTAGGGAGCCCCAAGGCCACAGCAGGCACCCTGCATCTGCCCCTGTCCTGCACACAAATCTGGGGAGTGTGTACCCCCCCAGGAGCGCACACAGTGGCAGGGAGCTAGCCCTCACCCCTTGGACAAGCCACCTGTGGCTCCAACCCATTCGCTACCCCATGCACCAACCTGGCTTGGTAGCACCCCCAGCCCCTGCTGCACTCCCACTCTCACTGTGGGGGCCTCAATCTGTCCCGTCCCCCCCCCCATAGACTTACCTGCAGAGAGCTGCTCTCCATGTTGCCTGGCTGTACTCCTGGCCACAAGCATGTGTGTGGGCATGCACATACATGTGGCACCCCTTGCATCCTGCTCCTGCAGCCTGCAAGGGGAAACTAGCCTGCAAGGGGAGACCAGATACCTTCCAAACCCAGATCCCTGTAGGATACTGTAAATCTGGGATAAATTCTATCCAGGAGGCATGCAGCCTGGGACCAGGACTTGATGTTCCCATTCCAGGACTGTCGCACCCAAATAAGGACAGGTGGTCACCCTCTGGTGAACTGGTCTCCTTTACCCATTCAGAAAACTAAAATCCAGTACCTTAGTGGTTTAAAATATCCCCATCTTCTGAAGAAGATATCTAATATTAAGAAAAGCTTGAGGTTTATTAATTGAGACAGAGATTGAGTAATTTTACCTCATTTTTTTGCAGTTGCCTTTAGAGGCAATGCATAAACTTCTTCAACTGAAATAGGCACTGCACAAAATCCACCCCCCAGTGCTATACAATTACCCTCTATTGTTGCACATTGGAGTTCCAGTAAAAACTACAACTGGAAAAACTAAACTAATGTAAGAAACTGTGTTACTTTGAGATTGCCAATGTGATTTGGTAGAATCAACAAGTTTAGGTAAGTATTAAAACCTAATCTCTGAACCTTCCAGTATATATATATTTTTTCCACTAGTAAATATATTTTGGGATATTACACATAACTATCTTAATGCTCTTTGGGGCTTGATGATTTATAACAATTAGCTTGTATGTTGTATAACTAGTGTATCACAAAGTTCAAGAGTCCATGACTCCTTACGAGGTTTATTTCTTACTCTCGCTGGTGTACAGAAGAAAAATTTTTATGAAAGCCTTCAGAGCTTTCATCATTGTAACCATTAATGAATTTTGTGCTCAGGACCCGAGAAAGCCTTTAATCTCGAGCGTGGTGCTAATAATATTGTAACTGTTAGAACTCATTTTATTAGGCTTAAATTTGTTGTAGAATGTGAAGTAAAGATTTTAAGTTTAAGCAAGAAATAATAAAATTTAGATTCCCTCCCACCCCCGTCCTCATTTTGACTAGGAAATTTGATTTAAAGGTGAGAATAATTCTAAACCCAAATTCATCACTAATGCTTTTTATTCTCTTGTACTGTTACTGAAATTATTGTTTGGCAGTCTTATTTTGCTTTCAGCACAAAACTCCCAGGCAAAAATTGTGAATCAAGGAAATGTATTCGTGCTTAAGAGAATTTTTGTCTTTTTAAAGCTACCTGTCATATATATATTATGAACTTCTGATTATTTATTTCCACTGACATATCCTTCAACTGTTAGATGTTTTCTGTCAGGACATGGTCATTGTACAGATAAATGGAAAGCGTACCAAATGTTACAGTTGTGAAGGGACAAGAATTTCATGTAGGCTATGCAATCTGGCTCTCGCAGATAATTTTCATATTATGAATACACTTCTCTTACTTAAATGCTTTCTTCAATAAAGGTGTGGCTTAGGCTGTGTACAGACATTCAGAAAGCCCAAGGAGGATTCGATCTAAGTTATGCAGTTTTCTGTAAGTGGACTGATTTAGATCAATAGCAAAGAATATACACATTCACCCTTTGGCATGCAGGTTGCCTGTACCAGCTAAGGTCTGCAGCTAGGAGGCACTTCTGCATGCCTCCCTGCATATCCTGCAGGGTCCCCCGGGCGGCTGGAGACTGCCAAGAACAATTGAGTGCCCAAGCCACCCCTGATTGGCTGCTGGGCATGGGCAAGCATGGCCCTGCTACATTACTGTGTACTGTAGACCCTCCCCCCCACATACCCAAACCTAGGCTTCTGGAAAAGCCCCAGCAAAATCACACTCTGTCATGAGTTGCATGTGACTCTATCCTGGTTTGCCTGCACTCTATGGCATCCTGCTGCCCAGGCACAGGGGCCTAGAAGATGCAGTGTGTCCTGCTTGTTTCCCTGTGTGACTTTCACTAGAGGCTGCAAGACATGATATACACCCACCTGGACATGATGGGGCAGCTGGTCACCATGGGACACAGCCTCATGCCCCTAATCAAGAAACCAGATGTCCTGTTTTGGGCCACCTTACCCTACCCTATGCCTGCCAAGCATCCTGGACTGGGCCACCTACTTTCATGAGGCTGATGATGATGCCACCCAACACACTATCAATAACAGGGTGCCCTGGCACAACCTCCAGACCATTAAGCACTGGTTCTGGACCCATACCACCAGCAGTAACTGGTGGGAGTGGATTGTCCTGGACACCTGGGACAATGAACAGTAGGTCCAGACCTTCTATATGCACTGGGCCACCTTCATGGACATCATTGCTCAGCTGACCCACCCACATCACATGCTAGGATATCAGCATATGGCTACCCCTGGCGCTGGAGAAGTGGGTGGCCATTGCCATCATGAAGCTGACCACCTCCAGCAGTCTTCACTATATCACCAACCAGTTTGGAATGGGCAAGTCCACAGATGAAGTGGCCATCTAGGAGGTGTGCCTGGTCATCCAGAACACCCTGGCCAATCACTTCATCTGCCTTGTCAACCTTCAGGAGGTGGTCACCAGCTTCCACCACATGGGCTTCCCCAACTGTGTCAAGGCCATGGATGGCACCTACATCCTCTGTCCTGTCCATCCTCTGCCTCTGCCCATCCCCATCCTCTGCCTGCTCAGGGGTGCTCAGGCATTCATCAGCCACAATGGCTATTTATCTCTCATCCTGTAGGGTGTTGCCAACCACCAGGGTTGCCAGGGTAAGAGGGGCTAGATCCCTCTCCAGGCACTGTGGTGGGCACTAGCTCTACTCCATCAGAGGAGCCAGGGACCCAGGGTCCCACAGAGACTCAGACCATTCCTGGAGGAGGCAGGGACTGACCCTTTTGGGGAATGCCAACAGAGCTCTTACACTGCCATCTCCCCACTTCCCTTATAGGAGAGGTTTTGGCACTGTGCCCAAGCAAGAGCAGTACTTTGCTCCTCACATTTTCCCTGGTGAGTTGTCTAGGTCTGGATGGATGAGCTTTAGTACTACTCCCAGGGAAACACCAGCCAATATGCCCTGCTTCTGATGTAGGAGATGGTCCCCTGGGAGGTATTCAACAACTGGAGGGTGGCCACCTGCTTTTGTGTACCAGGTTGCCACTCAGTGTGAGAATCCACCTCACATGCTATCTGTGGCTCTGCTATGAAGAGTTGACACCAATGGATGAATTCACAATCACCACTACTATTGACACAATGTAGAATCCATGACCTGGCCCCAGGGGAGTTCCCCAGACCCCAGCTGCCTAAGAAGAGTCCTGAAGTGCAAAACCCTTAGCATTCCAGCACTATTCTTCCACTTTGAATATACTAGGAGGGGGTGCGGGTGAGAGTTGCTTTGATTTCAGGGGCTGGGACTGGGATAGGGCCATGATTACAGGAGGGAGGTTGGTGTTGCTTTGAGAGGTCAGTAGGGTGACCATGAAACTCAAAGTCATCTGGCACCCATGGACTTTCCTCAGGGGATGGATCATAAAGTGTGGGGGGAGGGAGAGGGAGTGCTGGAGTGCCACTTGCAAGCCTCTCTAGGTACACAACTCAGGAGTCACCCTGGCAGCAGGAAATGTATTGTCTGAGATAATGGACTCTTGCCATCACACCTGTGCCTTTCTTGATCTAGGAGGGAGGGAGAGGGGTTGTTTGGCAAGAGGTA
>NW_005841928.1:3667033-3678124 GCF_000455745.1 Alligator sinensis
AACTCTAGTGGTTATGCATCTTATTTCCTGCCCCCAACCTGGGTGTCCTCTCTGCCACCCAGGCCTGTGATGCTGCCAACTGAGTGGCTAGGAAGAGACTCAGCTTCTCCCAGTACTTGAGCATGGCCCTGAAAGAGAGGACAGGAAGATGTGAATAAGGTGTATTTATGCTCCCATAGAATGGGAGGTGGACTGCTAACTGCCCAAAGCCGGAGGTGGGGCACTTGGTGCCTCAGCTGCAGTCCAAGACAGGGAGGAGGGGAAGGGATAACTGGTCTGCCCAGTGCTGAAAGAGAGAAACCTCTTGACCATTTAGTGGCCTGGGTCCCTGTGCTTTTAGTGGCCAAGATGGGGCAATTTCACCCGCCCTCCTTGCCCCACATGCCCCTCCATCCCTGCAACCCCCCTCCCCTTCTAGGCTTCTCAGTCACAATGGTCTGAAAGAAGGCTGTGACCACAAGGATAGCCTGTAGCAGCTGAGGGTTCCTCTACTTACCCTTGTTTCACCCCCTCCTCTATCCCAGGTGCTTCCTGGTTTCCCCAGTGCCTTGGTCCCCATCACAGCCACATGGAATGGGGATGAACCATCCCAGGATGCAGGATGTCTTTGATCGGTTCCATCAGCGAAAGTTGGGGGAGGGCTGGCCATGGGTCCTGTGGATTGTGCTGCAGCAGTGGGTAGAGGGCTGGGAGGTGTTCTGTACATCCAGAAGGGGAGTGGGATGTCAGAGGAGAGAGAATGGAACGCACCGGTGACACTTGTGTTGGGGAACAATCATGGGACCCACTTGTTCAGCCAGGTTGTGGGGCTTGCACTCCAGGTTCCTTGGTCTCAATTTCTGTGTCATTGGAGCTTCCCCCTACCCCTGCCCTGCTCCTGTGGGCTCCCTGCTCTAAACCATACCCAAGGGAGCTCAGGTCCAGCTGCAGGTGCAACTGGGCTCTGTCATCCTGTGATGATGCAGGGACTAGCACCAATGGGGTAGACTTTTCCTGAGCCAACTCCAGCAGCTGACCTCTTGTTTTGTGGCCCCTGCGGACCTGTTTCTGGGAACCCAGCCTTCTCAACATTCTGGAACCTTCCTGCCTTCTCCTCCAGTGGGGTCCCTGCTGATGACTACTCCAGTCCCCCAGTGGTGCCATATGTGTACAAGGTCTCAATGCCCCTGTCCTTGGCAAGGAAGCAGGACAATTCCTCATAGAAAGGTGTGGTCTACCTCCATGCCCTGGACTTTTTGTTGGCATCGTGCACGTGCTTAAACTGGATCTTTGTCCATTTAATCTTGGCACGGCACTGCACCCTATTGTGGCCCTGCTACTGCATCTGTTGAGCAATGTGCTTGTGGAGCTGCTGCTGGATATTGTCCTCTCCCCAGATGACAATGAGATGCCTCATCTCCCTGTAGTCCCCATTGCATGACCAAGGTTAAGTAGTAGAGGAGGATGGGATGGGTTCATTCATGGTCTGTGGTAGTGTCCATGGGGTCTTGGAATCTGTGGATGGGTGAGGTTCTGGCTGCAAGGGGGTGGATGGATGGAAGGAGTGGTGGATGAGTGTAGGTGCAGGTCCCAATGCATGGCTCTCCCTCTCACTGCAGCTTGGTGTGGCTTCTGTTTCAGAGTAACCACGGTTCCACTAGTCAAGCCACCCACCACAACATCAAACTTTTAGGGGGCTCCCAGCAGATGCCCCATGATTCTGGCAATGCCCTACTGCCCAGCCTGGAAATTTCCAGGTTCCTCTACCTGACCTACTACTACTATGCCCTACTTACTCCAGAATTTTAGAGGAAAATCTACTTGTTTTTCCCAGCTTAGATGTTTAGTGTCCCCTCCCTCCCCACCTTAATACTCTGGGACCCTGTAGCTGTGGCCCAAAAAAGGCTTGCAGCACCCTAGGTGCATGTGGTCCAAGTACCTGCCAGCAATGACCAAGCTGCGGGTCACAGGGTTGCCTCCATGCATGCCCAGTCCCAGTGTTCTGCCCCCTGTCACCCTGACCCACCAGAGGTGAGCTGCCCACACCGGCTCCTGCTCAGGAGGTAGGGTCTGGGTGACAGGGTGTCTGTCTCTGGTCTCTGAGATGTGATATGTGGGAGCTAGGGTTAGGGTCCATGGGTGGTGTCTGAGCATGAGGGCATGGGAATCCCCCTGGCTCAGTGTGCGGGACCCAGGGTTGGGGTTTGTGGGGCTGTGCCTGGGCATGCGGACATGGGGGCCAGGGCTCATGGAGAGGGGGCAGATGTTTCCCTCTCCCCATCCTCCCGCTGCCTCCCTGTAGCCAACAGATGGCTGAAAGGAGGCGGCTGGGCTGGGGAGAGGAGCTTGGGAGTGAGGACCAACTGGGCACTTGGCCAGAGCAGCCAAGGGTGGGCCAAGTGCTAGCACGCCTCCCTGCAATGCAAGAGTAGCGGGGACCACAAAGGAGGCTGGGATGTTGGAGGATAGAGTTCTAACTTGAATTTTATTTCCTGGCCTCAGTCACCTGATATAGATCAGGGTTTCAGGAGGTTATTATCCCTGCCATGTAAGGGGGATCGTTATCCATTTCCATTGGTATCTTATACACGCACAAATAGTGAAATATACACACAGATGAAGGTGCTGAGGATAGTGGCTAGGATTGATGACCTAAACCCTTTGATGACCAAACGTACTGGCTCTTACTGGAAAATTACTCATAATAATTTCTAAATCTCATCCCTTTTTGATCATGAGGTTATTTGTTCTCCAATCAGTGTTTTGGGTAGTCCTCTGAGAAATAGCTGACGTGAATCTGTCACCTGGGAGCTGTATTTGCAGTTCATGGTGTCTTCTTATTATCAGTGACTGGTGTGTTAACTAAGTCAGCATAGAAGCACTGCTGAAGGCATCCTGCTTGTCCCTATTTTGGTCTTAGTTAACTATATGTATGCCTCAGACTGACAATCTGAGGTGTTTATTACCTCTGACCTTGTGCATGATACAGTAGTTACCTTGAGCTTTCAGACCATTTTTGTTTGAAATCTAGCATTCAAACCACTGGCAATAAAGTCAGCTGTTTGACATTCTTGTCACAGTATTTCTTCTGCTCTAGTTTCCCAACTAATAGTGTCTTTGTAGCTAATTCAAGGCTAATTGTCTTTGGTTTGAGAAACTTGTTAAATGTTGACACAAGTTTTTGTCCATACGTCTGTGAAATGATGACAAAATCAAGCATTGGGAGATGTAATGGGGCATTGTAGTAATGTTAATCATGGGTCCTTGAACTTGCTTTGAGTTTCTATAATCAAATGGTTTGCTATTTGTGGAGACTTTTCTGCTAACTCATTTGACTATGCATAGTAAAGGCTTGATATGATGTGCTTGAATTAATGTAACAAAATGGCTCACTTGTGAATTATGGGCCATTTATCTGTCAATTACTTCTATATTAAAGATGAATATTGAGCCGACAGATAAGACTTCCCATTGTAACTGGTGTGGTATATAATCCATGTGTGATTCTGAATAGTGACTGTGTAATTGTAAATTTAAGTCTGAATAGACTCTCTTCTCTGCAGACCCACAGGTATAGCTCCCTGCCCAACTTCAAACCTCACTGCATAGTTCTAAGGGCAATATCCCTGACTTCTTGACTCACCCTGTCCATGGTAGTAGTGCTGTATGGGGAGCAGAAGAGTTCTCCAGAGAACCCCCAATGCAATGGTTTGGAAGGTGTTATTAGGATTAACAGGCAAACAGTATCAGCACTAAAACTAACCTACCATCTGTAAATGTGAAAAAGGCCTCTAAGTAAGCAGTACTGCAAAAAGTAGAAATCTTGACCTAAAGAATAGATTCATCATTTGCCAATACTATAAATCTCAGTCATCTCTTTTGATATTGTTCTTTTATAAAACTGTCATGTTGTGATTGCAGAGAGTTTAAATGAATAAAGAAAATATGACCTTCATCTTAAGCTTTTCATCTTCCTTTTCTACTCTTGACATGTTTTGATCATGTTCATGATTTTTTTGAAATGCTACTGATCCTCTTTAATACACGTCTGTGTAAATTTTGTCTGATCCATTTACCATAGTTTTCTGTAGTATTAAACATGTATTAGTAGCTATCTGCAATGTAAGTATTACTCCTCCCTCACCAAAGAATTATCTATAGGGGTGTGCACAACTTATTCATGTCCAATTACAATATTATTTTTGACAACAGAATGTGCACCAGAGCTTTTCTAACAGAGAAAAAACATCATTAATATTTCATTTTCTGTGCTGGACAGGGGGAGTTTTATTGAAAGTAAACCTCCACAGCAAGCAAAGCAAAATGTGTTTATAGAAAAGGCAAAAATAAATACTGTCTTGGCAAACTACAATTGTTTTATTGTTATGAGGATTCTTCCTCACCACATCTGTTTGAAATAGGTCAGAATTGTTTTGTCCTTTTTTAGTCATTTTTATGCTTAATTGGTATATGGCGCTAGTAAAAGACGTAGAACAAAAAATTGGTTGTGTCAGCTCATTAATTTAATCCACATTAGCCAGACACATTAACTCAGAAAAGTTTTATTTTCTTTTTTCAACAGTTCTGACTCTGAGGGTTGCAGTTCTCAAGGATTGCATTTATTTAATCAAGAGTATAAAAAAAAAAAAAAAAAGCTTGAGGTAGACAAACCATGTTCAAAAGCCCCAGGGATTAAAGGATCATAAAACTAAATGGAAAGTAAAATATACAGAGAGCATTTCAGTTGCGAGGAATTCAGCAGCCTGTTTTGTGATGTCCTAACATTATAGAAAAGCATATTAAGGTATGCTGGTGGAGTTTCCTCTTCACACATGCCTGTTTTTGTGTGCATGTATACAAAGCTAAGATAATTGTGTTTGAGGAAAAAAAATATCTATCTTATTAAAAATAGTATATTTTTATAGACTTCAATGGGATAATGAAATCTGTACTCATGGATTACTGCATATTATGCCTCCTGTATAATTATTGTGCTTCATGCAGCTGTGAAGATGAATATCACAGGAGTAAGCTCTTAGCACAGAGAAGGAGATCAATTTTTAATTTGAATTTTGGAAAAGAAATGCTCAAAGTCCCATAATATACAAGCAAGACAGCAATAGACAATTTATTACAGGTTCATAAAGGACATAGTACAAGCTACTACAGTGTTAAAAATCATCTACTAAAATGGATTTTACTATATTTTTGGGATTCTCATAAAACAAATAGAAGTAGGCAATTTAATTTACTGGAAACTTAGTTTGCTAATATTTTGCTACATAATCAGTCAAGTGTTTTGTTCCATGTAACCACAACTATATACAGTACTTGTATATATTATGGAAACTGATGAACAAACAGTATCTCTTATCTTTTTCTACATTGTATTCAGTGTAGCCAGAATGATATCACAGTAGTTCAGTAACAATGAGGTGGACATTGCACTCTATATTCCTCTATTCAGTATGCCAGTAGCTCAAGGGGTTTTTTGTTTTTTGTTTTAACTTAAATGCCCCACATCTTCCAAAAGTAGATATTTTTGATTGGTCAGTATTGTCTGATAAGTTGGGTTTTATAGGTGAGTGGAAAAAATATTTTAATAAAGTTCTGCAGCTTTATTTTGTTCTTTTAATAACCAAGACATGGTTTCATTTAAGTCACTCAGTGAAGAGGATACTATATTCTGCAACACTGAACATAAGCATTTCTACAAACAGCATATTCCTATGTGAAAACATTTTTATGTAATTATAGACCCTCACACTGATCTGACTACAGAAGATAGGCAGCAATAACAAAGTAAGTATAGGTAAATTAAAGAATGTATTTTGTTCAATGTCTATTTGAATTTGGCCGGCTAAATTTTCAGCTAATATTTATCATAGTATGTATGTCCAGCTTGCAGCCCACAAGGGGTTAAATTGTGGTTCCTGGTTTCTCACTGAGCTGTGGCTGCCCTCATCAGCCAGCTCCTCCTGGCTAAAACTGGGCTTCCCCCACCTTCTTCCAGCTGCTGCTTCTTGCCCCAGGGGGTGGGGCAATGTGGCATCTGGCCTGGGGAGCTGAGGGGAGAAGGGGCAGAGGGGCAGGGGTTGTGCCCATATGGTGCAATGGGGGAAGCACAGTGTAGTAGTGGGGGGAGGGCCCTGCACGACAGTGGGAGAAGAGTACCTGTTGTCACACACAATGCAGCAGCGGAGGGAGCATCCCTGCAGTGCATATCCTGAGGATCCGTGGCTTGCCCTGGTGCTGCCTGTATGGCCTGTAGCCCCTGACTGCTTAAAAGCTGAACAATCCTGATGTAGTCATTAGCACCTTTTCCAATCAGTTATGCTGATAACTATGGATATGAAGTAGGAGCACTGAGGGCACTTTTACATGTGCTTGGGGGGGGCTTTAATTGGAGCAGCTCCGAGAGTCGCTCTAATTAAAGCACCACAGTGTCTTGTGTATCAGCATATCCCCGTGCTTCCAAATGGTGGTGGGGCATTTGAACTAAAACTAGTTCAACAAGCTTTAGTTAGTGTCCTGCTGCCATTTTGAAGCACGGGGATGCTGATACATGAGATGTGGAGGCTGGCTGGAGAGTGGTAATTACCACACTGCAGCAGACTTGATTAATTGAGTCTGCTCTGACACGCTGTAATTACAGCAAGTCGGAGCACCCTCTGCTCTCGTGTATAGGCACCCTGAGTGTCCTTCTATTCCAGGCTGAGAAGGCTGATCTTTTTGAGAGCAAAGGTGAGAAATCACAGGTTATATCTGGGTCCTAAATATTATTTATCGTAATTTCTAAATGCCAGATATAGATTCTGCCTTCTTATCCAAATCTCTGGATCTTCTAATTTAATCTGGCTGGTACTTAGCTCTGCTTGGGGAAAAAAATATTTGTGAGTTGCTGTAACTATGCGTGTTTGGCCTTACGTACGGGGAACTAGTATACTTCAAAATAAGTTAAAGAAAGGCTCATTTTTAGTTCTGCAGCCAATCAAGAAAATTTGATTTTTGAGGGGAAAAAACCTCAAGAGAAGAGGAGGAAAGAAACAAAACTCCTGCTCAACAGGTATGTCTACATGAGATGCTTTATTGCACATTACACTAATCTGATATGCAGTAAAGTATCACCATCTACGCATACGAGGCACTTACTGCTCAGTAAATTAGGCTAATCCACCATTTGCTAGTACAAGGAAATACAGGTAGTAGATTAATGGCTCATTAGCTACTGTGCAGTAGCCCATGTGTAGACAGTGACCAAAAGCAATTCACTCTTGGTCAGGCCAGGCACCAGGGGACCCACTGCTGCCTGGCTAACGCCCAATGTGGTAGGGGAGCTGTGCTGGCTGCAGGGGCAGCTGTCTCCCCACCACATGGGGATCAGGTCAGGACCTGATCTCCACATGACTGGGAGAACTGTCTCAGCAGCTAGGACTGCTGTGTCCCAGCCACATGGAAATCAACAGTCCCAGCTGCCAGGACAGCTGTCCCAGCCATGTGGCAATCAGGACCAGCCTTCATGCTCCCTGCCAGCCTAAGGCTGGCACCTAGGGAAGCCTGGAGCTCTCCCTGGATGCTGAAGTGGGGGCAGAGCAGGGCAGGAACAGCCCTGAAGTGAACTGCTCCTGTGCCTATACATGTGAATGTATAGGCACACATTCACATACATACAGGGATGCAATTTAATGCACCTGAATTTTCTGCAAAGAAAATTCAGGTGCATTAATTGTACCTGTAGATATGCCCAATGTGTGCTTCTTTACCAGCTCTGTTCACAGAGATACTTGTAACAAACCTGTTGAAAGTTAAGATCATTCTAATCTTTTCCCAAAGTTGAATTCCATGTTCTTGCTCCAGATAAATGTTTGCTGTTATGATCACTCCATGGAAGAATCACTTTTGTGCTTGGCTGTTACTTTCTTCAGGAACAAGGACTTTAACAGGTGGTCACAGTTACAGGAAGAGACAGTACCATGCTGGAACTAAGATCTAACATTGAATCTCACTCAGTGATCAATATCATGTGGCAAGTTAGAGCCGGTGTATACTGTTGGCCTTCATAGATGTTTAGGGGAACTGTTGCATTCTCTACAATGGCAATCAGCTGGCGTTCAGGCTCTGAATGGCTCTTTGGCTCTAAATGATTCCTGAACAGATGGTACTAGGAGTAAGTACCTTGAATGGAAGAATGGAGATGTTAAAAGCCTTACAAGAATGCAAGTGCTTTGGAACCTAAAGTACAATTGGAAAAGATTCAAATGGGTTTTTACTCTACTTGCAGAAAATAGACAGTCAGACAGTTCCAGTTATTTCTGCCTATAACTGGTTCTGAATCACTTGATGTTTTAAATTAGTTTTCAGCTAGTCTCCTCTATCTGACTTCTCCAGCTGTATTACAGAAATGTAATGAGTACTGTACCACAGATAAAATGAAAACCTATAAGTAATATGCTTTTAAACAGCATAAAAAGATAATGAAAATCTATGAGAGCTTATCCCAATCTGAAGTTGAAGAACCAAGAGCCAATCTTACAATTTAGAGCAACTGACAAGAGACTACACCTCATTGAGATGTGGTGGAGAGGGAACACATTCAAAGGAATTGCTGTGTCTTCCAGTAGCCTAGCCCTTGACAATACAATGAGAAAGCATGTAAGTAAAGAAAGGCACCTAGTCCAGGCTAAAACTTTAGAGATGGATATTTCTCTGGCCATGGAGAAGGATTTAGTACTGCAAGAAAAGTAACCTGCAGCTGAAAGGCATGAAGATCTAAAGTATAAGTCCATAGGATATTATTAAACACTTTGTGGCAAATGACACAGAACAAGGAATTACATGATATTTGGAAAGATTGCTAGAATTGCAGTGTTAGAGGGCAGATTGTTCTTTAAGCAGGGCCCTCTGGCCGCAGAATAGCACCAGCTGTGAACACCAAGCTGATTGGATACATAGTCAGGTGGCTTTTCTGTCTAAGTCCAGGCCCTTCATTTGGGCTGCAGGCATTCAACATCCTCCCACAGTCCTAGTCCTGCTCTTGCCTCAAGCCCTGCTCCTACGTTGCTCCAGCCCAGACCCCGATATTTTACCCTGGCCTATACTGTGGTGCATCTGGACTCGCCAGCTCCTGACCAGGACTCTGAACACAGAAATGACTTTTAGATTAGATGTATGACTCTGACTACCTGGGTCTGGGTCTGACCCTTTTGCAAAACCCCAGTCATGGATCTGGATTCCTCACAGGCTCAGGCACTTGGCTAACTCCACGTTCCTCAAGAATGCTCATACCCCTATCTTTACAAAGTGTTGGCATGTGCCAGCAGATTGTGCCTTTCATGGACAAACATGTTGACAACTGTATTCTTCCTAGGAGTAGTGATCAATGCTGTAGAAGAAAATTAATGGACTGACAGCCCGGAAAGCAATAGGATAATTATTCATATCAATTAGAACAAAGGTCCACAAGCTAATATAGTGCTAAAGCAATGACTTCCCCCTAAAAAAAAAAAAAAAGCACAGGCAGTAAAAGGTAAATGAGTGAAACGATGCATGTAGTTGCAAGTTAACCCCTCCTAAAGGAGAATATGAACTAAGTGTATATGTAAATAACACATTTTAAAAAGATGGCACTTGTAGTATACCGGGGGGTGGGGAAGGTCCCGCTGTTGTATTCAAATGTGTCAAAGGCTTGGTATCATCAACAGTGGAGGAGCACAGACAAATATAATTCAGGAAAAATTCTAAGGATGTCTTCTGAGTACACATTAGAGCTGAAAACTCAAATATACCACAATTCAAGCCCATAGGAAGTTTTTCCCTTCCTTCTCCTGTTCGTTTAGTGACGCAGAGTGGCAGTATATACTCATTACTCTAAGAATCAGAGTAAGTTGAAGAAAATAATGGGAACAGCTGGTTGCCATTGTAAGAAAAAGAATAACCCTTTGTTAATGCATGTTTTTAAATTTGAGTTTTAAAATATTTATATAAGCATGTCAAAAGAGAATATTTTCTATCATCAGCAAAATGATGCATTCTGGGAGAGAACATTAATTCAACATAGCTTTTCTACACTTAATGCATCAGAAGGCTTCTGGAATGTACCATTGGCAAAAATTTTATGCATATTTAACACGTCCTTTGAGAGAGACTTTTTCTTCAGATTGCCAATAGTGATCAGCAATCCTTCAGTGACCACTCAGTAACACAAATAGGTACATTTTGCCAAGCAGATGAATTTAGGTTTATGTCCCAAACTAAGTGCAAACCAAAAAGAATACATTATAAAGCAAAAGAAAGATATGAGTTACAGTTTTAGTGCTTTGCAGCAGCAGGTTACTGGGGGAGAAGGTCTTGGCTCATTTAGTAGAAGGCTGCTCCAAACTGTGGCAGGCTCACACACTGTCACTTCTGGCCTGCTCTGCCCACCGAAGCGTGCTGCACCAGGGTCTACTCACCTGTCTGTCGCCGCCGAGAGCCGCAGCACGGGGTTCGAGGCTTTAGGAGCCCTAGTCAGCGGGCGGGTACTTGTGACGCTCGGAGTGGAATCAGGTACTCAAGCGTTTTGGTTAAACAAAAGGTTGTTTACTTACACTGTTTGTACAGTGCAGGTCAGATGCTTGCTTCGGTTACGGTTACAAACTTGGGTCGGGCAGAAATTACAAAGATGTTGGTCGGTCTGCAGATGTGTTCCGGGTGTTCGGGCCGGCAGTCGTCTTACGTCTCAGGTGGGGGTGTGCTAGGCCCCCTTGGGTCGGTGACAGGGAGTCCTTAGTGGTTGATCAGGCTGCTAAGTTCGCTCTGAAACACGTGTGGAGTTTGCTAGGCTCCACAGTGTACTCAGAGTTCTCCACGAGGTGTGTGTGGAGTTCTCCAACTTGGGCGGAAACTGCTCAATCTTCTTATACGGCTAGCAAGCCAATCGCTAGCCGCCAGGTAGGAATAATTTAGAACAGTCCAATAGTGGGGTACAAATTTGCATAAGATTGGCAGGAACTCCTTTGCACTGTGCATTTCTGTGCTGCAAAGAAGAAATGCACACTGCAAAGAAAGCTACAAATTGGCGGGAACTTTTTCTAGGTCATTAACATATAGTCACTGGGCTCTGGAGTTTTCCCC
>NW_005841928.1:3679814-3680566 GCF_000455745.1 Alligator sinensis
GGAGTAAAAGGTCAGGAGCTGAAAAAGAAAAAAGCAAGGAAACAGTAACTGTTTTACAACTTAAGGGGGTGTTGCGTGTGGGTTAGAGCGGCGTGATAGCCAATTGTGGTGGGCTAAAAGCGTGCTTGGTCCGTTGCACGGTCAAAGGTTACAGTGTAGGTGTTCGGATACTGTTCCGGACGGGCGACGATGCCTTTATGCACATGCGACGATGCCTTTATGCACACGCGGATGTGGTTGGTGTGGATGCAGAATTGTAATCCAGACGAGTTCGTCTGGTGTAAACTTCGGGCACCATGGTTCTGGGTGCCTGGGGGTAGACTCATCCCATAGGGTTTTTTCTGCATTAAGTGAGATAAGAACATCATGTTTGATTTCGTCCAGTTTTTGAAGGTTCCGTTGCCCTTTAACCGCAATCGCTCTTTATAGAGGCCAATGTGTCTTTCCACTACTCCGTTGGATTGGGGATGGTATGGTAGATGTAGATGCCAAGTGATGTTAAAAAGGCGGGCAAATTTGTCAAGCGCTGCGGAATTAAACGGTGGGCCTCCATCTGATTGAATTGTATCGGGGGTCTGCCAACTGGCAATTGCTGCAGTTAGTGTCGTTATGACAGCTATAGCATTGCTTTTCCGCAGTGGGATCACTTTAAGTTGTCGGGTACCAAGGTCGACAATGATGAGCCCTTTATTCAGAGGTTTCGCTCCTGGTAGGGGTCCTAATAGGTCTACTTGCCAGACTTTTCCAGGCGC
>NW_005841928.1:3681856-3682631 GCF_000455745.1 Alligator sinensis
TGGGTTACGCCACACCTTGTTTTGTCAGTGAACTTGGTGCCTAAGAACGTAATGTCAGTGGTAGGCTGAAGCTTTGATTTCTTCCGACTTATGGTCCAGCCGGTCCGCTCGAGGTGGTCTACCAAGTTGTTGGTGACTTGGGCTACTGTGTCTAGGTCGCGGCCCATAATGGCGAGGTCGTCGACGTAGCTCCAAATGTTTAATTCGCCCTGGTTGGGTAGAATGTAGGAGGTGCGGAATTTCTTTAGCGTGTCATTCATGACACCCGTGGCTAACGCTGGCGCATTGCGGTACCCTTGCGGGCAGACTGTCCACTTATACATGGTGCCATTGACACACATGTTCAACACCCCTTGGGCTTCATTGATTGGAATGGAGAAGAACATGTCTTTGAGATCAAGGGTTGTCCCAAACCACATGTCCTTTTGAAATTGCGCCATTTCATATAAGCATTGGGGCAGCGTAGATGGACTAGGTTGCGTGAGCGGTTGGCATCGCCTGTTAGCTTCGCCATAATCGACCACTAGTCGAACCTCCTTAGGCTTTCCTGGCTTTGCGATTCCCCATCCCGGCGAGAGTCAAGTGCTGGCTGTTATCGGTTGAATGCATTTTTGCTGTTCAAGGCGTTGCAGAAGTTCAACTAGTACCCCCTTCAAAGGATCTTTGTTCGGGATTGGCTTATAATGCCATGTCGATATATTGCAGAGTGTAGGTTGGTGTTGATCAGGCTCAGCAACAGAGAGTGGGAGGGCTTGTAGTATCTGTTCTTTTAGCT
>NW_005841928.1:3682896-3684057 GCF_000455745.1 Alligator sinensis
GTGGGCCCGGGGGGTCAGCCTTGGAAGCGTGGCCACCGGTTCGACTGGCAGCCATTACTCGTTTTTTTGCTTTTCCTTGTACTTAAAGCCCAATTTCTCGGCCAGTGCTTTCTGTCCTTCATCTCTTAGGGCGCGCAGTTGCTGTTTAGTGAGGCCGGACTCGTTCAACGGGAACCAGAACATAGCTTTTTCTCTCGCTGTCCTCTCTAGTGGTGGCTTTGGTTCTGGTCGAAACGGCCCATCGCGATGTTCAATGGGGCACGCTGAATTTGGGTCCGGTTCTGTGGCCCAATGCACGCTCTTTGAGGACCTGGCTGTGTTCATTAGGGCCTGAAGACGTCCGAGTTGACTTAGGATGTTTCCAGCTTGTTGGCCCACCTGTGGGGTGAGGAGGAGGCGGAGGGTAATGGCATGAGACCCTCCGTAAACCTCTACGCAGGCCTCCATGGCCTCCGGAGTGGTGGGGGGGACTGTTCCGGGGTTTGTTAAGTATCAGTGTAGCCACGGTCCGTTGGCCTGTTGTGCTGTTAATCCCAGTGGTCGGCGTCTGGCTTGCCAAGTGCAGTACGACGTTCCAATAATGGCCAATAGCAACTGCTCGGCTGATGTTGGTTCTGGCCATCCATCATGCCACACATGGGACTTTTGTGCAATTTGTCCTGCTACAAGCGATGGCAGTGGGATATTCCAAGCAGTATTCCTTTGCACTGATCCAAGGTCAGTAGCATGTCCCCCACTCCACGCCGCTTGGCGGGTGAGGAAGCAGGCCTCTTCTAGGTCCAGTAATTCTGAGCCAAATTCGACCACTAGTTGACTGAGCCAAACAGCTAAAGTCTCTCCAGGTTTAATTTTTGACTCTTTAAATAGCTCTTGCATTTCAGCTCGATTGCGGGTACGAAGCGTAGTCGTTGCTTGGATTTGGCCCTGTGTATTAGTCGTATACTTAACTATGCTTATGGGAAGGGCCTCTGTCGGAGGAGGCTCCGGGGGCAGAGTGGGCAAGACAGGATATAATGACTCATTGCCCTTTCTTTCATTTTCAAAAGGAGGTGGTGTAGATTCCGCAGGCGGGGCTGCCGACCCTGGAGCCGCCTCGTTCCTCCCCAGCTCTAGGGCGGCGCTGGAAGGAAGCTGGTTTCGGTTGCAGTTAGAAAAAGAGGG
>NW_005841928.1:3684109-3684474 GCF_000455745.1 Alligator sinensis
CCGCGGCTGCTGCTTCTGCTGCGGCCTTGCCTACAGTTATTAACTGGCTGCTTAGATTTTCAATATCACGCATTGCATTGACAAATGCGTGGAATAAAACATTAATCATTTTTCCTTTGTCCCATTTGGGGCCTGCCCATTTAGTCGTGGTGCGGCCCTCCATCTCTAAATTTTTACGGAGCTGAGTGAACAGTTCGTGACTGCGTGACTGGGGTACCATAGTCAGGCAGTTAAACTTGTTGGGAGGTGTTCCTTCCTCGCCCTCTCGAACGTGGCGAATGCAGCGGGCAAACTCCTGCGCAGGGGTCGGGTCTGCTACGCTCGCCGCTTTTACCCGATGTAGGGACAGGGTTCCCGCTTTGTGC
>NW_005841928.1:3684934-3702276 GCF_000455745.1 Alligator sinensis
TTACAAAGATGTTGGTCGGGCTGCAGATGTGTTCGGGGTGTTCGGGCTGGCAGTCGTCTTACGTCTCAGGTGGGGGTGTGCTAGGCCCCCTTGTGTCTGTGACAGGGAGTCCTTAGTGGTTGATCAGGCCGCTAAGTTCGCTCTGAAACACGCATGGAGTTTGCTAGGCTCCACAGTGTACTCAGAGTTCTCCACGAGGTGTGTGTGGAGTTCTCCAACTTGGGCGGAAACTGCTCAAGCTTCTTATACGGCTAGCAAGCCAATCGCTAGCCGCCAGGTAGGAATAATTTAGAACAGTCCAATAGTGGGGTACAAATTTGCATAAGATTGGCGGGAACTCCTTTGCACCGTGCATTTCTGTGCTGCAAAGAAGAAATGCACACTGCAAAGAAAGCTACAAATTGGCGGGAACTTTTTCTAGGTCATTAACATATAGTCACTGGGCTCTGGAGTTTTCCCCTCGTGACCTAATTACATGACCTACTTACAGAATGATTGACAGACTGCCTTCTGTATCAAACTATGGAATCCGCCACTGTACTATAGGCGTATGAACAATGGGTTCTGACACTGTCATGACTTGATGTTACTTGAGGTTCCACTGGAAGATGTTGTTCAGTGTTTTCCAAAACCCTGGACACCTCAGCCAGTGCTTCTTCTGTGGGGCTCCTAACCTCCTCTTACCCCATCCCTTTCCACTCGGGTATTATGGCTTGGGTCTCGGCAGGATCTGGATGTACTGTAGACACTGTCTGTTCCACCTGGCCGTCTGTCTCTACCCCACTTACCCATCTGGTGGTCCAAGTGTCTCCAATTCTAAAATGAACAACTTAACAATACAAGAACTGAAATTCTCCCTGGGGTGTGAATGAGCAGGATAACGATGCTCACCACATTGGGTGCCTCTTCTTTGGCTCTTCCTCTCCTATGTATGGGGTGCACTGTACAGGTGTTGCATAACTCCTGCACTGGGCTCTGGATCAGCTGGCACTAGACCACATCTGATAATGCCCTGTGGGGCAACTTCCCATGCCCTTGCTTCTCCTAAGGGCCTAGTGTTGCCCAACCATGGGTCTGGGGGCCCAAAGGCATACTGGTGTGGTGGGTTCTGTAGCCTAGCTCCCTGGCAGGTTCCTTCCCCTGGCAGGATCTGCTGGTGCATCCTGGGCCACCTCTGTCCCACCCTAGCCACCCTGCATGTACCTGTGGGCTGCGTGCAGTGTGGGTGTGGTCTTGGCAGGTTCCAACCCCCTGGATCTGTGGGTGACTGCCCCTCCGCTGGAGCCCTTCCTTTCTTTGCTTTGGTCTGTGTGGGCCGTGTCCGGTTCATGTGGGCTCCACGCCTTGAAAGAATGAAAGGTCAGATGTGGTGGGGAAAAATGCCTGCTGCAGTCTGAGCTGCCATGACACCTGGTGGTCTGCCTGCTTGCAGATCCACCAGCCCATGCCAGCCACAGGGGAGGCTTCCAGGGGCACCATGGGTGCTCACTTCTTCCTGTTCCCCCCCCCGCCCAATTTAAAGCCATCTGGCTCCTTTTGCCCTGGGAGCTTTGAGGGGCTGGACCAACCCATGGTCCCACTTCTGGCTGTGGGGTAATGGAGCGGCCGCATGCAGACCAGCCACCTGGAGCCTGGTAATGCAGTGTGTGGGGCACGGGCCTACCACACAGATGTACTGAGCATATGAAGTAATAATATATAGTTTAACAGCAGGTTGACATTGTATATCTTGATTTCCAAAAGGCCTTTGATTTAGTATCCCACAATGTCCTCACGAGAAAATTGGAGGATTGTGGGCTTAGATCCAAGACAGGCGGGTGAGAAACTGGCTGCAGGATAGGACCCAGAGAGTTGTAGTGAATGGATCTGTGTCATCCTGGCAAGAAGTGGGCAGCGGTGTCCCGCAGGGGTTGTTGCTTGGTCCAGTACTTTTCAACATCTTCACTAACGATTTGGATGTGGGGGTGAAGAGCTCACTGGCCGAGTTCATGAATGACACCAAGTTATGGGAAAATGTGGTTATGCTTGAAGATAGGCTACAGATACAGGCAGACCTAGACAGGTTAGCAAGTTGGTTGGATTGGAACCAGATGAAGTTCAATGTTGAGAAATGTAAAGTGCTCCACCTCAAGATGAGCAACCCCCAGCACACCTACAGGCTTGGCAGCACCAAACTGACTAGCACCGCAAATGAAAAGGACCTGGGGGTAATAATATACCACAGTATGAATATGAGCCAGCAGTTTGAAGCTGTAGCCAGTAGGGCAAATAATACTCTGGCATGCATCAATCTATGCATCTCCAGCAAAACCAAGGAGGTGATTCTCCTGCTCTGCTCAGCACTGGTGAGACTGCAGCTGGAGTACTGCATCCAGGTCCAGGCACCACACTTTAACAAGGACATGGAGAAACTGGAGAGAATCCAAAGAAGAGCCACCACCATATGATCAAAGTCTTACACAGCAAGCTAAACAAGGAAAGGCTGATGGATCTGGGACTCTTCAGCCTGAAGAAAAGAAGACTGAGAGGGGACCTGGTAGCAGCTTACCACTACACTAGGGGAGTACATCAAGGGGTCAGTGAGCAACTGTTCACCAGGGCACCCGAAGGGAAAACTAGGAGCAACGGCCACAAACTCCTGGAAGACTGATTCAGGCTCAACATTAGGGAAAACTTCTTCATAATCAGGGTGTCCAGACAGTGGAATAAGTTCCCTCCAGAGGTGGTGCAATCACCTACCCTGGAAATCTTCAAAAGGAGACTAGACAGTCACCTTGCTGGGGTCACCTGACCCTGAGTTATCTTTCCTGCTTGGTGCAGGAGGCTGAATCTGATGATCTTCCATGGTCCCTTCTGGCCTTACAATCTATTAATCTATTTTAGAAGTTCCCTTCCTACAGTCAATATGTAGAATGTCTGACAAAGCCAAGGACAAGGGTTTTTTGCAATATCTTTTATTGGACCAACTGTATAATTGCGGAGGGGGTAGGGAGAAAGAGGGGAGGGAGGGAGGTAGACAAGCTTTGGGGCCAAAATGCCCTTCTTCAGGTAACCCAGGCTCAGAAACCCCTGTTAGACTGAATCAGTTTTGCCTAGAAATGCTTGTATAAATATGCAGGAACCTTTGCAAAGTCATGTTACATTAGTAATTTATATGGTACCCTTCCCAGCAAAGTCACAGGGAATTACAGCAAGAGAAATAGAAACTTAGGCCAACTAGATTAACTAAAATAAAATAAAGCAGAGGCCTGCTAAACAACATCTCAGCCTAGTTTTGGTTTTTAAATGCCTGCCTAAATAGAAAGGTCTTGCAGCACTTCTGAAAAATGTCCAGGCTTAGACTCTGGCTGGCCTCAAGAGACAGTATTCCAAAGTTGAGGAACAACTGCCAGGAATGACCTCCCACACATTTTTGCCAAGTCTACCTGTACTAATGGTACTTACAGGAGGTTGCTCTCAGCCGATCTTAGGGATCGCAGGACTCTCAGCTGACCTTAGGGAGTGCAGTATAATGGAGAAGTCAGTCCCTTAGGCTTGTAAGTTCCTGGCCATTTAAGGCTTTATAGGTCAAGACTAGCACCTTGAACTGAATTGGCTACTGAGAGCCAATGCAGACACTGGAAGAGTAGAGTTATGTGCTCCTGGTGACCTACCACATCAGAAGGAGGGGCGCCACATTCTGCACCAGCTGCAGCTTCTGGGCAGTCCTATTTCGAGTGAATTACAGTAGTTTAGCCTTGGGGTTACAAAAGCATGGATGATAGTGGCCAGAATCTGAAAGAAATGGTTTCAGCCTTCTCACCAGATAGCAGCTTATGCTCTTTCCTAGCAGGGAGGTCCTAGGTAGAGGTGACGAATGCGTCCCCAGGACTCCATCATCTCCCCTCCTGTTCAATGTGTACAGGAGGCCATTGGATTAGACTATACAGAAATGTGGAGTGAGGTGCCAACAGTAAGAAAAAAAATCACACCCAGTTCTGCCTCTCCTTCTCTTCTAACCCTGGCCCCACAGTGTCAGTTCTTTCCCAGTACCTGGCTGCAGCTGGGGACTAGAAACAGGTGAATCAATAAAAACTGAATCTAGACAATACAGTTTAAAGCTGACTCACAAATACTCACCCAGATGTCTCATCTAGCCAAGGGCTCTGTGACATTTTACTTTCTGGTTCCATGATGGAATTTGAAAATCTACATGAAACATTACAAAGGTAAATAATCCAAAATGCACAATACCGCTAAGCAGTTTACAAAAACATATTACTGAATAACATTAAGTTTAATTCGTGCCCAGACTAAAAACTCCTTGTCAGTGTCTTATTTCTGAGATCTTCAAGTGTCCTAGACTTTGTCATGCTTCCAGAGAGAAATTTTCAACTTCCTCTAATTATTTTATCTTCCCTTCCTCACTGACTAATGTTACCATATCATAAGTGACTAACTATTGGTAGTCCTGTTCTTTTGTGGGGGTTGACATCTTATTCAAGCCTTCCAATCAGGCTGACCCTTTGTTACCATTTGGACCTGTTTGATTTCCTGGTATTTTTGGCAGTGGTATGGATCTTAAGCGTCAGAGACTTCTAAGTTTTTTCATCAACCTTGCACAAGAGGTAAAATTGTAACAATAGAACATGTGAGAGCAGATATACTCAGCAAAAGTGTTTCCTAGGATTATATTTCCTCCTAAAAATTGAAACTAAATTTTAATGTCATATTCTTTGGACTGAACCACTCAAATCATCCAGTAGTACATACTAGACTTAACAGTAAATCTTCTGTATAGCATACTACTCTGAGCCAAATGTTGTATAGTATCTACTAACCATAAAGTAGGCTGACCAATTTTTTTACTATTCATTCAGGAATTATGCAATTCAATAGCACAAAATGCAATGTATTTCTACATTTAAATAAAAAGAGTACTGCAAGCAAGGAGAAATATGACTTTCATTTGCAGTTGGGCTAGAATAATTATTTTTATAGTCTGAGTTTTAAAATTCTCTTGTTATTGTAAAACTTTAGTCTGCTTTTAATTAAGACATACATGTCACTTGAAAAATGTAGCATATTTGCATAGAAATAACTTTGGCAAACTGAAATCTTAATTTTAAGCCATTTTAATCACTTTCCCGGACATACTGGTAATTACTTCTAGTTGACACATTTGAAGTGCTTCCTTGCAGCAATTGAATATATTCATACCAATTGAAGTTTTCCCTGGTGCAGAGAAATGATATGCATGTGATATCTCTGGGAGTGGGCAAATCACATTTTTCATCACTGCCTAATAATTAACAGAAATTCATTACTCCATGTTTGCTTGAACCCTAACAAAATAAGCTTGTAATTACTTGTAGCTCTGGGCAAGGTAAATATTTGATGTGATAGTGGTGAATCACTTCTTAGTGATATATGAGTTTGCTGATCATGTCTGCCTTTAGCTTTTAATAAGATTGTATGCATTTACAACAAAGACAAGGTCAAATTGACTCCATTTGCTGTTTTGCCTTCACGCCACCATGGATAGCATGGGAGATGCAGCCTATGGAAGACCCAGCTAATGAACTCCCTGGAGGCAGGAATTGTATTCAGGCTAAAAAAGAGGAAATTGCTTTTAGCAAATTTTAATACTGAAAAAAATAAGTTTAAGGAGACAGTCTACCACTTAAATATCTTTGGAAGGTGATAAAAATAAGAGTTCCTGATGTCTGCATCTTTAAAAGAACCTGATTTGCATTCTGAATATATTTGCATGCTGAATGTACGAAACAGAAATTGGATCTATTAAGACTTCTAAGGCTTAAGACTTTTATTAAAGTTTGTTTCTCTTGTAATAGTGTGAGAGTGACAAAGATTTTACCTTAAGTTACAGAAAAAATTATATACATTTGAGTGTATAAGCACAGCTTGGCCCAAAGAGTACCTTAAACAATCTGCTCCTTCCTGACTTTTACTGACATTTTGGGGTCATGGCATAATAATTGACTAGTATAGCTCAGTGCAGTTACTTAGGACAGTTATGCACCTTGCATCTGAAATAGTTGAGAGAGCAGAATGTGGCAGCAGATAGAAGGCAGAGTAGATATGCACTTTTATAGATTAGCTAAATAAGATATACATAGAGAGCAAAAGCTTTTGTGAACTGAAGTTCACTTCATCAGAAGCTGTGATAGATAAATAGTAGATAGAGTAGCCACAGTATGGGCTAACTCGTTGCTTTATACTCAAAAACATTACAGGAACTTTTATAGTGTTCTGGGAAGTGGAAATTTCTGAAGACATTACAGTTCTACACTTGAGTCTTAGTTTGATCCTACAAGTTTCTGAGAATCCCTAGTGACAAGACGAGAGCAGCGGGCAACACCTCAGTCAATAGCCTATTTCCATGATTGTACAAAAAGTATTTAGCTACTTTTAGGATAAACAAGCTTGGGTTACCTTTGCCAAATTGCCAGACATCAGTCATTCAGTTGGATAATCATAGTTCATTTTTGGCCACTGGGTAGCCACTACTGATCAAAAGATGAAGTTGATAAAAGTCAGGAGTAGAGATGGCCAGAATTTTCTGTCAATATATTAGGCAATTCTGTCTATTTTTTTGGTCAGAAAACCTCAATTTAGCAAAAACAAATCATTTTGATGAGACTTTTACCCAGAAACATTCCTTGGGTCCAAATGTAAATCACTCATTTAGCATGCAGGAGACTGGAGTTCAAGTCCCTTCTCAATTCAGACCAAAGAAATGAACCTGGTTCTCCCGTTTTGAGTACCCTAACCACATTTTTATCACATGAATGTGTCATAATTTCACCCCTTGGAACCATTCTAGTTTTGACAAATATTTAATTTTCATTGGTCATGAAAGAGACTTATTCTACATCCCAGTGATTAAGAAAATCACCTACACTGTGGGAAATGTGTTCAAATGATGTTTTTATTCAAAATTTAATTATTTATTCAAAGTGAAACAACTCCAATAGGACAGACTGAGAGGTACCCACCCCAAAATAGCCAGAAGCCCAGTTAAACCAGTGGATTGTGAGAGTGAGTTTTTAAGTTCTCTAGTCTGAATGAAGCAGAAACCAAAACCTATCTCCCACATTCCAAGTGAGTGTCCTCTAGTTACTGTATGCTGGGCTAAATAGGGTATGTGTTGTCTTTCTTTGTTTTGTATTATTATTATGAAAAAAAGGTCTCTGTTTTGCCCTAATGCAGAACAAGAGGGGGTTTTAACATCTTAACATTTTTTGCAGGACAGGGAAACCATTTCATTCACAGCTCTAGCCAGAAGCATATAATCAACTTAATTTTCAGAGGCATGGAGAAAGAGAACCTGATGATTCTGCAAAGGGAGGAGAGGAAGGGGAGGCAAATAGATGCTTATGGTTGATGTGGCTACAGTGAAAGGGAGTCTAAATAAGGGAACAAGCCCACAGTAAGCCTTCCTTCTGCCTGTGTAGGGAGAATCCAGAATGGCAGTCCTTGCCCTTTATATTCACAGATAGTTAGAATACTGTTACAGACCAAAATGCTTCATAAAAAGGGACTAATTCCTTCCCCTTAAATACTTCTTAGTGCTTGAAGGCCACACTGGGGCAGACTGCACAGTTCAAGTCTTAGTAGTCATTCTCCTGTGCATGTTATCCTCTTCCTTCCTAAGAGGAGAAAGGAAGGGGAGCAGCAAAATAAGGACACTGGACTTCAGTAAAGCAGACTTCAGCAAGCTTAGGGAACTGGTGGCAAAGATCCCTTGGGAAGTAAATGTGAGAATTAAAGGAGTCCAGGAGAGCTGGCTGTAATTTAAGGAGGCCCTTTCACATGCAAGCTATTCCAATGCCACGGAAGAATGGGAAGTGTAACAGGAGGCCAGCCTGACTGGACAGCAGTTTCCTCAAAAAAAAGGAGTCCTACAAAAACTGTAAATTTGGTCATAGTACTATGGAAGAGTGTAAAAGTATTCAGGGAGAAAATTAGGGAAGCCAAGGCACAATTTGCAACTAGGAAGAGACATAAAAGGCAATAAAAAGGTGTTCTACAAGTATGTCAAAAGTAAGAGGAAGACAAAAGAAACTAATGGGTCCCTTACAGAATGTAGAAGGCAATCTAATTATGGATGGAAAAGAGAAAGCTAAAGCATTTAATGCCTTTTTTTTACTTCAGTTGATGAGTGCACTTGCAGAAAAGATAGGGAAGAAGACAAACAGCCTAGAGTAGCAGAAGCAGAGGTTAGGGATTACTTAGAGACCAGTCAGTCTGCATGCCATTGATACCTGGAAAGATCATAGAGCAAGTTTTGACAAACCTGATTTCCTTCTATAAGGTGATAGGCTCTGTGAACTGGGAGGGAGGGGGAGAGCGGGGAGAAAAGTGGTATGATATACCTTGGCTTTAACAAGGTTTTTGACACTATCTCCTATAATGTTCTCACTAACAAGCTAAGGAAATACAGACTAGATAGAAGTACTAGTTATGTAACTGGTAGGATCATCATACTCGATGAGAGTCATCAATTGCTCCATTTTTAGTTAGGAGGTGGTATCAACTGGGGTTCCACAAGGGTCTGTCCCTGCTCCAATACTGTTCAATATCTTCGTTAATTATTTGAATCGTGAGATTGAGTGCATGCTTATCAAATTTACAGATAATACCAAGTTGAGTAGAGTTGCAGATACTCTGGAGGGCAGGGCTAGGATCCAGAATGGTCCAAATGGAATGGAGAAATAATCCACAATTAATCAAATGAAATTCAACAAGAACAAATGCAAAGTCCTACACTTGAAGAAAAAAAGAAGAGCATGCAAAAATATCGACTGGGGAATGACTGGCTAGGCTGCAATACTGCAGAGAAGGACCTGGGGGTTACCGTGGACCATAAACTGAATATAAGCCAACACTGTTGTGCTCTTCTTGTTGCAAAACAGTCAACAGCATCCTGAGTTGCATCGCTTGCAAATCAAGGGAAGTGATTCTTCAATTCTGTTCTGCACCAGCGAGGTCTTATCTGCAGTACTGTGTCTAGTTTTGAGCCCTGCACTTCAAAAAAGAATATGGACATATTGCAGAGAGTTCAGGAGACACTGACAAAAATTATTAGAGACCAGGGAAGCAAGACTTATGAGAAAAGGCTGAAAGAGTTAGCATTATTTAGCCTGGAAGAGAAGATGTAGCGGGGATTTGATAACTTGTCTTCAAATACTTGAGGGGTGATAATATAGAGGATGGTGATGTTCTGTGGCTGTAGGGGACAGGGCTTCGAGCAGTGGCCTCAGACTTTAGCAGAAGAAATTTAGGTTGGAGATTAGGAGTAACTTTTTTACTATGAGGGTGGTCAAGCATTGGAACATGCTGCCTAAAAAAGTTGTTGAATCTCCACTTAGAAATTTTCAAGATCAGGTTGAACAGACACTTGGCTGGGATGGTTTATAGATTCATAGATTCATAGATGTTAGGGTCGGAAGGGACCTCAATAGATCATCGAGTCCAACCCCCTGCATAAGCAGGAAAGAGTGCTTGGTCTAGATGACCCCAGCTAGATACTCATCTAACCTCCTCTTGAAGACTCCCAGGGTAGGGGAGAGCACCACCTCCCTTGGGAGCCCATTCCAGATCTTGGCCACTCGAACTGTGAAGAAGTTCTTCCTAATGTCCAATCTAAATCTGCTCTCTGCTAGCTTGTGGCCATTATTTCTTGTAACCCCCGGGGGCGCCTTGGTGAATAAACACTCACCCATTCCCTTCTGTGCCCCCGTGGTGAACTTATAGGCAGCCACAAGGTCGCCTCTCAACCTTCTCTTGCGGAGGCTGAATAGATCCCGTTTCTCTAGTCTCTCCTCGTAGGGCTTGGTCTGTAGGCCCTTAACCATACGAGTGGCCCTTCTCTGAACCCTCTCCTGGTTATCCGCATCCCTCTTGAAGTGCGACGCCCAGAATTGCACACAGTACTCCAACTGCGGTCTGACCAGCGCCCGATAGAGGGGAAGTATCACCTCCTTGGACATATTCGTCATGCATCTGCTGATGCACGATAAAGTGCCATTGGCTTTTTTGATGGCTTCGTCACACTGCCGACTCATGTTCATCTTGGATTCCACTAGGACTCCAAGATCCCTTTCCACTTCCGTGCCACCCAGCAGGTCATTCCCTAGGCTGTAGGTCTGCTGGACATTTTTCCTCCCTAGGTGCAGCACTTTGCATTTCTCCTTGTTGAACTGCATTCTGTTGTTTTCTGCCCACTTATCTAACCTGTCCAGGTCTGCTTGCAGCTGTTCCCTGCCCTCCGGCGTGTCCACATCTCCCCATAGCTTTGTGTCATCTGCAAACTTGGACAGAGTACATTTCACTCCCTCGTCCAAGTCACTGATGAAGACATTAAAGAGTATCGGTCCAAGGACCGAACCCTGTGGGACCCCACTTCCCACACCCTTCCAGGTCGAAACCGACCCATCCACCACGACTCTCTAGGTGCGACCCTCCAGCCAATCTAGTCAGAGGCTATCCTGCCCTGAGCAGGAGGCTGGACTAGATGGCCTCATGAGGTCCCTTCCAGCCCTATTTTCTTATGATCCTATGACCTCATGCTGCCCTACTGCTCTGCACAATTTTCTGCAGACAACTACATCTGACCATGCAACAGGCCTCTTTCTCCATGCCCTAATAGACAGTTGTGGGTACATAAAGTCAAGCTCCAGCCCTGCATATTTTTCTAATAAGTACATTTTAACTGAGAAATTCTTGATCCTGAAATGCCACTGAGGTATTTCATGCATCAAAGGAGATCTCTGAGGACTGCTTCAGGAAGCTCCTGTACATTCTGTGCTAGGGAGCTTGGTTGGAGGCAACATGTGGGTTTAAGTAAGATGAAGTAACTTGCACATCTACTCTGGTACACCCTAGAAAAAAGGGCAAAAGAGATTGGGCATTGGATATAAAACAGATGTGTGGACTGAAATGTTACCTTTACTAAACAAAGGGGGGTATTTGAATATACACCTCTACATTGACTTTGCTAATACTATAACGCAGCTAATGTGGAGTATAACAGCTCTCCAGTAAATGCAAAACAGAATTCTAATATATACTCTATTCTGCAAAGATCTTCTTACTTTGCACTTACCTGCACAACACACCTCACCTTTGGTGTGTGGAATGAAACCCTTTATGTGTGAATCTGTAAAACTGATATTTGAATGTGAAGAAGATAAACTTTATTTTATTGCTCTTAAAAAGTTGAAAGGAAATGTGGAATCAAAGCTCACCAATATTTGTTCGTTATAAATCAGCCTTCCCTGATTGCACAGTTACATCAAAGCTGCTCCTTATTTTTCACTTTTCATACATGTTTCACTTCTTTTAATTATCCCAAAGAAATGAAGAAAAAACACATGTAAATAAAATTGCTGTCTTCCTAACCAAAGCACAGGAAACACATGGTAAAATTTAGATTGAAATAAAAACCACAAAATCTGCAATGATGTGTTTAGTTCTGAGCTAACTACAGTGTAAGTAATGCCACGGTTTAACAAGGTTTCCAAGACAGCTTGGCTGACATTGGTCCCAAACTGATCTGATAGTAATTTATCTTAAATCTAATGAAAACTGCAGATGCAAAAAATAAATAAACCTTAAAATCTATTTCTGTAGATTTTATTATATTTAAATAGAATGTTCACTTGAAGCATTAATTGCAATTCTTAAGCAGGTCTGTCTTAATTATTTAATTCTAGACATGTGCATGATATATAAAATGAGATAAAATGTGCATTTACTAGCAAGCCATCTTCTTAATCAGCATGGTAGTTACTATTGGCCAGACAAGTACTTATGAAGTATGGCATTGCTGTCGGCAAAACTATTTATCTGTATGACACTATATGTCACTTTTGAACTTCAACTTGACATCCATAAAATTACATTTTCATCAAACTGAAAGATCAAGCTTTCTGTGCTGACTCACTTGGGTCAACATTTTGCAAATGACTGGATTTACCACTTGAACCATAAAGCCTTTGTGAATAATTTTGTGCATTGATGTTTGATAGCCTAGGGCACAGATCATAATTTCTGAGCTGAAGAAGAGGTGTCAAAGCAAAATGAATTTCCTTTCTGCATACGGGATGACTTACTCCAAAGTGTTTTCTCATATGGTAGTTGTTAAATCTATGACTAAACTGTTGAATGTGTTGAATTCCCAGCCACAGCAAACATTCTAGTATTAACGTTTCTAGTTCCCACAGGATTTCTTTTTAGCTCCTTTACAAAAACTCAAAAGTTCAACCTGCCTCAGTTATCCAAAAGATTTTATTTGATACTGGAGACTCCTTTTTCAGTTGGGAAGCTTTAGGCTGGATTCCCAGGAAGTGTTTACAGACTCAGCAGAGATATGAATTTAAGATGAGCGTTCAGAATAGAAAAACTGCTGTTTGTTACAACTGACTGGAGTGATTAGTGTGTTTCATCTGTCTTGGTACCTGCAGCTTAAAGATAGATGATATGTAACCCTCTGTTGGATGTCTGATCTTGAAAATAGTGATAGCCGATCAGGCCCTGCATGTCTTGGTTGCATGTCAAAAATGCTGACTAGAAGTTCGTATAAAACTTCTTACTCATAGGTGCTGCACTGAATTAAAAAGATTGCATTTAAGTGTGTCTTGGGAGCTGTTATGTTTTGCTGTTTCCACAACCAATGTAATCCCAGGGAACCACATGGTCACAGCAAAGGCTAAAAAACTGATTTTATTAACTATATAACAAATACAAGGTCTAGCTATTAGAACTGGGCAGTTACACAGGTCTTTTATCAGGTGCATTTCACCTGGAACTGGGGATCCCCAGGAGTTCCCTATACTGAACTCTCAGTGAAATTAGCAGTCCTACAAGTTCATTTCTGGCATAACTAGTAAAATTGACAAAAATGTTAGCTTTACAGAAAATGGGCAAGATACAGGGAATTTCCAGTTTGTTGGAAATTTGGCTGGTGGGGGGGGACAAAGTATTTTGGTTCTGATTTAAGACCAAAACCAATCTCAATAAAGCCAATTTTTCTGCAAACTAAAAACATGCTTTCTCGTGAACTCTAGTTACATATTCACACTGTGGCTTTGGTGTAGTTCTAAACATAGAAAACAATGGGTACAACTACATGGTTCACAAACTATGCAAGGGGATACAACCCATTTTTTGTACATGCTGGACCGCAACCACTTCTTTCCATTGTGTTACAGTGTAGCATTTACAGGTTTTCAGCTGTTTTAGCCCAGTAGTATTTGACCATCACCAGAAACAAATGTAATTATGGCATAATATGCATTGGATTAAAGATAAGTTCACTCTTGTCATATATACAGTATTATGAAAATGGCCTTTATCAATGGCATGGCCACAATGCATAATACCTAATCGATTTTTGAAAATTCACATTTTTTCTTATTTTATCTAATAATCTAACTGCTTCACAGGCAGTTTGGGAAGTTCCTCAAGTGCTCTAGCTCAGTAGGTCCATAGCTATTATGTTGTGTATATGACAAGGGTCTCAAACACCTTTGTATTATTTTCAAGTCAATGCCTCACCTCATAGCCAAATACCAATATGGGGGCCATTTCATGTCCACAGGTTAATAGACAGCTCCATGTTCTTCATCACTGATGCTATGGGGAGGCTTTACTCTTGCCAGTTAACCTGTGTTAAAGTTCTAATGTTTTCCTCAATTTTTGGGTGCAGCATCAAGGTAATGGATGAGCTTTGCAAAATCTAGGAATTTCTTCTTACTTTTGGACACTTTCTTTTCTTTAATTTCTTTTTTTTAAGGATTCAGTACAATCTTGAAAAGCATTAGCTTGTCTTGTCCAAAAGGTCAGATTATTTATTGTGGGCTTTTGTATTTTTAAACCATCAGATATTTTACACTTTGCCAACCCAGAAGAATGTCACGCTCTCTCTCTCTCTCTCTCTCTCAAAAGCTTTTTGGAGTAGTTCCTCTAAGTTGCCTCCAATAGTCTTCCTGTGAAAGGGCAGAAATAGTAGAGCCTATACAAACTTCAGTTTGAGTCTTATTTTTTTCACTTGTATGGAAATCCAGTTATAACACTTCTGCCTTGTACATTAAGCTTTTGTCAATGTGGTCAAACATTCTCAGTGGACTCTGTGTTGTCATCTTCAAGTTGATAAAGTGAAATCCTCTCGTATTTCCTTGTTGTGCTTTTGGCCCTGTTCTTCACAATATCTTTTTTCTCCAGTTTGTCTCTCTCTCCATGATCTGTCCTCAGGTCAGCACAGGGTATGCAGGCAGTGCATTGCAGTTCTGACCCAGCTCTGGATCACACTGTCACCACCACAAGATCCTAGCCCCGGCCCTAGAGCAGCTCCCTGCCAACACTGCTGGGGCCAGTGCCCCCAGCTGTCTTGGCTCCGCCGCTGCTGGGGTCTCATGGAAACCAGCCACAGTTATGTAGGCTGTGCAGCTATGCAGGATTATTGGGAAGTGGAGTCCACCACGGGCCCTATCTGGCCCACAGGCCAGACTTTGCCCACCGCTGTCCTAGATGAGCATCTCATCCTCTTCATAAAGTGCTGTCTTCTGTCCTTTGTGCAAGAAATGTAAAGGAAAGGAACCACATAGTCATAACAGGGTCTAAGGGCTTGTCTAAATGAGGAAATTAGTATGTGGTGCTATGTGAACCACACACAGTCACTCCTATTCCATCGTCCGTCTAAGTAGACCTAAGACACCTAAGTGCAATTCTATTCTACCCTACTTAAGCCCCGATAAATCCATGAATGCATCTACTTTTGTAACAGTCGTTATCAAATAAACAACCCTAAGATGAAATAAAGGAAAGAAAAAGCAAGGCAAAGCAGTGAGGAGAAGAAGAAACCATCCACCTTTTGCATTAACTATATTTCAGGGTTTTCATGTGGTAAGTAATGTACTGCTAGCTAACTGCAAATTAACTTCCCTGTGTAGACTAACTTCCTCGTTTACTAACTCAGCAATATATACAGTGCAGTTGCATGCATAGTAGAGCTGGCTAGAAAATCAGATCTCCGTCCTATGGAAAACTTCAGAATTTTGGGAAGGGAAGAAAAGCATACTGGTTCAGGGTGGAAAAATAAGGACCTCAACATTTTTGTAGAATAGAATAGCTGAAAATCCTAATCTCAAAAAAACTGCAAATGGATTTTTTTTCCCCCACTTGCTTCCTGATTGCCTTGTAGGCTTATGTATTTCCACCACTTTCAATGGATTTTGGATCAGATCTCAGCTACACTGCTAGGACAAGGGCTGGGGGACTGGAAGACACTGTGATAAAAGAAATAGGGGGAGATGCTCATGAGGTGCTTTGAGTGCCATTGATTTATGTCCAAGTATATCTCACAAAGAACCCAGGGTGCCTTTCTACTATCTTTCCCTGAAGCAGTTGACTGTCAATATATGCAAATGTTACCATTTTCTTTGCAGTTAAAGGAAACTTTCTAACTTTTATTTTCAAAATAAAATGTATAATTTCCAAAGAACAGTACTTTTGTGTTCTTCCCAATCACCACACCACACTAAAGCTTTAGCTTTAGCTTTGTGGCCTCAACATTTTCACCCTGCTGTGGCTTAACACACACACAACGTGAGTTTTGCTTTCAGGAGTTTGAGGTACAGTTTGAGGAACAGTTTTACAGAAAGCCCTGCACCTATTGCCTTGAAACGTGGCAGGCTTCACGCCCTCAGCAGCAGCTACCATCCCTGCAAGTTTCATATGAATCAGCCAAAAAACAACAAAGTTATAGATATCTCATTAATTCCCCATTATACCCTATGGCTGAATCTCCAAATCGCCAAATGTTCTCCAAATCACTATAAAATGTGACAGATAATGGCAGTTTTTGATGAGTTCTCTGAAACATCCAACACTCATACAAAATTAGAACTGATACTCTTTATATGATAAAAGGTCACCCAAATCCCTGTCCCTTCTTGACAGGTAAGTAGCTAACTTCAGCCATGCGAGTGGCATTGTGAACCCTATTCAGAAGGAGCCACTTAATCTCTGTCAAAATCTCATCTGACTAAGAGCATAAACTTTATGTGAAATCCTGGATATGTTTATCACAGAAAAACCATGACTAACAACTGTTTGGGGTTTTAGCCCAATAGAGTATTTGTCCAGGGATTGAAAAATCCAGATTCTAGGCCCTCAAAGAAGTTTTATTTCTCTCATTTATAGCTCCTACTTCAAAGCAAACTACTTTAATCACCACTGACAAAAGCACTATCCACCTTTCCCTCCTGTTGAAGTTAGTCTCCTAGGCAGGAAGAAGACATGTGAGATGAAAAGAGTGACCCAGATGGGATTAAATGAGCAGTGTCCTGAAAAGGAGGGCGGGTACCTACATCTATCATATATGGGGCAGAAACTATTCCACTGCTGTCTGTTTTAACTAATAGCTGTCTATATATTTTATGTAATAGCTATTAAATGAAAAATGCAGAAACACTACTGAGAGCAGGAGCATAAGCCAGAAGCCAACTTCTCCTCTCTTCCAAGGCAGTAAGACAGGTAAAGTGCATCACTGAGATGCATTTTACCTGTCTTACCTCTTTGTGGCCCTACACATCTGCACTTGCCTGCCCAATGGGCCAGCCACAACAAGATTATAGGGTTCTTTTGTTAATTCCTAGCCCATGGCCTGGTAGTTGGGGAACTTTAACAGGAAACAGTTGTTGGAGGCTTAAACCCCATCGGGGTTAGGTGGGCCTAGAATCTGGGTCTCCCAATTTTAGGACAGCTTCCTTAACCACTAGAATATTGAGCTAGCTGCTATATGCTGCTTACCTGTTTAAAACTGGAGCTGAATTTAGCCCAGTGTGGGAGTTAGTTGTTGGGTTTATTCTGCATTTTAGAATATTCTTATTTCAGATTGGCAAAAAGCTGTGATACAAGTATAGAAGAACAGAGAAAAAGTAATTGATATGTTAGTCTTTCTAAGAATAAGGCATGAACAAATATGTTTAAGAGTATCAATTAGTAATATTAATAATTATTAAAAAATAATTATGTTTACCATTCCATTTTGAATGTTTAAATATTCATTGTCAAGGGACAGTGAGAATGTGTACCCTAGTTAGAATGAGAGTGAGAATGTGCCCAGGAGCCAGCAGCTGATCAGTGCAGGGACCTGTTTCCTCTCTGTGTCATCCCCCTGCTGCCCCTTCCCCCGTCCTGGCACTATGGGGCTTCTGGCTCCCCACACAAGTAGGGAGCTGAGCATCTCTGGGACTGGAGAGCTACTGGTGGGGCAGCTACTGACTGGGCAGTCTCCAAGCAGCCCGGAGCAGGCTGGGAGCTGCCCCAAACTG
>NW_005841928.1:3702286-3722065 GCF_000455745.1 Alligator sinensis
CTGTACAGGGAAGCCCTGCTGGGCTCAGGGTTTGTCCCCATGTGCCCAGGGCAGAAGAGCTCTATAGCAGCAGCTTTCTCACCTGCAATTCAGGATCCCCCCCAATGTGTACGTTGGATCAAATGAGCTTTAGTATCAAATGAGCATTGAATGAGATTTAGTTAAAGCATCCTGCAACTATCTTTAAACGTGGGAGTTTAATGCATGTGATGCTGTGGGATTTTAATTAGATCAGCTCTCTGGGAACTACTCTAATTAACCACCACCTCCCAGCAAATGTATAGGCAGTCATGTGCAATTACAGAAACTGATGTGTCTAGGAAATAGACCTGTGCGAATAGGCATCTATTCGATTCAGATTCAGCTGAATTGAATTCATCCAATTCAGTTCAGAGATCTGGATCACTTTTCTGATTCGCTTCAGCTGAATTGATTCAGGAAAGATTTGGAGAACATTTGGCGATTTGGAGATTCAGCCATAGGGTATAATGGGGAATTAATGAGATATCTATAACTTTGTTGTTTTTTGGCTGATTCATATGAAACTTGCAGGGATGGTAGCTGCTGCTGAGGGCGTGAAGCCTGCCACGTTTCAAGGCAATAGGTGCAGGGCTTTCTGTAAAACTGTTCCTCAAACTGTACCTCAAACTCCTGAAAGCAAAACTCACGTTGTGTGTGTGTTAAGCCACAGCAGGGTGAAAATGTTGAGGCCACAAAGCTAAAGCTTCTAGCGATTTGGAAAGCCTAAAGCTTCTAGTGATTCAATTCAGATTTGTAGATTCGGCCTCCAAATCATCTCCGAATCCAAATTGTGATCCGAAGTCTGGCACAGCCCTATTACGAACATATCAGCAGACTCTTGAGTGCTGAGGGACTTCAAGAGCCTGCAGGCCTTTTTGGAAGGTTGATGATGTCTAAATGTTGGACTCTGCCACTAAAGGGGCACATAGACTATGTCTATATGACACAATCAAGTGCAGTATAGAGATGCGCCAGCTAGCTCGGTTATTGGAAGCAGTATAGATATGTTAGCATGGAGATTATACTGCTTCTGGTATTTGAGCTAGCCATGTTGAAAGCCTCCGTGTTTCTAATGGTGAAAGGCAGGGTGACTGCTCCACACCAGCCTGTAACTATACCTGTGCTTGTATAAGCAAACTGAGTTCTATGTTCTATATATATTTTAAAGATGTGAGCTGTTCTTTTATAAGGTCAGATCCAGAAGCCCTTTTTCAGTTTTCAAGTCATTTCTTGCTCATGCCATTTATATCAGCAGTTGTTCACAAAATCTCACCATTATTAGTAATCATTATTAATTCCTGATTGTTCCTCTGTACCCAGAGGAGAAATTAGTTAAGCACAATTGCACATTATATAACTGAGTGACTGTAATTCTTGGTCATTGTATGTTCTTACAAAGAGGCATGTACGTTCAAAGAAGTAATGAGGGCTAATCAGGCCATCACCTGAGTAAAAGAATATACGTATATTTAACTTTTTTTTAACTTCTCAGTATTAGATGTAAATTTTCCAGTTCTGTAGATGGTTCATAATTGGCTGGTGTCTTAAGGATAGGAAGATATTTTTGTTCGGTTCTGTTCTGTTGTAATGAATTGCAGTCTTTATTCAGTAAAATTGCTGCTGGTATTCTCCTGCTGACTGTTCTAGAGAGAGCTATATTTAATAAACACTGATCTTTGATAGGTCTTTTGGTATTTCCAATCTTCTGAGCACTGAAGGTGGCCACACAAACCCTCTTATCTCTGGTCTCCTTGGTTTTAGCTTAAGACAAGCAAACTGCCATAGCCAAATAACCTCTTGTTTATCATTGGCAAGGTGGGGAAAAGGTAATTGATATCTTTCTTGAAGGGGAGTTGTGACCCCCTTGCAAAACAAAACAAAAATTGTGTCATCTACACTATTGTTGTGGCTTTATTTTTCATAATCCATGGACATCTTTTGTTTCTGTTATCAAAATTAATGTCTTGTGCCCAGAGGCAGATTAAGATTTATTGAGGCCCTGGGAAAAGAGAAAATTGGAGGCCCCCCCCATCAGGTGAGGCAGGTTCCCTCTGTGCCTGCTGGGGGTGGGGGCTGCGCAGCTGGGCCCTCCCAGCCTCCTTGGCACATCCAAGGCAAGCCAGGGGGCACAAGCGACACTGAGGTGAAGGAGGCCCCAGCTCCTCCACCCAGTGGATGTCACACAGCTGGAGCTGTGGTCCCCCAACACCACAGAATGCGCTGGGCCAGGGCTGACTTGGTGAGGGGTGGTAAGAGCTCCATCTCTAGCTGCCTGCCCACCCCTCTGCCAGCCCGGGTGGGGCAGAGATGCACATTAGCCTATTGTGCCAGCAGCCACCTGCAGATGGCAGGCAGTGGGAATGGGGCTGCCCATGGGGCCTCCTAGCAGCAGACAGCCTGGGGAAGCCACCACTGCCTGCAAGGAGCCTTTTACCTGCCCTTAGCTCTTGGCCCTGCGCTTGGCCCCGCCAGAGGGAAGGAGGTGCACACTGCCCTCCCTGGATGCCCACAGCCAGGATGCCTGCCTGGGCCATGCTTCCCCTGGCACTCCAGGGGGCTCCTGATTGGCAAGTGCCCCATGGGCCTGTGCACTAATCTGCCCTTGCTTGTGCCATCTTCCCTCACAATTATTATTAGTGTAACCCATGACACTACCTGTGCCCTCACCTGAATAGGGGGATCCTGGGGTACCCAGTAGCCAGTGGCCCTGCCAAGTTCCCCAGGTAGCTGCTGCAGGGTGCTTGAGCGGAAAGCCTCCCCTTACAGTCAAACAATGTTACAGATTGTTATAAAACTATATACAGGATTTAATTATTTACAAGGTAACATACAACCAATGCAATAGAACAAATGTTACACCGCATGACCTGGTGATGGTGGCTTAAGGGTTAATGCTTCTTGGATATGCATTACACTAGGGGAAAGCATACACATTACCCATGATACATAGGGAACTAATACATAAATACATTGATACTCCAACTAATAAACCATCAAGAACTTATTTACACAGTCTATAACTTGTACACTGCGTACTGAGGACCCTGTGTGCACTGCCCCTGGCTGGGTGTCTCGGGGAGCAGGACTGCATCTGTGTCCCTGGCACAGGATCTGTGGGTGGTCCCTGGTGCTGGTGTGCGTCGCAGGAGCTCCAGGGGTCTCGGTGCAGCCGGTGGTGGCTCATCCTCCGCCGTCCCAGCAAGAGAGAAGATTCCTGCCCAGACCCCTTCCCTAGCTCAGCAGGGAGCCGTGTCTGGGCTGCAGGTTGTAGCAGTTTACCCTGCCCAGCACAGCCTCACAGCACCCGACAACTGCAGCCCATCCCTGGGCCCTGCCTGCTCCGGGGCTTCTGGTGGCTGGAGCAGTCTCTGCCCCTCTAGCCCAGGGCTCCCCCTCCAGCACCTGAGCCTGCCCCTCACCAGGGCCTTCTGACTTGCAGGGAAAAAAACAGAGCAGTCTCCATCAGTCTCCCCCTGGCCCTGCGTCCCCCTCCCCTGCTATGCTCACCCAACCACAGAGGCTTGCAGGAGGGTCTTTCCAGGCTTGGAGTTTCCTCACAAGCAGCTCCTCTCTTGTCCTACCCCGGCAGCGCTCCCAGGGGAAGGGAGGGAGAGTGGACACAGTGCAGCACTCTCCGTGCAGCCTCTGCTGGTACTTCTGCAGGACTCTGCCAGGGGCTCTCGGAGGGACGCCATGGGGAGATCCTTTCCCTGGTCTCCAGCCTGTCTCTCACCCCCTCTCTCTCCTCTTTGTTTTCCTCCCAGGGAAAACTGCTCCCCCTCCTTTAACCAAGCATCTCAGCCAATCCCAGGCCAGGACTCTTCTCTGGCTTTTGATAACATTTCTCTTCAAACCCTGCTGGGGTTACATCACCCTTCCTACTTCCAAGAGGGCTACCTCCAAAACAGCTTCACTTGCCCTCAGTGCATATGGTGTCCCTACTGGGACAAACTCTGTCTCTTCGCACTCTGTCCCTCTATAGGGCAGCCCTTCCTATTCCTTCAGGTGGTTCCATTTTTAACACTGCTACATCAATGTGGATAATAATGAACACAGAACAGCACTGACATTTCCTCAGTTTCAGGTCTTCCTTTTGAGGCATACTTGTTCTCCTTCCAGTAGTCTAAAATATTTGAAAGTTTAAATGGTATTCAGCTTTTTAATCATTGCAGACTGAAGTCTCTGGGGATGCATCTTTCAAATCTTTCCCCCAGATGAGTAAAACTGTTTTTACAATGGAGACAAATCTGAACTACTTTGGGACAGTTTGGATTTGAACTTCACCTCTGGCCTCATTCCTGTAGAATAGTGTAACAAATTGAGTTCTCAGCACTTCCTTAATATGGGGATCCAACTTTATAGCTTGTCATGTCAGAGTCTCCTTGTTCAAATATCTGCAAGCAATTTTGATTCTATTTAACTCTGCACAAGGGAAAATAATGTGTTGTCCCAGTATTAACAGCATTACAGTGTATATTGGATTATTGTTCCTGAGCTCATGGATGCAAAACTGTTATTGACCCCTGTAGAAATGTACTGGATATGTCTACATGTATGCTTTAATGCACGTTAACCTATTTTATGTGCATTAAAGTGTCACAAAAATGCTCTTTAGCGAATGTGCATTAAAATAGGCTAATGTGCATTTTTCTAGTACTTCTCAATGGAGGGCACTTTTACATGTGCTCTGGAGGCTGGGGGTGGGGGGGTGCTTTAATTAGAGTGGCTCAGAGCCACTCTAAAGCACTGCTAAGTCTCGTGTATCAGCATCCCTGATCTAAAAATGGCAGCAGAGGTACTTGAACTAAAGCTTATTCTATGAGCTTTAGTTCAAGTGCCCCCACCACCAATTGCCATGCTCCCACAGACTTGAATCACGTCTGGAATTCGGAACAGTCTCTGTGCTCTTATATGGGCACCCAGAGGTATTATATTTAATGCGCATTACCCGAAGCACTTTAATGAATATGTAGCTGCACCCACCCTGATTCAAAGAAATAGTATCTGGGCTTTAATTATATTTATTTGTAAGTATTATTTTAGTACTCTTATTATTACTAATTACCTTAGTAATAATAAACATAAATATTATAGGCAATGGTAATTACACCACCTATTACTGGCATTGGCCAACAAGATACTTCACATTCAGTTTCTTATCATATTGCCAAAATTTTACCCTTTGGGCTGAAATTTAATCAGCTGAGGGTTTTTTTTATTTTTCCAGAACATTTCAGCCAAAACAATTCTGTCACTTGTCAGAGAAGGTTTTTTTTTTCCTTTTTCTTTCTCCCAAGTGAAAAAAAACAACTCAGTCACCTTTTCTTTGGAAAGTTTTAGTAGCCCCATCCATGATTTAGAGAAGGTAATCAAGTTTGGTCAGGAAGTAGCAGTTGTATCAGGGATGTATCTTTATCTGTGGACATAAAACTTTGGCCAAATTACAAGCTTTTAAAAAATTATAATGTGTGCATGCTCAATAGAGACTTCAACAGCTAAATCTCTACGGAGTCACTCCCCACAGAGTACGTTCCTTACCTCCACAGCCCTTATAGCTGACCAAACTGTGCACACATCATTTGTGCTGTGCACTTGAGATAGTATCTGAGAACTCATAGGGACTTCCCTTGGAAAGGGCTGCTCTGAGCTGCTTCTGGCTGGGATTGGGCTGGATACCAAAACTAGAAGGAAGCCAAACTTTCTTATTCTTGGATCAAACTCCTGATGCCTGTGATGTGGAGAATAAATTCATTGTATTTAAGTGCAAGGTAGAAAAAATGAACCAGAGCTTAGGGAGGAAGAAGTGGAGATAAGGAAACTGGGGGGACTGGAAACAGGTCTCTTGGACTAAGAACACTGGAGCTGATAGGTGGAAGAGAGGTTAGAATGGCTTTGGAAAGAAAATAAGGTCTTGAATGGGGCGAGGAATGGGAATATATGACAGTTGTGGGAAAGGCAGTGAATCTGAATGAAAGTCTGAGTTGTTAGTTCACAGGGCATATTCAAATCAGACTCCAAATCTGAAGTTAGGCATCCAAAAGTAATGCACTATTTGTCATCCCCTGTGTATGTAAACCCTGTGGCAGAGGCAAGGATGAAATTCCGTTCTCCAGAACAGTCATGAACAGCTGTAACCATGAGACCTATCTCCAGCCCTTTTCTACTCACCTTACAAGTTCTGCAGCAGTTAAGGTAGGGCAAATATAGACAGTGTGTTCTTCACTACCCATCTCTGTATCATCCCAGAGAAGAATCCAACCTGTGCAAAGAATAAAGTAGGATTCGTGTGAAAAAGTATGTGATCACATAGTAAAAGGCTTCCTTCAAATTTAGACCTACAGGGGAGGGGGAGGAAGGGGGTTAAGATTGCACAGGTATTTCCCAACTTTTGAATACTTGACTTTCCAACTTTAATAACAGTCTTTTAACATCATTTTTGCTTGCAATTAAATATTTATACCACATGAACACCTAGAGGTCAACTGAAGTCTGAATGGCAGTGCGAGAGAGATACAATCTTGTGTTATAGCAATATGCCTTAAGTAAAGCTAACATGATTATTCATCTCTGCCTGTCAGCTTAGTAAGCATTTACTGACAGCTATCAAGACAGAAGTGGATTCTAAGGAGCTACTTAAGACAGAAGATAGCAATAGACCCCAAAAGAGGCCTATTGCTGCCTTTGCTGACTGAGCAAAGGTAGCAATGGGTGATACCACAAAGACAGGGTTGAAGGGACTGAGTACTCAAACCAAAAAAAATGGGGTTCTGGTTAAAAAAAAAAAAAAAAAAAAAAAAGCAAGCAAGCTGAAGCTAGTTGTGGTGGGTCTTCAAGGACAAGATACTTGCCATTGATGTGGTGAAACAGAAGTGAATCTTTGCAGCCTCTGAAGCACCTGTTCTGGACTTTACACAGATGCTCATACAGACTGACAATTCAGTTAGCATTTCAATGAATAAAACATTTCTGTGAAGGCTCAGTTACTCTTCCAAGTTCTCATCTTTTATGTAGGTTTCAATAATTACTTATTAAACACTTGTAGCCTTGCTTGGACTATTCCTTTAGTAAAATATTCTGAGCTTCTTAATACTCATAACTCTTAAGTATCTTTGTATGCAGTTCCTCCTCAAGAATAAGCATGGTGTCTGCCATGTACTTTGTTAAATTATGGATAAACTAGTCAATTTAATTTCTACCATGGGAAGCTACCAGTTTTCCTAAATTAAGGGTCACTCCACTACATTTCATTAGCTCTTTTGATTTGCATGAGGTTGGCATTAGCAACCATCCATTTACTGGTTCACAGGATTAAAGCTTGTGACCTGGTGTAGACCCAGTTTCTCTCCTTTGTGTGGATATGAAGAAGTTGAGTGGGACTGCAAGCCTCTCAGCCACTTTCCACCCCAAAGAACAGGGGAACACTAGTGGAACCATATTGCACTCCCTGTTTCAATACCCCTCCCCCCTCAAGCATTTGTCACCAGCCAATAGCAAAGCAGAGCTTGCACTGTTCCCTCCATCCTTGCAGGCATTCTGGCCATCCCAAGGTCAGTAGTTCTATAGCTTTACACCCAACAAAGGGTAGAGCTCCTTACCCAACAAAGGGCCGTGACTATAAGACAAAACCCAGCTTTTAATCTTCAATCGAGAAAGCATCAATATGAACTCTGTTTTATATTATAGAAGATTTTGACATTTTTAATTCCATATATGAATACTTCTAATATGTCTTTCATGTGTCTGGTTCTTACAACTTAGTTTAAAGCTTCAGTGATATTCATTTACCATTTTATAGAAGTGTTCACGTTATATGCAGAACATGCCTTCTAATAGGGTAGTTAATTAAAAAACAGCTTGTGCCAAGGGCAATGATTGACATTAAGAAGAGCTGAGGACACAGTTCTTACAGGATTTGGCTTAAATTGCTACTGAAGGTAAGAAACCAATGATCAGTGTCAGTGGGTTAACTAAACAAATACCTTTGTATCGAATTTGTACAAAAGTGTGCATCACATTAAAAACATTTTCAGTAAGTTTGATATTAAGTAGTTAATTAGATAAGATTGGTGATGCTGTCACACCAGCCCAACAAACAAGAACTGCAAAAAGTGTCTTACACTTAGTGAAGTAGTATCTTTGAGGTGAGGTAATATTTTCATTGGATAATCTTGTATAGTTGCCAGAAATAGGAGAGAAGTTATCAAGCTTCAAATGCCCTTCATACTTTTAGAAAATAAGCAATCATAGTTAAGATCAAGTTAGAACACTTACTTCTGTTTACCCTAATTACGATCATGAATTGGACTTGGAAATGGAGGCAGGAAATTATCACCCGTAAAACAAAGATATAAGTTACAGTGAGCCAGCTAGGAAGAATAATATAAAGCCTCTATTAAAACCAGGATTGTTGTTGTCTAGTAAAGATACAAATTTCTGGTCCAAGGCCTGTTTTCTGAATGTATTGTGTAGGTTTTAGTGACTTTAAAATCAGGTGGAGTGGTTGTTTTGTGATAAGTTTTCTCCTACAGGTGACAGCGATCTGTCCATTATCACTTTTTCTGTGGGAGTTCATTCTGGAGTGTAATGACTGTTTGGTTTCATTCACATGGTTCCCATCAAAGCATTTGGCACATTTGATGAGTTATATCACATATCATGTTAAACATGCAGATACATGAGTTCTGGTAGTTTCACAGTTGATGGTGTAGAGATCATGGTTGGAGTGGAGTTGTAGTAGCAGGTTTTGCATTTGTTCTTTTGGTATACCCAAGTTCCATTTGTTTTTTGTTGATCAAACTTGCATATTTTCCTACAGTGACCAAATTTGGCTTTTCATTTTAAGTGCATTCGTTTGTTCTTGCTGATTACCAGGGATCTGGGTTTTCTGTTTCCCACGGAAAAACTGAGAAAACCATGGATTTCCCAGGTTAATCGGAGAAAACACAGATTTTCCCTTTTAGCAGGGAAACCCATGGATTTCCCCCTTTTGCAAAGAGCTCTGCAGGCTGGCTGAGTTCCAGCCTACAAGAGCTGTTTGTAAAAGGGGCAGGAAAGCTCCAGCCCTGCCCAGAGGGGGAGAGAGAGGGGAAAGGGCAGGACCCAACACTCTAACTTACCAAAGGCTGCCTCAGGAGCAGTAGTCTTTATTCCTGGAGGTAAGTGGGCCTTGGGGGTTGCAGGGCAGGGCTGAGGGGGAAGCTGGCTGGAGACTGAGGGAATGAGGATGTGTTGGGGAAAGACATGGAGTGCCTGCTGGCCGGTGGGCACTCCTGGTGGGGCTTTCCCCAACACTGTCCCCTCCCTCAGCCTGGGCAGACAGGTAAGGAGCGGGGGGGGGGGGGAACAGAGCACGCCCCGGGATGTGGCAGTGGAGGGGCAAGGGGCACTGCCAGCCCCACACCTCAGCTCATTCTGTGCCAGCTCCCAGGAGTAGGGCCGGGGGCCGAGGGCAGCAGTGCCCCTCTGCGGGCCATATGCATTGCCCAGCCTCGGAGGAGAAGCTCACACGCAGCAGCTGCCACCACCACTGCACTGCTGCAATGCACCTTGTGCTGCTTGCCTGTGACCGGTGGCAGGGAAGCTGCATGGGACGTGGAGCGTGGTGGTGTGGTGGCAAATGCCGCATGTAAGCCCCCTCACAGCCAAGCGGGCATGTAAGGCCTGAAGAAGGGCACTGCTGCCCTCACCCCTGCTCTGGGCAAGCAGTGCGGGGCACAGCAGCAGCAATGCAGTGGTGCTGGTGGTTGCCGCAGCATGTGAACAGAGGTGCAGTTTGGGGGCACCTGCTGGTGGTGGTGCAGGGGTGGCCGGCAGCGGCAGTGTGGTGGTGGCCACTGTGTGCCAGCACCACTGCACTGTCACCACTGTGCCCCACACCGCTTGCCCGGAGCAGGGCCAGGGGGGTGAGGGCAGCATTTCCTCTCTGCGAGCTGCATGTGCCCGCCCAGCTGGTGGGGAGCAGGGGCTCGCACACAGCAGCTACCACCGCGTCACGTGCAGCTCTCCCACTGCCAGCTGCAGGTATGGTGGCAACGTTGCAATGGTGGTGGTGGCGGCTGCTGTGTCCATCCCCCACACTCCCCAGGCTGGGTAGTGTGTGTGATGCCCACAGAGGGGCACTGCTGCCCTTGCCCCCACCCCCTGGGAGAAGGCAGAAAGATGCAGTCCTCCCCCCATTCTCGATCTGCCCCTCCTAAAGCCTTCCTTTACCCCTGTCCCCACACACACACCTACCTGCTGGGGTCTGTGTCTGTGTGGGAGGTGCTGGCGGACTATTGTGGGGGGAGTAAGGGGCGTAAGCAGGACTGGGGAGGCTGTGGGGGGGGAGTGAGGGGCACTAGCAGGGCTGGGGGGGGAGCGGTCCTTTAATTTTTATCACCAATTTTGGGGTTTTTTATCAGAGAATTTGCAATTTTTTATCAGGGAAAACCAGGATCCCTGCTGATTACATAAGTAATGTGTTGATGTCTCTGAACGAAAGTAGCCCATGAAAATTAGTAAAAGTTATTGTAATTAACAGTTAAATCTTTGTGTGCCTTCTGATACACATAACCTCAGCATTGCCCTCACCCTGGCTAGGCTACAGCACTAGGGTTTTGGGGGAATAGGGGACCCAAGCCAGATTTCTGAAGCTAGAACAGAAATGTTCATAAGTTCCTGGATATTCCTTTCCCTGCTCCTTTTTCTTTTCATTTTTGTTTCCCATGTGTGTATGTAACATTGTGTTTTTGTCTTCTTTTCTTCATAAGAACAAAGCCCTGATGGTGAATTTTGCACACTATAATGTCAGAGTGCAAAAAGTAGTGATTGAAGTTCAGATAAGCACAACTGTTATCTGATTAGATTGCAATGCAGAATTGGGCCCAGCCTCCCTAAGGAAGATGCAAAGTTACCTCAAATTTGCAAAATGGCAAAATTGTGATGCATCAAGGCAAAAGTAAATTTCAGAAAAACACATGTAAAACAAACTTTGTGTCTCCATCAACTTTTTGTGTAAAGTGAAAGTTGGAGCCCAAAAAGCTAGCAGGAAATAAACATATGAAGTTTCACCAAAAATTATCCACCATTTTGGTCTACCTTCATTTATTTTCATGCCACATTATTGCATACTATGGGTAGTTGAAGGAATGTGGGTTGTTTTGGGTTTTTTTAATAAGAAAAATGTATGCCACCCAGCTCCTTTCTAGATATATAAATGCACTTTTCCCACAGTATTTTGTGAACCCTCCCCAAAAATGAGAGAGATTCTGTAACTCCTGAACCCTCTATTTAGATATTTTTGCAAATTTCAGTTGAAAGGACTATTCCAGTGAAGTTAGAATTCTTTGAATTAAAGTCTCTATTTCCAGACAATTTGATATTTTTGTGCCAATTCTATTATAATGTATGAGACAGCGTGAGTACAGAGTAGAGACTGTACATTAGCCTTCATAGATGCCAAACTAATATTGAAGATGGTTCAGGAAATGAGGAACAGTAATTCAGTTTTAATGCTTTAGTAAGCTGTCATCTCATTTAGTAAATATATATAAAGCATTATGCACCATTTTTTTATTGTGATCAATCTAGCCTTAAAGTGCTTTTATTGCAGCCATCAACTTTCTATCCCTCTGTACAGCAAAAATGCAGGGCATGTTATTTCTTTTATAAATATTAACGGATACAATATCACTTTTCAAGAAATAATATGATCATATTTGTTTGCTGTAAATCACAGTTACAACCTCTGGGGTTTATTTTCCTTGTAACAAATATGCCCAAGTTCAAAAATTACTTCCTTTGCAGTACAACACATCCAGAAGAGCTTTCCTGCCAACTCAATAAAAACAATGTGGACTAAGATACTGCCTTATAATTAAACTATTGCAATTAATATGATTATGCTAGGTTTTTATAGCCAGCACTTGGATTCCCAGTGCTTTTGCTTTCCTCTGAAGGTTGCCATGAAGTTAGTCTGCTCTCTGTCTCTGCTAAATTGTTTCTGTAATGGCAGTTTTTTTTACCAGAATGATCCATCTCTGCTGCCCCAACAGTGGTCATTAGTTTTACATACCTTCTGTATTGCATAGAGTTTCAGCACAACAGGATTTTTTATTGTTGAATTATTTCTTCTTAATAATTAAGTTAAATGTTTGCCACTAAAATTTGGATGGTATCTAGAAGTGGGTGAATAGCTTTTAATGACCATAATAAAATTATTTTTTGTCTTTGTTTCTTGGGGTACATGCAGATGTTCACTGCACGCAATCTAGGACCACTTGGCTTACTCTAAGACACATGACAGTAAATCAGGAGCAGCTTATGCACACATTCATCAGTTCTGGGGTCCACATTGGGAATCTTATCTAAGTAAACCAGAGTGGAAGGAGGCACTAGCAATCTCTGTGTCTCTAGCAGTTGGCAGGATTGGGGAGGGGGTGGTCTGTGGGGGGTCAGGGTATTAAGATAGTTTGGTCAGGGATAGGGGGGTTAGGAAGAGCATAGCCCTGGATCTGGGTTGAAGGCTGGGCTTTCCCAGCCCTTGGGCTGCACTCCAAGTATGAGCAGACGTTTGGTAGATTGGGCTAACCTATTCCCAGTCTAATTTAGTTTACTTCCTCAGGTGAACTGATTCTGAATGGGCCAGCCCTTTTTTGCCCAATTTAACCTCCCCAAACATCTACAACAATCAGCACTTGGATCAACCTAATGCTAGTTAGGCCAATCTCAGTGTACCATCTGAACATACCTTCTGTCCATGCATTGTGTATAGCAGGTTGCAAACCCCATAGTTGCATCTAAAATTTATATACAGCAGTTTTGTTGATGATTCTTGATATGTAGGTTGTTTGTGAATAGTTTATGAACATCTTAAAAATTCAGGAAGTTTTAATTGAGCCCAACTCACATGGTATATTTTCTTTCTTAATTAGATTAATAAAACACTCAGTTCCAATATTCTGCTGCAAGTTCTCTCTTGCCTACATTGGCTAGAAAATTGACTCCCAATTGTTTTCTTCAGAGTATGGAAATTAGAGTGCCTGACCAAGAAAATAGCTTACCAGAACTGGAAGACCTTGTAGCTCCAGTAGTAGTAATGATTATGATAATACTAACAATAATAATTTATTGGCATGTGATCACAAAGGAATATAATTGAGAACAAAATTTAAATTAACAGTTTCTGCACATATAGTCTAGAATGATGTCCTGGAGATTTTTCCAAACTTGCATCACTGAAGATAATTCCTACTACTATTGTTTATTTTTCTTTTACCTAGACCATCATTTACATTGTCTAGCTCTTTCTTCAGTATTAAACCAGAGATTTTGAGCCTCTGAAATGTTTATGCCCTTTGTTGCTTTTCCATATTCTTCTATATTCCTGATTTCCCTTTTACTGAAAGATGAAGTACCAAAATGATGGGAGAAACCTCCTTTTTGAGATTCCCAAGATCAGTTTCTGTTGCCCGATCAGTTTAGAAAATTCTGGTAAATATCTGGCTTATTCCATTTTCCAGAATGCATTGAACCTGCCAACTGTTTGCCTATCATTAAAAAGAAACCAACACTCCATGTTGATTTGGGGTGATTTAAGTGACATTCCTGATAAAACAGATTATTTTTAAAGATTCTGTAGATGAAATTGACTAGAATTACAGGAACTTAGAAAATATGAAGACTGCCTTCGCTTTCTACTCCGTACAGCATTAGTGCTATCAGCGAGGTTGCACAGACTCTAAAATGCAGCAGATTTTTTTCTTTAATTTGGAAATGTATTTCCTTAATTTGAAATAGAAAAAGGACTTTAGTCACAGATGAACTGTGGGAGCCTTAAGAAAACACAAAAGAGGATTTTTAAGGCAAGTAGGCTGTTTGTTTTTAATCTTCTCAAATTGTCAAAGAATCTTTGTAGCATATGATGCGAGTGTTTGTGTATTTGTGCATAAAGTAATTTGTAAAGTAGAAATATGTATACATACACACACGCGCGTGTGTGTGTGTGTGTGTGTGTGTGTGTGTGTGTGTGTGTGTGTACGCGCGCGCACACACACACAGTACACAGCCTAGGATGTCAGAACAGTGTACCTGCTTTTTGAGACTTCTTCCTGCTAGCCTCCTTATTCCCTCTGGCTCTTCCCCACCTGTACTCTAACCTGCCATGACGTGATGGAACCAGTAGATGGGGAAAGGCATCTGATGTGTGATGAGACTCTCAGATGTCAGGTGCATGTCTGAGTCGGGTCCTTCCTGGCCTCAGCCCAATTTTATTTTAGCTGTGCCTGCTAGCTCAGAGCCCACTATTTAGGGCCACAAGCTTTAGGCACAATGGGCATGTCACAGCCTTGAGGGCTAGTTTCCATGTATCATGCCACTGCCTTTTAGTCCCGGACAGCTTCTCCCGCTGGGCCTGGAGCTAACTTCCCGGTCTCCGTCCTCTGCCTTCCCAATCACATTTGAGGTTTGGGGTACCTCACAAGCACCCCTTTTCCATGGTCTCCACTTCCCTACTGCCAGAGCCCAAACCACTTGGTTGAGGATCACCCACAATCCTGGGTATCAGCTTGACTCAGAAACAAAAATGATCTGCTTCAGGTTTGTCTCACCCTGGGGCACCATATTACAAGCCAAAACCAAAAAGAATAAACAATTCCTGGAACTTATCTGGTTCCCACCACAACACCACCAAGTCTTCTTCACCTAGCTGCTGTCCGGAGTCACTTCTCCCTAGTTCTGAGTTCAGTTTCTCTACCTTTCTGCAGGGAGCTCCTTCGCCTGGGACTCCTATAGCCAGACTGCCTCTCTGGCCCTAGGCCTGAGTTTATAGAGTGATGCAGGTCACCTGACTCTTCTATTTCCACCCATGAGTCATGAGAGACTGACTGCACCTGAACCTGTGTTTCAAAATCCTTAGCCTGCTAGTGGGCTACAGTAGCACCCAGCAAATATGAGTGATAAGGACCAAATAATGCAGGAGGGATATAAGAAGAAAGAGAGTAAGAGCAAAAACGGGGAAAGGACTATACACCAAGGTAGCCAAGGGGACACCTTAAGGCAGAGCTTTCCAAACTGTGTGCTGCGACACATTAGTGTGTCGGCGGCAGTGTGTAGGTGTGTCGCGCGAAATGCAGAAAATTTTGCGGAAGGGCACCGCGGAGCTCCCTTACTCACGTCTGCTTCCCTTGGCCCCTCCCCCGGAACTGAATTACTGTGTCGCGAAATGATGCATGTCTAAAAAGTGTGTCACCAACAAGAAAAGTTTGGAAAGCTCTGCCTTAAGGGGATAGGACCGGAGTGAGCAAAATACAGCTGGATCCAGCCCACCAACTGATTGGATCCAGCCTGCGGGCAGGCACCCACCAAGTGAATGGATCCTAGCCTGTGCGCAGGTGGCGGCTCCAGCTCTGGTGTGGTGCTGAGTGCTTTCTCTCCCTGGGCTGGGGCTGTCACCAGCATGGAAATGGAAACATGAACCTCCCTGCAACTGTAACACACCCTGCCCACCCTCCACCCCTCAGCCCAATTCAGCAGTGGCCAGCCACATCCACAGTTGCCCAAACATGGCTGGCATGTTCCAGGTCTGGGCTTCTGTGGGGGCCAGGGGGGCGGGCAAGGGTTTGCTACAGCTGTGGATGAGTTCAGGCTTCCGTACTGGTCAAACCCCACATCTGCAGTGTGCCTCGCCCCCCTGCACCTGGAGCCCTGACATGGAAGCTGCTGGCTGCATTTTGGGAGCTGTGGATTCAGCCAACAGCTGCCAGGTCTGGACTGGGAGGGTGAGGGGCAGGTGGATGCTAAAGCTGTGGGCAGGTGGACTCTAGCCACAATAGGGGGAAGGTTATGCTAAAGCTGTGAGCGAGTTCAGGCTTCCATGCTGGCTGTAGCCCTGGGAAGGAGGGATGGGGAGAGAGAGGTGTGGCCCTTGACAGGTCACAAAAGCTCATTAAGTGGCCCACCAGTCCAAATAATTGCTCATCCCTGGGATAGGACCCAGTAAACCCTAGCGAAGGGCAAGGAAGACAGTGAAAGGGAGAAAGGCAGGGGGAGGGGGAAGCCCAAGCAACCTTACTCCTCTAGTAACAGGGTCAAGGCCTTGTTACACACACACACACACACACACACACACACACACACACACACACACACAGAGATTCTACTCACAAATACCTATAAAAGTTCAGAGAAAGATTAGGATTTCTGCCAGTATCTTGGGGAGCCTAGTGGAGGCCACAGTAATCTTCTCTGAAGTCCTACATGTGTCTGCTAGCAGCCCTCCCTCAGGGTGACTCTGATAGAGTTTACACTGACATCTCTTTGAATTGGTGTTTCTTAGTAGAGTTTCAATATACAGTTCATATGGAATATACAGTTTCAAGCTGTAGGTATGGTAAAAGGACAATATCATGTTATATCCCCCTCAATAACCCTTATAACAAAATTCTTCCTTGTGAGACTGGAGCTGCTAGAAAGAGCCATAGAAATTTCTATGTTTAATTCAAGGACCATTTCAAAGGGTTTTTAACAAGCTGCATTCTTAAAAATAGCAAGAAGAATCCTCTTCACTCTCATTTGTTCTAAAGTTTTATTTGCCATCTCTTAGAGTGTACACACTTCTTATATTCTACTTTGTTTTCATCTCTTTTATCTTGTAAGTTGCATGCAAAGATTTAGGTAGTGTTTACCACAGTGGATGAATTATAAATCCCTGAAAATGTGGTTTCAGACATAATAGAAATTGTGACAGACCTTAACCTACAGTGACAATGTTGCTATAATACAAAATTACTAGGACACATTGATAATCAAGGTTGCTCCCACTGTTATGATGTTATTCAGGGGCTCTGAGTACATGGGGGCCCAACGGCCCTGGCCCCCCTCAAAAAGAGGGCTGTCATCTGAAATGAATAAAATTTTCCACATGTCCATCACATTAGGCCCCTACCCCCTGCCCCCCACCCCTTCCCAGCAAAAATAAAAGTTGACATCTATGGTGGTATTGTGTTTTAGGAGGTAAATGAAAGTTAATATATGCATGGTATAATATAATGCACCCTAGTCCACCATTACCACAAAACTAATCTATGGGCAAATCATCAGAGAAGATGGAAGACCAGTCTTCCAAACAAAATGATTTTGTGATATTCAACCACCTGGACTTAGTGAGGAGGTTCTCTAAGTCTTAAGGGGTAAGGAGTAGGAAAAATCATTTGTGTGCTTGCTGTGATGTTGAAACTGATCCAATTGTTTTATAATCAGGGGTACTTGTAGCTGAAAAAAGAAAAATGGTATTGAGGAAGAGTGCATCTTGGATCCACCCTGGTGTAGGCACATGACACATTTAACTTTATCTTATAGTAACTTTACCTCAGGGTCATTTACCAAAAAGTAAGTGTCATGTCCACTCCCCTACTCAGTTCCATCTACAGAGAAGCCTTTTGTTCAATGCAAACTAGTTCTTGTACTGCTGTAATATAGACTGCTGTGGGCAATTAGCTTGAGAGAATTGGTTGTATGACCATTTCCAAGTAAATTGCTTGATATGAATTGTGTTGTGTGTCCATAGACTCCTGTCTCAACCTTCCTTCTAAAAACAGATGCAGAGGAGCTGGGTTTGCAGCAGCACATTGTTTTCCGCAGAAACTGAGAGGAAAGTTTCAGGATCAATGACATCGGTACACAAAGTGCAGCCTGGGGCAAAGCAGACAAGTGCAAGAAAGGAAAAGAAAAATGATCATTTCAGTTAAAATGTCATCCCTGCATTCATTAAGATGAGGTTAAAGAGAGTGTGAATGAGGGGAGAGGGTGAGGGTGGAGGTACATTCCGGTAATGTCTAAATTGCATAGAACCAAAAAAAGTAATTTCCAAGGATACATCCAAATAAAGATTCCATCAAAATTGCAACATGTAAGAGTTCAGCTATGAAAAACTAAAAGCAAAAACAAAAAAAATGCTGTGATGTAGCAGAAAATCAAATTCTATATAAATCTACCCAATATTTGCCCAGTAGTGTAATAGTGAGGGTGCTTGCCCAGGAATTGTAGAACCTGAATTTGAAGCCCCACTCACCCAGAGGGGCTTTGTGATTTTCCCTTTCACCTTCCAAACTACATAAATCTGTCCATAAATCACATTTTTTTTGACAAAAGACAAAAATGTTTAAAAGTTTTTAATAAGAGACTTGATCAAAACTAGACACAACCGGACTAGGAGGTCATTAAAAGAGAAGTTTGAGCTAGACATGCACAGGGTGCAAGTGTTGGCTTGATTGAGAGCAGAACTGAGGGAGGCAAGCATGCAAGCTGTAAGAGAGGCAGGGACTTGATAAGTAGCCTAAGGACAGTTGCTTGAGAAGTTCACATGCTAATTAGAGGCATTAGAGTGTGGGGGGAGGGGGTGTTCAGGAAATATAGGTACAGCGTTTATATGTCCAGCACTAAACTGAAAATGCCTTAACTACATTTACACTTTTCAAAAGCCATGCTGGGAATGTTACACAAGACATTTCATTTCCCCATTTTAATACGTCTACATTTAGAAAGGAATTGCTTCTCTATCCAGACATCCTCAAAGGCAAAAAAAAGAGGCAAAAAAAAATTCTATACCAATTTTTAAAAGATGCTGAATGGAACCTACTGTCCCCTTCTCAGTGCTCTTCAATGACCACAAAGACAGGTGTCCTATCCAAGAATGTTCCTGTGCCACACAAACAGAAAGGGAAAAGACAAAACACCAGGAAGTGAATGAGGTATGGCAGTGATGTTGGTCACAAGAAAAAAAAATTCGGTGTAAGCCACAACAGATGTCCAGGGGATAGAAAACCCATTGGATAAAAGTTGATGGTCCAAATAGTGAGTAATACTATTGGCAGAAGAGGAGTAGCCAGGGGTAGCTGATTCAATGTCTCCCTATAAGAGCTTCTGCTGGCAGGATCTCATGGAGATGGCTGAAACTTGAGATTCCCCATTTGATTTTTGTTCTAAAAAAGTATGAGACTTTTTTTAAAAACTTCCTAAGAACCAGAAATTCTGGAAAATTCCTTAAACAAAATATTTTTGTGATCCTGGTAACTGTTGGCTAACATTAACATTCTTGTTGGTCTCACCCCTGCTTGAGAGTTGGGCAGCTTGAGGAGCCAACTGGCACCAGAGCTTAGGGTACTACATTTGGGGGCAGTCCACACAGCAGTACTGTCTCAGAGGCAAAGACCCTGATAGCTCAAAATCATAAACAGGAAATGAGGCTGGTTTCTATGGAAAATATTCCTGTGACTCAATGAAAGTTTCTCAAACCTGAGACTTTCTAACAATTTGGCATTTTTGACCAAACAGAGTCTTATTGGGAAGCAGCTATATAATGTGAAACTCGCTTTTCAATATCCTCAGTTTCTTGAGGTAAAGTGCCTGTTACCTTAAATGACCTATCTATCATAGGTACCCAAATGGTAGACTGCCTTAGTTCCATTTTCTTTTCTGTATTCAAATTGAACAAAAGACCAAGGACATTGAGCTCCTGCACAGTTTCTCTAATGAGATCTAGTAGCCCTTCTGAGCAAAAATTAAATAAAATATATACAATGGCCCTTCTAAGGAGTGGGCTGGGGAATTCCTGGGCTAGGTAGAAAAAGCCCAAGGTAGTTTTCTGTAAGGATCATAGTTTAGATTGGCAGTGAACAAACCATGTGTTCACCCTTTTGTCAGGGGGCCAAATTTTAGACTGAGTTCCACCATTTTAAAATCAGTCTATATGTATCTGTGGCAGGGCACTTGATTTTCCTGCCA
>NW_005841928.1:3722096-3762833 GCF_000455745.1 Alligator sinensis
CAGGGATCCTCATTTTCCATGATAAAAAAATCACAAATTCTCTGATAAATAATTGCAAATTCTCTGATAAAAATCCCCAAAATTAAATTCTCTGATAAATAATTGCAAATTCTCTGATAAAAATCCCCAAAATTAAATGCCCCCCACAGTCCTGCTGGTGTCCCTCACTCCCCACCTCCATCCCTGCTTGTGCCCCATGCCCCCCACTGACACCCCATAGCCCCCAGCTGCCAGGGCTACGGGACCAGGGACTAAGGTCTGCAGCCCCCTGCCTGCAATGGAAGGCAGCAACTGCTACAGCAGGAGCATGAGCCAGCTCCCCCCCCTGCTGTCTACCTGCTGCAGGCTCAGGCAGGGCCAGCTCCCAGTGACAGCATACACTCCCAGGGAGCAGAGGGGACCCGTGCCCCACAGATCTGTTTGGGGGGTGGGGGAAGGATGAGTGTGCACTGCGGGCTCATGCTCCCCACCCTGAATCCCTCCCCCAGGTGCTCTGGAGTGCAGCATGTGCAATCTGGTGTGGCAGCGCACAGGGAGGATGCTCATGAAAGCTGCCTGCCGCTGCAAGCTCTGCACTGCCCTGGCCATGCTTCTTCTGCAGGCAGGGGCAGCAGTGAGGGGTGGAACCCTGTGCTGCCCCTGTGCACACAGGAACCATGGCCAGGGCAGCGCGGAGCTTGTAGCAGCAGGCAGGTTTCATGCATTGCCCCACTGTGCCCTGCCATGCCAGTCACACACGCTGTGCTCCAGAGGGCCTTGGGAAGGGCAGCAGGGCGGAGAATGCAGTGTTTACAACCAAGGGTTTGCAGCTGCTGGGAGAGGAGGGGTTTTTGGTCTCCCTGCTCCTGGCCAGAGTGCCTAGCCAGCTGAAAATCCCTGCTCCTGGCCAGAGAGTGCCCAGAGAGTGCCCAGGCTGGCTGGGGGCTGAGTGGGGGAGGCTGCAAACCTCCCCCCACCCCTTCCCAGCTGGAGTGCCCAGCTGGCTGTAAACCTCTCCACTCCCTCAGCCCCCAGCCAGCTTGGGCACTCCCTGACCGGGCACTTCAGCCAGGAGAAGGGGTTTACAGCTCACCGAGAGTGGCAGGGGTTTGCAGCCAGCCAACCACTCTGGCTGGGAGCAGAGAGGCTGCAAACCCCATCCTGGCCAGAGTGCCTGGCCAGCTGCAAACCTCCTCATTCCCTTAGCCTCTAGCCAGCTTCCCCCCACAGCCTTACCTCCAGCAAGAGGTGAAACTGAAGCAGCATCTTGCAAGTGCAAGTGTCAGGCCCCGCCCTTCTCCCTCTCCCTTCCCCTCTGGGCAGGGATGAGGGTTTCCCCACCCCTTTTGCAAACAGTTCTTGCAGGCTGGAACTCAGCCAACCTGCAGAGCTCTTTGCAAAAGGGAGAAATCCATGGGTTTCTCTTCTAAAATGGAAAATCCACATTTTCTCCAATAAAAATGGGAAATCCATGGTTCTCTCTGTTTTTCCTTGGGAAACAGAAAACCTGGATCCCTGGTGTTCAGACAGCCTTCTGAGCAGCAGATGGGGGCCAAGGCTAATTGCAGGGGTCTGGCTGTGCCTAGGGAAGAAAGGGGCTATGGAAGAAGACAGATGGGGGGCTCCAATCCTGGAGAGAGAGAGAGTGATCCATATAGGGGCCTGAGAGGGTGGCCTCACAGAGATGAGAGGGCTGACTGACAGAGGATGGGCCCTGGGCATCTTGACCAGCCTATGCGGGGGGGCAGGGCCCAGGAGGCAGAAAAGTGTCAAACAGACCACAGTACAGATGACCAGAGCCAGATAGGCCTGGAGTTCTCAACTGGCCTCAAGGTGGGACCAGAGTCTAGGAGAGGCCAAAGGTCCCTGGGGGGCACAGCTCAGAAAGGAAGGGGTCAACTGGCATGCAGCTTGGGATGACAATGGCTGCTGGATTGAAGAGTGAGGTGGGGTCAGAGATGTAGGACTTAGGTTGGAGATGGAGCCAGGGTCAGGGGGCCCAGTGGTTTGCAGCCCAGGAGGGACATTGGACATCATGGGGGAGCCCAGAGAGAGAGGCAAGCAAGATCAGGTAAGCCTGAAGACCGGTCCTGGGTTAGACCTGAAACTGCACCCTACTGGGGCTGATTATCCTGGTGGAGCTACCTGTGGCAGGGTAGCTTCCATGAAATGCCATGCATGGGCCACTCCAGGGAAAGGGGAGGATGGGGTGCTAGAAAGCCTCAGTTCCCACTGCCTTGTGGGTGACCCCATGGAGGGGGAAGGCTAATGGAACACACCACATTGAAAACACTTGATGGGGATCCAGTGGCCCAGTGAGGGGCCAGGAAAGATGGGACCATGGAAGTCCAGAGCCCCAGTGAAAGGCCAGGGAAGACTGGGAAAATGAGGGTTTAGTGGTCCAGTGAGGGGCCAGGGGAGACTGGGCCCATGAGGGTCCAGAGCCCCAGTGATGGGTCAGGAATAGAACAAAGAGCCAAGGACCTGGTGAGTGGCTGGGAAAGTACAGAGGAGCTGACACCCCAGAGAGAGGGCAGGAGAGAGATTGAAGTGCTTGGTAACCCAGGGAGGAGCTGAGTGAGACCGAGGGTTCTGGGGGCCCAGAGTGGGGCCTGAGAGAGACTGAGGTGTCTGGCAACCAAAGTGGGGCCTGAGAGAAACTAAGGGGTCTGGTGGCCCAGGGAGTGGTTGGGTGAGACCAAGGGGTCTGACAACCGGAGAGGGGGCAGGAGAGAGACTGAGGGGTCTGAGAGCTGGAGTGGGGCTGAGAGAGGCCGAGGGATCAGAAGGCCTAGCAAGAGTTGTCAGCAATTGGCAGAACATCTGCAAGGATGCTATCTGCGAGACATGGGATATGGTATAAGAGTGGTATGGAGCCATGTAATTGGCCCACAAGTCCATAACCACAATCCAGGTGATTATTATAGTAAGACCAGAGCAGCCTCTCAGTTTATCATTATATTTTCATCAAGATGTGGAAGGAAAGACACGAAGGCACCCTAGGGGCGGAGTGGGCATGCTTGTGGTGCCACCAGGGGGCATCACAGTCACCCCTGGGACCCCAACCTTGTGACAGTCCCAAACTTCTGTTATGGGTATGGATCAGTTTCTGATCACATAGTGGTAAAAGTGTAATGTCTATACCTGTCCCTGGAGTTTTTTATTAAATTTACTTGCTCCTTCTGTTCTAGTTCTTGGCCTCTACTACCTAAATCAGGCCTGTATGTCAGTGCATGAGCATCAAATCAATATTAAAATTCAAATCAAGCATATAACATTTAAATTGTGTCCAAAATGACAGGAGTTACTCAAGTGCTATCATTTTAGGTGAGACCATGAACTAGATTTACGAGTAAACTCCAATTGCTTTGCAGTACTCTGCTCGTGCATGTTGGCTCTGGATTTAGGATCCAGATACTTTATTCTGGGGAGGGGGTGGTTGGTCTGAGGGTTGCAAGATACAAGACATGAAACCCGCCCTCAGACCAACCATGACATTTCCATTCTGTAATAGGCAAATTTACACAGTGATAACAGGAAAGAAACAATACAAACAATCAAACAATTCTATATATCTACCATATCCTAGGGCTATCATCAGAGTCAAAGGACATGGCCAGGATGCAGTCTTCACTCTGAGGCACTCTCTTAGGTGTCAGCAGTCTGGAGGTGGAATGCAGAGGCCCACACCTCCCCCACAGTGGGGTGTATGAGATGGGCTGGTGGTATGCTCTCCGTCCAGTGGTCTCGGGGACCCTTCCCAGGGGACCGGGATGGGGAGGGAGGCAGGGATGGGACAAAGGGAGAGGTAGGGAGGGACAGCGAGAGACCCTTTGTTATTTCCTCAGTTCTCAGACTGTGTGTCCTTGTTTGTCTTGTTGTGTTAGACATCCTGTCTGCTTCCACACCTGTGGGAAACTTTGTGTGTAACACCCAGGCTCTTTAGAAACCAATTAACCCCTGCTGTCCATCTTGAACCCTTTTAATGCATATATCTATACCTATAAGCCAATTCCCAAAAAACAAACCTTTAAGTACCATTTCTAAGCCAATAATGCAGAACAGTAACAAAAACAATTTAAACAGCTGGCTAAGTTCAGTTTTTTTACTATTTTGCATCACTGAATAAATGCAAATATAGTCATGAATTTAGCACAGGTTGGTTCTTGAGCACATTCTAAATATAAGTTGTATGAGATAACTCTTATGGTTTCTAGGGTGAGTTTGATGATGTCTAATTTATCTAAATATTGAGCTAGAATTTTGTTTTACATAACTGCATTTGACAATGCCAAGGTAGCCAAAGTAAACTTGTTCAGCATCTAATATGCAGATCCAATTTGGCTCAAATGAGTGATGGACACTCCAGAGACCTGAACAGAGTTCTAGGTATACCCCAGTTTAATTTCTGGCCCTGCCACTGCTTTTTTTGGTAGCCAGGTATACATTACATAGTCACTTCTCCATTTGTAAGTGGGAATGGTATAGTTCTCCTTTGAGATGCATAGATGAAAAGAGCTATATAAGAGTGCGATAGTAGTGGAAGTATTGCTTTATATGCAAAGTCTAGTAAAACTGATGTTAGGGTTTATCTATATATGGAAACTGATTGATGTGAATTATTCTGTTCCCATGTGAAACCTTCTATTCCATAATAAAGTAGTTGCATAATAAGTGTCCATGTACATAGCAGATCCAGAACAGTATATTCACCAAAGGCTATTTTGGTCAGTTGGCCTAGGGGTCAATCTGCTAGCCTGGGGCTGCTCCAACCCAGCTCAGCGTGCTGCAGCTGGGGCACAAGGGTGCTCCAGTATGGGGCTAGCTGGCAGGCAATATAGGTCTAGCTGAAGTACCCTCATGCCCCAGCCAGCCATGTCAGCATCTACATGTATGGTGCTGCAAAGTAAAAAAAAAAACTCTGCAGCAAGGTAGTACTACCCTACTGTGGAGTTTATTAGTTTTCTGTGACCTAATAGCCCTGCATGTCTAGACACAAAGATGTTTACTGTGGAGCTACTTAGGCAGCTCCACAGTAAACATCTTATGTAGACATGCCCACTGAATACTAAGCAAGTTCTCAAGCACCTGCAATATAAAGGTCTGCATTTACTATACCTAAAATGTGTAAGAAATTTGCTTGCCAGGATGCCGGTCCAGTGGCAGCTGCCCCCATCTCACCCTTCCCCCCATCCCCCCCACTGCTTTGTGGCACTGAGCAGCCCTGATATGCCCTGCGCATTCCACTGCCCCTTGCTCCCGACCCACATCCCCCAGGGCCCTATCGGTGTCACTCACTGCCCACCCACAGCCTTCTGGCCCTGCCAGTGCCCCTCACTCCTGACCCCCAGCCCTAATATTGCCCCTCACTCTCCACCCACAGCCCCCTGCCCTGCCCTGCCCTGCCCTGCCCTGCCTGATGGGGCCCCTAGCTGCCAGGGATATGGGGCCAAGAGACCCAAGTACACAGCCTCCCACCCCCTGCAGCAGCACCAGGGCTGGCTGCCACCTATGGGAAGTGGCAGCTCCTCCAGCAGCGCCCAGCTCCATCTCCATCACAGGTGGTACGGCTGTAGCAGGGGGCTTAGGGTCAGGGGCTGGAATGTATGGCTGCAGCTCCTGGGCAGGGAATGGGATGGAGCTGCAGGCAGCTCATGCATGGGATAGTGGAGGGTGGGGGGGCTGGCTCCCCGCCGCTGTGTGCTCTCCTCCCCAGGGGGCATGTGCCTCCCAGATTTCTGCATAGGGCAGGGGTGGTTGTGGGCTGCCAGCTGCAGACTTGGGGCTTACCACCCTGGTGTCCTCCCCCTGGAGCCTCTATGGCCCAATGGGCAGGACCTGGAGCAGCAGAGCAGGGCAGGAAGGGGAGGCTTGGTGCCACTGCCAGGAGCCCCACACTGCCATGGCAAGGTGCCCCCTGCCCACCCAGAAGCAGGTGGGCAGGGGGTACTTCACCATGTTGGTGTGGGGTTTGTGGTGGCAGCACCAAGCCTTCCCTCCCTGCTCTGCTATGTCACGCTAGGTCCCACCCACTGAGCCATGGAGTCCCTGGGGGCAGGGCAGCAGGGCTGGGAGCCCAAAGTCCGCATCAGCCTCAGCCCTGCATACACATCTAGGGGACACATTCCCCCATGCACCCTCTGAGGGTGTGCAAAGCAGTGGAGAGCCAGACCCCCTGTCACACCCAGATGAGCCACCTGCGGCTCCATCTTGCTCCCCACCTGGGCCCTACAGCCGCGCAGTCTAGCCCTGGGCCACAAGCCCCTCAACCATTCCAGCTGGGCAGCAACACCTCCACCCTTCCCAAATTCCTCCCTCCCTCCCTCACTACGGGGACCTCCATGGGATGTTCAAGGACTACAAATCTCTATGGAGATTTGTTATATCTCTATGGATCAGCTAGGAAACACAGCCCAGGATTACCCCTTGCCTGGAGAACTGTAACATGAGACACTCAGAGGGCACTTAGCACACAGTAATTATCTTTGATGTGTTGCCATCCACATTGTAAGTGCCATTAGTATGGTCCAAGTGTAATATGTAATTTCACCATAATACTGCACATACAGTTGCTAATATAAGCACATGCTATAAAAATTAGTATTATGATAAGAGGGAAAGTACGACCAGTTTGACTGGCTGAGTCTCAGTTGTTTTGAGACAAATATCCACAGATTTTGGCGCCTTTAATAAAATGTATAAACAATGGAAGTTGAAAAAATCTTTTGCTTCATTACCTCAGCAGTTGTGTTCTGACCTTGAGGCTGCTCTCTGTAAGAAAAAAAATCCTTTATATTTTTACATAACTGGAATTAACATTTCTCTAAACTCCATGAACTCAAACTATGTGAATGCTTAGTAGTTTGCAAATAGTTTTTCAATGTCACATTTCTATAATGGTGTTATGGAACAAAACTAATTGCTGTCTGTAGTGGATGCAATTCTATTCACAGCAAGATAAATTGAATTTCTAAACTGTGATTTCCATTGTGTTACCTCCATGTATCATGAGAGTTATCCTGATGTGCACAGCAGTGGGCCTACTTACTTATACTGTGAGCTTCAGCTTTGTGTTGAATCCATCATCTTGTTGTGCTCTCAGGAAAACAGAAATAAACCTAAAGTATAATTGTAGGCTGCCATCTATTGGAGGGGCTTAATGAGAACACAAGCCAAAACACAATCCTTCCCCCAGAAGTAGAAGAAAAAATGTCTTTGCTTCAAGGTCTTAAATATTGTTCCAGACAGTCCAGTTAATTGATAGCTGTACATATTACCCATTGGAGACTTAGCTTATTAGAGCACTCCTTGCAATTTAGTTTCATAATGGGAAAGGTAGTGTATGTGTTTCAAAATGTTAGCTCCTGCCATTAATATATATATTAATTAATATATATATTAATTGTAAAAGTTGAGATTTGTTTATGTATATAAGACAACATTTTAATTGCAAAACTAATGCATTCTGAAGCGAGAAATGCAAGGTGAAAGAGGAAAATAATTAAACCTGCTATATTTCATTTTTAAACCATGAGGAGTTTAAAGTGCTTTAAAAAAATCTCAAAAGACAATTGAATATACTTTACATTTTTTTTACACAATCCAATTATTACTATCCACTTATTAAAGTCCAAGTAGGAGTCTTGGAGAAATACGTTCCAGGAGCAAAGTAAAAGATAGTGCACAATAACTGTGATGAAAACTTCAATTGATAAAACATATTTACAAACAAGTAATGTTTCAAAAGTTTAATATCAACATCCACTCTTCAAATTTTAGGGGATTATTAAAACATTGAGTCAGAAGAAATATACTACATGTAATGAGGGACATTTGAGAGATTTGTTGTTAACCCTGTGGTGTGAAACATATGTATCAACTATATATTTCAGACTATAGTTTGCAGTTAAGTTGTTATGTCCCTAAGGGCTACAAGGTTCCCTTTCAACTTCAGACAAAAATAGTATGACATTTTTCATCCAGAAATATTATTTTGAGACTTTCATTAAAAATAAGGTTCTCAGGAGGGTTGGGTGGCTCAAAGGAATATAAAAGATCCTTGACTGTCCATTAGCTACTACAAATTCACTTCTTAGGTCACCCAACAACTATGACATCATCAAAACTTTTATGAGGCACCTTTTCAGAACAATCATCCATCATCATACAACTGCTGCATAGCATGAGTTTTGATGCAGTAAATTTAGTATATTTCTTCAGTAACAGACAATAGGTAAATTGAACTGGGGAGGAAAGAATTGTATTTCCTTGGACATCATAACCATGAAAATCATATTTTGCAAATGTATTTACTGTTAGTTATAAGTAATACTTAATTTTGACAGATGATGTTTTCCTGTACAATCAGCTAACAAGGGAGAATATGATTTACTGGAAATGGCCCTATAAACAAGAGCTAAATCCAATTTAGTTAGGTCCAGAGCTACAAAAGGACTAAATAAAGCATCTAAAGGAAGACTTAGGAAGAATTAAGCAGAACTGACTATGAACAGAAGTTGCATTTGTCCCAGAAAAATCCATTTTCTCCCAGGAAAAATTGTGATTGTCCAGTTGTCTATTTCTATTGTCCCATAAAGGTTTGTGGGATAAGAGCTGCTAACAATTTGTCCCAGAGCTCTGTAAAGGAAGACTGAATGAATGGCTCGGGACTGCACCATTGGATCAATGGCAGAAAAGTAGCAATGCGTTATTGCTTACTAAGCCCTAGTTGGAAAGTGTATACACCACTCCTGCAACTTTTCTATTCCACAGCAAATACAGGCACAACTAGTCCTAGAACAAATACAACAACTGTTTTTAGCCCAAGAGAACTATCTACAAAAAAAACTGCCTGGCTGCCTTCTTAGGCTGGAAATACCTAGACTCATTCAACACCTCCCTGTTTAACTATACAGTTCCTCAAATACCCAGAATTCTGCTTCTGCAGGTGTTCAGATTTACTTTAATCTGTGTGACATGTTGAGAACTAAAGGAGCAATTCAAGAATTGTCACTTTTTCTCTAAATGCATCACTGTATACACATATAATACTAGGAACAAAAGCATAATAATGATGATTCATTCTACAGTACTGTCAGTCACCCCTTTCACAAAGGCTAATATCACGTACAGCCACATCTCCCTTCCATTGAAATAAATAGTCAATAACTTAGCCACTGAGTTCAGTGGTATCCGGATTTGGCTCCTTGAAAATAAAAATTTTAAGTTTACACCAACAGATGGACTTCCTCGTATTTATGACAACTTGGCTCCAGAATAGTTGTTATTGAAATGTCCTTCTCTTTGCCAGTTTACCTGTGAGACACTCTTCTTTTTGTTCTGCTTTCCTTATATGCATGTTTGCATACTTGATTGGCTTTGTTTCAATAAAACTTGGATTAAGGGACTCTCAAACAGAATACGTATGTGTCGTTTTAGTCTGCAGGGTTCATCCAGCATGCCATCTGCATTCATCCTCCCTGCATCTTGGGAAGAAACAAGTTTACCTGAAGTCCCTCACTGTCATCTTAACATGCTTTCCTGTCTTTGCCAAAAGATGTGTTTTTGTGCTTGAATTCTTTTCAGAGAGGCCAAAACTGAGATTAGAAGAATTACAAATTCACTTTTACTTTTATCCTGAATTTGAGTCTTAAAGAAAATTCAGTCTGAAATAGATTTAGGGCACAGACAGAAGTGACAATTTTCACCCAATGTGGCCACCAAGTGGTCTATAGTCATGACTAAACACAAGTGCACAACTGCAGACTGCTTCAAAAATAGCTGATTGGGAGAAAATCTGAACCCCACCCCCTCCCCCCATTGCATGAGGAGTCAGATGAAGATATTTCAAACCAGAGTGTTTTCTGTAGCTTGTACCTGTGCTGCCTGCCATTGTTTTCAGAATGGGAGGGGGGAAAGGGAACAAAGGGAGTTAGGTCTGAGGTTTTCTTAGCCCCAGCTGGCAGGTGGGGCAGGTGCATTGAAGACCCCGTGCCTGAGGTGGGGATGCTCCAAATCACCCACTCCACCCTCCAGCAGGGGCTGAAAAACCCCCAGACCAAATTCCCTCTGCTCCCTTTCCCCCTTCCCATTCTGAAAACAATGCAGCCTCACATGGACAAGGAGCCACTGCAAGGGTAATGGGTTGCAGGCTCACAGCCAGCAGCTAGATTCCCCTCTCCCCTGGAACCAATAGTGAACTTCTGTTTGGTCCAGGGGATTAATCTAGCTCAGAACGCTTCCTGCAAAGCATTCTCAATTACAGTGTGGAGGAGGGCTGTGTGAAGCTTCAGTCCCTGATTTGATTTGGCAGAGATTCACTCTGATTCATTGGCCGAATCTCCGAATCTGAATTGAATCAGAGGATCCTTTAATCTCTCTGAATCAAATTGGAACCCTCTGAATCAATTCAGAGAGATTCGGAAAAGTTCAGCAATTTGGACATAGACACAGCTTTAAATGTTTTTTCTACATAACTCTAGGTGGCAGGCAGCTCAAGAATGCTGCAATGGTGGGGCGCATGGAGTGTGCCACAGAAGTATGGGGGGCTTCCCTGATGCTTAGTGTGCTGATCTAGAAGTGGACTAGAAGCACTTCCAGTCCACTTCTGGGTTCGCCAGGGAGTGCATGCCCTGCCCCCCCATTTCCCCCTGGCTTGGCAACTGGTGCCTCCTGGGTCGGGGGGGGCACCCGGGGTCCCCCCATGGCCAATCGCAGGGCGGGAGGGCCCCCCTGAGTGCTCCTCGGTGGACCCAGAAGCATTTCCAGTCCACTTCTGGGTTCGTTGCCAAGCACATGGAGGGCCCCCCCCCCCCCCCAACCCCCACTCTGGGGACCACCCACTCACAGTGTTCACAAGCCTGGCTGGTGCTTCAAGGTATATAGAAAAACATTTAGAGCTGTGTCTATATCCGAATCGCTGACTCTCCAAATCAGCTTTGAATCTTCAGATTCGGATTTGGCCGAATTGAATCAGGGACAGGGATCTGAATCAACTAATCAAATCACTGTCCCTGATTTGGGCTGAATCCAAATCTGAATTGAATAGGGCCCGCTTCACATAGCCCTAGTGGGGAGCTACACTTTTGCCTGTACCCTTACTGCTCAAATCAAGAGTTGCAGTTAGAAAAACTGGTTCTGCTTGATGTAGAAAATGCTAGCAAGTACCATTTTACAGGTAGTGCCATTCTAGTTTAATCTCTTCATTAATCTCCTTCAGATTTTTTTTTTTTGGCATATGTAATGTCATCTTCTAAGGAGCTCTATGTTAGGTATGGTAAGGTTTAACAATGCTCTTATGTTTTACTAGCCAGTTGCCCATCAAGAATGGCAGGGAGGGGGGAGAGGGCGGGGATGGAGCCCTGTGCCCGCCCCCCCCCCATCTGGACCCACTCCCTCTTCCCTCCTGCTGCTTGGAGTCTGGGCCCACTCCCCTCCTCCCCACCGCAGTGGCAGTAGGGGGAGGAGTGATCCCAGACCCAATGCAGTGTGGGGGGGGACTGGATCCGAGGGCAGAAACAGCCTACGGCAGAAGCAAGGGGAGCAGTGGGCCTGGGCCGACCCGGCAGTGGTGGGGGAATGGGAGGAGCAGGCTCAGGGCTGACACAGAGGGGTGGGGGTCGGGGAGGAGTTGGCCTGGGCCCAAGGGAGGAGGGAGGCCCACTCCTCCTCTCCCCCCACAGCTGCCACATTGGGCCAGGCCAGGCCAGGCCTACTGCTTCCCCCACTACCACCACAGCAGGCCAGCTTCTCCCCCATCTTGGCCTCGCTCCTCCTCCCCCTCCACTCTGGCTTTGGGCCCAGGCCCACTCATGCCCTCCCCCCACTTCTGCCACAACGTGCCCGCTCCTCCTTCCACCACCACCACATCAGCCCACATCAGCCCTGCAGGTGGTGACAACGGAAGGTGGGAGGGATGGGTTGAGGCCAGCGCTGGTGGCCTCGCCCCCCTGCGGTGTCCCAAAGCCACTGCCACCACCATCACCTCCAAGGAGCAAAGTGGGGGAGTGAGGCCAGCTCTGGTAGCCTCAACCCCCCCACCCCCTGCTCCATTGTCACCACCTGCACAGAGCAGGGCAGAGCAGTGCTGCTGGCCTTGTCCCACCTCTCCCCATTCCATCCAATCCATTGCTGCCACCTTCAGGGAGCAGGGCTGGGGTGGGAGGAAGCCAACTGTGCTGGCCTTGCCTCCCCCGCTCCAGCCTCTGTGTCCCCAGCATCATGGCAGTGCTCCACCGCCTCCTGTCTGAATGCTTCTTCACACCCTGATTGGCTGTTTCTCAGCCAGTCAGAGCACAAATAAATTGTTATGGACAGGCAGATTAAGCCTTTTATAATATTAGAATTGTTTTTTAAGTTTATTTCAACAGGTTCATTGCCAAACCAGTAGCATGAATTAACTAGGATTTATGTTAAAACATGAATCATATTAAAAAAACTGTTGCTTGTCTCGGTCGTATATGTAATCCAATTGAAGTAAATGCTAACTATGTACATTAGTAAGAATATGAGAAATTACTGTTGTGAATGGTGTATGCTCCTGGAAGCTATTGGACAATAAACTCTGGACACTAAGGTCTTTCACGTGTCCACCGAACAGGGCAAGGACAGCCTGAACTGATCTTCTACCCTGAAAACCATCTTACACAGAATACATTAAACATCAAAAAATGTGATCTCTGGAGTTAAGGACAGTAAGCAATAAATTCCCAGTTAGAGCTCCCCTCACTGAAGGCTCTCTTCTTACAACCTCCATGCCTTTTAAATCCAAGGATGTGGCTGTATCAATCAAGAATAAAGGAGGTATCTTGTAATGGAACATGCTTTTGGCCACTTAGGCTATCATCTGGTTGTCTCTGGCCATGACAAGGCTAAGAACACTTGCAACAAACATGCCCCATCTACTTGCTCTCCTTTAGCACACAGAAGACTAGAAATTAGCCAGTTTAGTAGCCCTGAAGGTATGTCACAGAGCCCAGCTAAGACAGTGTATCTAAGAGTGGCATTGGGGCATATGCTCACTTCAGCTTCACTGCCTAATTTCATGGAATGTAATGAACAGGAGCAAGTGGGCAGGGCATGCTTATCATCACTGCTCCTGGGCTTCTGCTGTAGGCAGTGTAGACAAGCACTTATGGATTATTAATGCAAATTCAGTGCATTAAATTTTAATCAGAATCCAAGAGGCAGTTAGTTAGTTCTCTAGTTGGTGCTTCCAATTAGAGATATCATCTACTAATTGGACTGTCATGGTGTTCATTGTCAGATTGATTATGGATTTATTCCTCATACAGCTTTTTCCTACACTTGATGCATGGATGCTACCAAAATACCCATATTCAAAATAAATGAATACAATATCCTGGCCAGGCATAGTTAGTCACTGCTGCTATTTACTATGATATAATAAATAGAAATAACTCTACTGATGTGTTGCCTTCCACTTGATCTGCTAGACTCTATCTACCCCCAGAATAAATGAAGCTTTCGCACATATGCAATACCAATTAGCTTATGTAAGAGTTTTAGATATATATGTGGTGGCAGAATCAGGCCTCTGTGTTATTTTAAATGTGTAATCTTTCATGAGTATAAGAATACTGAAATAAATTTACTAATGTAGGAGATTCAGCCAGTGGCAATAGAATCACAATAATATATGTACTTCAATTTTTGTGCGACAGGCTAATGACTTGAGACAAAACTGTTTTCAGATGCAAAAGATACTTGGTTCAATTTCTTGTAGAAATGGGTTAGTCATGCATTAAGGAAAATCTTTCCTATAATTAATACCTTAAATATGTCTGTATACTGCACTAGCCACTTCATACTTCAGTATTTATATTTATTTTTGCCAGGATGCGGTCATCTACTAGATTTTTGATTATGGCTATAGGTGAAATTGTATTTTCATTGTAAGTTTCTATTCTCAGTGTCTGTTGTAAGTTTCTATTTGCAGTAAGACAGTAAACATAACTTCCTTGGTCACCTTTGCCAGATGATGTTAACATTTTTCAGAACAAATACGCTTAGTTCTGAGAAAATCCAAGCAGAAAGCTCAAATATTTAAATAAAAATAGGTGCCAATTCTCTTTTTTTTTTTCCTTTACAAAATTTGTAAATGATATAGAGGGCTCACTCCTCCATAAGTCCTTAGGAATATTATTCTTGAACGTTCATTGAATACTGAGCAATACTTAAAAGTAAAGAACCACAATTCTACTCAAACCCTCATGAAACCAAATGGAAATATTGCTCCTGCCTCTCAGTTGTCCCTCCTGCTCGCCAAAGTAAACACACACAGTAAGAAAGTAAAAAAGTAAACGTAACTTTCTTGGTCACCTTTACCAGATGGTGTTTCTTCACTGGTAAGTATTGTGTAATCCCCCACAAAACTGCAAATACATTTCCCCAAGTAAGAAAAAGACAAACCAAAGTAAAATGATAACTACTATATACAGTTAATATGAGGATACTTTGATTTTTCTCTTTTATGGTGTTGAGGGCATAGTATCAAAATTCCTGTGTCAATTGTCCAGCTTGTTGAAGTTCAGAATCTTAATGACCCAATTTCCCCTTCCTCCTAAAACTTTACTCATGGATCCAGTTAGAAAGAGGTGAACTTGACCAGTTCTGCCTCCTAGTTGGCTTCAGCACATGATGCAGGCACCAGAGGTTCACTGATATTGGGGGAAATGTTACTTCCTTTACTTTGCTGCCAGCATGCATGTCGAGTGGCCAAAAAACCCCACTGTTTTTTGTAAGCAACAAAGGAGATAACATCTCCCCAGCAGCAGCCAACTACAAGCCACACATTGCTGTTGCTTCTCTGCTCTCCCTGCTGCCAGAGCAGGGAACTGGAGCTGCTGCAGGGACAGTGCAGGGTGTGGGTAGTGGCAGGGCAGGAGAAGGGAAAGTAAGGTTCCCCCCTAGTTCCAACCCAGTGCCTACCCCTCCTCTTGTCAGCATCCACAGCCTGTGCCCTGCTCATTCACCCATCATTACACTACAGTTAGACTCAGCATAGAAGGGGGCTGTTAGAAGACTGCTTTCTTCTAGAAGTCTACATGAGCTTATTCCACTCTGAGTTGCAGCTACATAATCCAGCTCTGTGATATCAGTGGTGCTATACCTAAGGAGGCTACTGCTACTAAATTCTGCTATCCTGTAGAAATAACCATGGGAAAATAAGCTTTAATTTAATTAGTATGTGAACTTTGTCTAAACACAAAGTGATTCAAGGTTACTAGAGGTTCTGACTAATTGAGATGTATAAGCAAATTTAAACCAGAGACATGCAGCATTTGTGTTCCTCTTGGACTTTGTCCACAGGTGGACATGATGTGGTGATTATGCTAATCATTTAATTAATATCATACATAAATTTAGCAAATGAAGAAGATTATCATTGGCAAACATTAACTGCAAAGAGATAAACTGCTTTTTTCTGGCCTATTGAAAACTAACGAGTATATTTCTTTGGGAGGATACCTTTCAGTTAATGTATTAATAAATGATAGGGGGAGAGTTTAATGGAGTATTTGCATAATACTTTGATTTTAGATTGAATTCCTCATGTGCTTGTTTCTACTGAAAGGTCTTCTACGTATAGCAGGGCCCCATGACATGGGAAGTTGAAAGTTATATATGGCTTGATGAGAGGGGAGTATGTAGTATGGCTGTCCGAAACTTCGGGTTCTGATTTGATTAGGAGGAGATTTGGCCTGATTTGGTGGCTGAATCTCTGAATCCGAATCAAATCTAGGGACCAGTTAAAAGGTCTGAATAGATTTGAAACTTTCCGAATTGATTTGGAGAAAATTCAGAGCTTCAGTGATTCAGGCAGTACCCACTTGCTGCAACAAGGAGCTGGGCCCAAACTCCAAGCTGGTAAGTAGGGGGCGGGGGAGGGGTGGCTGGAGGAGGGGTGCATGGAGCACATTGAGCGTCCCACAGGAGTGTGGGGAGGGCCCTCCACATGCTCAGTGGTGAACCCAGAAGTGGACCGGAAGTACTTTTGGTCCACTTCCGGGTCTGCCGGGGAGTGCGCAGGGCTCCCCCCCCCCATGCCCCCTCAGCTTGGTGATTGCCTGCAGGGGGGCCCCGGGTGACCCTCCCTCCCCCCCAGACCCAGGTGGCGCCTGTTGCTGAGCCAGGGGGAGCACAGGGGAGCCGGAAGTGGACCGGACCTCACGCACCTCAGTGGGCACACCTCAGTGGGCCCAGAAGTGGACTGGAAGTGCTTCTGGTCCACTTCTGGGTCTACTGCCGAGCATGCTGGGGAGTTCCCATGCTTCTGTGGGATGCTTCATGCACCCCAGCATCACAGCACTCATAAGCCCCTGCTACCTAGAGGTATATAGAAAAAACATGTAATGTTGTCTCTATGTCTAAATCTCCAAATCTTTCTGAATCTCTCAGAGAGATTAAAGGGTCCTCAGATTTAATTCAGATTTGGAGATTTGGCCACCAACTGGGGCCGAATCTCTACCAAATTGAATCAGGGACCGAAGCTTTGCACAGCCCTAGCACCTATACACATGATGGAGCTCTGCTCTGATGTGTGTTCATTAGGACATGTCAGAGCAGACTCAATTAATCGAGTGTGCTTGAGCATGCTAATTGGCACACTCCAGCAGCCTCTGCATCATGTGTATTCAGTGTCCCTGTCTTTCAAAATGGCAGTGGGGGTGCTTTAACTAAAGCTTGTTGAACATTGATACTCTTCGATGTCTTCATCAGCGACTTGGACGAGGGCATGAATTGTACTCTGTCCAAGTTTGTGGATGACACAAAACTGTGGGGAGAAGTGGACACACCGGAGGGCAGGGAACAACTACAGGCAGACCTGGACAGGTTGGACATATGGGCAGAAAACAACAGAATGCAATTCAACAAGGAGAAATGCAAAGTGCTACACCTAGGGAGGAGAATGTCCAGCACACCTACTGCCTAGGAAATGACCTGCTTTGTAGCACGGAAGCAGAAAGGGATCTCAGAGTCCTAGTGGACTCCAAGATGAACATGAGTTCAATGATCACTTAATCTTTTTAAGTGACCGCGGTGTCACTCTGTTCTAGTTATGCTACTGCTTTCACTGAATTTTTAAGTGGTATCTTGCCTGGTTTGATCTGGGGTTTTCAGGCCCTTCAGTCTCTTCCTCAAATCTGGGAGCTTGCAAAACCTAGCGGCCCTGGATCTGCAACAAGAAGAACAGAAGCCCTGAAAATCCTGTCTCAAGAAGCAACAGAGAACCATGGGCAACTGGTGCCACTTTAGTCAGCGATCGGGGGGGAGGTCCCCCCATGGCCAGACCAGTCAGTGCCCGGGGGGGAGTCTCACCATGGCCAGTCTCACTGACTTGGGGGCAGGTCCACAGGGTCAATCACACCAATTGCAGAGCGGTCGATCACTGCAGCTGCTTCCCCTCTGTGCTCGCAGAGGGGACACCAGCACTCCTGCCTATCCCCCCTACCCATCACCTAATCAGTGAGTGCAGCCAGCCATGGGGTGCACCAGCACTCTCAGGGGGTGCACGTGCACCCCCTATGCATCACCACTGCAGAGAACCATAGATGGTGTGGGCAGAGCTGGCAGCCTCAGAGCTAGGCTTGGTTTCATTTGGAAATTTTCAAAATAAAACATTTGGATTGTTTGTAACAATATTCTGTTGTTTTACCTTCTGCAGAAAATTTCCAAATGTCTATTTTTATTCCAAAACAAAGTAACATTCTTTTAGAAAGAGGTCTTATGTAATGATTTGGAGCTGTTCTAAGACTAAGCTCGTCCAAAGGAATAAGTTGTTTTTACTTTTTGTATGAAACAGCAGCAAGGAACATAGAAAGGGCTACATGAATGCTGGGACTGCCTTCCTTGACTGCCCATGAACAAGCTGTGTACCTATTTCATCCAACCTTGTGACCACCTGCATGTAATTGCATCTTGTAGCCACTACTCAAGTATCATTGAGTCCTAAAGATATTGAATCCCATCAGTTAAGGTTCCACTTTCTTCTCATTTCCTTTCCCAGTGCCCACCCCTTCTTCTGTGCTTCTCACTCCTTGAAAGACTATTTAATACTAGCTACAGTCTGCCTCCTAAGACACTAATGGTCTTGGCTCTGTGCCCTCTTCGGAAATCAGTGAAGAAGCAGAATGTATTATTTCAAAAGCTGTAGAGATGTTCTTAAAGCTCTGCCTGGCAGTTCCTGGGCAGTATACATTTAGGCATTAATCTATTCTATCTCCTATATAAAAGATTCCTGCCAATGTCAGAGTGGGATTCAGACCTATCAGAGTATACCATAATGTAGAAGCAAAGGTGGGGTTGTAAAAGTATCCTTACCCCATCTCTAGTCTGTGTACTGATCTAGATAACCAAATGAAAGTATTCAACTTTTTCTTCCTTTAAAAAACTGTTTGCTCTAAAGAGTAAGAACACTTTTTGACTGCAAATTTGAAACACACAAAAAATCCTTTCTAATCAAAGGTACAAAAGCCCATGGAATTTGCTGTCACAGATTGTTACAGAAGCAAATACTTTAATAAATTTTTAAAGCATTGATCTCTCTGGCTAAGAATCATATCTGCTATTTTATATAGCTAGTGTGAAACTAGTCCCCTGCATCAGGTATAAACTCAGCTGGGGTCAGAAGAATACCAACCCCCTTCCCTCCTGACTTATGCATAGTACAATTAGGTGCATGATGAAAGAGGATGTTTTTATTCTTTTTGGAGCAATCAATATTGGCCACCATCCAGAACGTCAAGTGATCTGTTCCAGTTTAGAAGCCTTTACATTATTCCCCATTTAAACATCATGGTTCTTGTAAACAGAAGAGGAAAAATTATAACTCCATGTTTCATGTATCTCTCTCAATATCTTCATAGTTTCATAGTTGGTAGGGTCAGAAGGGACCTGAGCAGATCATCAAGTCTGACCCCCTGCCATGGGCAGGAAAGAATGCTGGGGTCAAATGACCCCAGCTAGGTGATTGTCTAGCCTCCTTTTAAACACCCTCAGGTTAGGAGTGAGCATCACTTCCCTTGGAAGTTGGTTCCAGATCCTAGCTGCTTGATCTTTTCATGTTAAGATACTGAAGAGGTTGGTCCACTTCACTTAGCTATGTATGATCTTTTTAATAGGTATTGCTGAACCCTTTCAATATTACAGAGGCATTTTTTCTTTTCTCCAACTCTATTCTAGTCCATTCCATTTTGGATGCATCTGCATGTCACCCTACATCGCTGTAGCAATGCGCTACAGTGACATAGCAATCACGTGCATCTACGTGTCACTGGCAGCTACTTTACCATGGCAGCACGCTCTCATTTTAGCATGCCGCTACAGCAAAGTAGCGGCTAAAACTAACTGTGCGCCATGCATACAGCACAGTATGGACAATTACTGTGCCATGTTTTAGTACTTCCAAAGGGAGTACTAAAGCATGGCGCAGTAACACCATCACCATAGGGCAATGTGTAGATGCACCCTCCAGTTCTTAAAACAAACTGATCACACTAATATCTGAGCACCTCTGAGATTAAGCCGTAAAAACAGGCATGGCTGTATGTTTATTTATATGGATTAAACAACATGACATTTATCACACGTTTGTTTTCTCGTCGTCTTCCTAAGGGGGATGGGTTTTCACAAGAGTCAATGACATTAATGGGCATTTCTGTGAAACTGGGATTTTACCCCATGATTCTGCAAGAATATCGATGAATACATTTTTCTGTGCTCAGGTACCTGTCCTTATCAAAGTGATTTGTTCCAATTCACACATTTAAGGATCAGTGTTTAAATGCAACATGAGCAAATCATTCTACATGTGTTCACTTTGGGCCATGAGCAGTGTGTATCAACAAAATATTTGACTACCACACACTTGAAGCTTTCTTTGACATCCCTTTTGTTTCTCCTGCTATTGCCAAATGGGGGCTTCCAAGACCTCAAAAGGATGTGCAACTGTGACCTGTCTGGAATAGCAAGGTAGTATAACTAAATGGTACAACAAAAATGTTTTTAAAAGTGCGTGCGTGTGTGCGCATGCGCACAGGTATGCATGTCTGTGCACATACGCAGTTCTTGGCTATGCATACATACTTTTCAGCTAGCTTGGGTGCAAATGTATATCTTTGGAGAAAAGACCCAACCTGGTATTCCTTAAAGAGTGCCCACCTATAAATTACAATATAATTAGCTCCCCTATACAGAATATAGTGCATACATTTTTTAAATATTATTCTTACAAGATAGAAGTTCAGTTAATGATATTGTGTAAAATCTGGAATTGGAGAATAATTTAAATCAGTCCAACCTAAACACAGGAAATCAAACATAAGGGCAGATACAATTTATTATTATATCAGTGAATTGCTTTTCTAAATTATCAAGGTATTGCTTACAGAGAAAGCCACTGTTACATTCTCCAGGGTCCTCTTTGGAAAGTCTGATTCTTTTAGTTAGTTTTATTCTGTTTGTTTTTACTTGTTTTCATTATTTTTTGTCCCTGTGAGTAATGTTGAATGTTTATCAACAATAAATTTTATTTCCCTCAAGTCATCCCAGTTACAAAGCTGATACAAATCCCTCTAAATCTTTCTTGCCACTTGATGTGCATTCATTACTCTTCCCAGTGCTCTGTCACCAGCCAACCATTTAACTAGTTTACAGTCAGTTCAAGTAATTTATGCAGATTGGAAATTGCCAAAGTAGTTCAAAAGCCTGCAGGCATCCCACCTGATACTACCTCAAATAAATGTGGTCCTTTCCCTGTCAAATAAACTTGTGTTGTGAATTTACCGTTTCCATCTCCAACCCCTGCTTTTATTTTGCCTCTAATTCAAGAATTAGTTGTTTGTAAAGATCCTCATCAATCACCCAAGTATTCCATTGCATTTTATACAGTGCTTCAGATGAGCATATTCTTGCAAAATAAATAAATAAAATAAAACCAGTAATTATGGCAAATGATGAAAATGTGGCAGTAAATAGGAGATTTTTAGGACTTAATTAAGAAAAGCCCTAACCTGTGACAGAACTAACTGTCACATGGGAGTGATAAATTCAACAATAAATCTAAGAGAAAATATTCAGGCGTAACTCAGTGAACATTCAGCATTCCTGCAAGCTTTTTATCAGTGGGTAGCTCTGAGTTGCCTATATGGAATGTGTTTGGTTTCAGTCAAGTTCCTAGCAAACAAGCACTCCCAATAAAAGAGTGTCATTATTACCTGGTGTTGATTGGCAAACTTGTTAGCAAATTGGCAATGAGTCTCTTAGATTAACAGGACAGATAAAAGCACAGGTTGAGATCAAGAACTGTCCAAGTTGAGATCAAGAACTTTGGTTTGGCAGTGACAGGTTTGGAATAACCAATTCAGTGGATAGCTGTAGATGGCTTTTTTCTCTAGGGCTTTTCACATGACACCAGCACTAAATATAGAGGTAAAAGATATTAGCAAGACAGAACAAGGAAAAATAATAATTACTACATTGGTCATTTGAATTCAAGTGGGGTTTTTAGTATAATAATCGGTTTGTATATAAGCAGCAAACAGACATGCAGATGAGCTAATCTATAAATAGAGTTCAGTGTGACATTGCTGAGAATGAGGAGTTATGACTTAAAAATATAATATACACTTGCTTAACTGTGTGATATTATCCTTCTCAAGGGGAAATAGAACATCAAAACAGTGACCTGAATATGAAGAATCTCTGCAAGGGCTCAGATGCAATAGCCAGATAAGTAGCCATAGAGGAGCTACTAATTTGGTAACAAATAATATGGCAAAATCTACACTTCCCAAATATTGGAATACCTTAAATCCTAAAGCTACTGGTCTAAGAGAAGAAAGAGCAGGGACTGGCCTACCAGCACTCAATAGCTCTTTGTCTGGCTGCAGCAAGAAAGCATGTCCCTACTTATTGAGAGATGCAAATAAGATGAACCTATTGAGTTGTTTTTTTTCAGTTTTTTGGAGGGTGTGCGGGAGGGAAGGCAGAGAGAGAAAATAAATATAGGTAATACTGTTGTCTTAATCCATTTTCCTAGATGCTGTGTTCCATTTTGGCAAATAAATGCTATTTTGATGAAGCTGCTTTGAATCACTTTAGTCAGCTACTGTTATACATCCGTGGAACAAAAAGTCAAAAAAGGCCATAGCTCCATTGTAAACATCAGGGTCCCATCAGGCTAGTTTATGCAATCCATAGCATAGTTTATGCAATCCATAGTATACCAGCAAGTGGTACGATTAGTATCATACCTGGCCAACATTGATTCCACAGCCTGAAGAACCAGGTACCTGTGTGGATACCTTTAGAAGTGTTATATATAAATTGTTACATTTGCCCGGGGATTAGAGAAGGGAACAGCAGATCAGTAGATTAAGAAGAGTCTATAAATAAACAAGATTTAACCTATTATAGTTTAACTCCTTGTTCTTTTGAGACTAACACAGTACCCGTTACAGCTAGGTCAACTGGAACACAATCTTTGGAACACAGTGAAGTACCTCAGCCACTGCCCTGCTGAAGCAGAAGGACACTAGACACATATGAACCTATTGGATTAATACAGATGGTAAACAGCAGCTCCACAATGTAGTGATCCAGCCTGAACCTGATAGGACTGTGCGATTCTGCTCAGAGAGGAAGAAGGTATAAAAATTGGTCACCAGTGACGTATGTTTAAGAGGGACAAAGGGGAAACTAAGGTATGGCTTGCCAAGCATCTGTGGAAAGCAAATTGCTTCTGTAATGGCATTTTAGTACTTTACTTGGAGGCCAAAATTGTAAAGTAAAGCTTATAAGGACAAGGAATGACAGTTTACCATTTGCCACCTTTCAAGTTATCCTTGAAACTAGTGGTTTTCAACTTGTGGTCCTCAGACCCCTGGGGGTTTACAGTCTATGTCTAAGGAGTCTGCAAAAGATTACTATGATTAATCAAAAGTATGTGAATACCCATCCTTGCAATCCAAAGGGGTCCATTCAAAATTTCCAAAGGGGTCTGCACATCCATTCAAAATTTTTAGGGAAAAATGAAAAAAGGTTGAAAACCACTGCTTTAAACAGAGCCAACCTAAGGAAAAATGTCACCCTGCGTGAACTTATATTTTGGGGCCTCCCCGGTGCACTTCTGGTGTCCCATGCCGGTTGGTGGTGCTGCTGCAGGCAGAGGCAGGCAGACAGGGACACAGAATGCAGTCTGGCAGGGAAGCAGAGTGACAAGGCACACCAGGCAGGCAGGCAATGTTGCTGCCACTGCATGACCCAGTTCTTCCTGAGCAGCGACTGGAGGCAGGAGGTAGGCTGGGCTGGGCACTGCTCCTCTTGCCTGGGGTGGAGATTGCCAGCTTGGGACAGGGTAGAGAGAGAGCAATGCTGTGAGCACAGGCTGCTCACACATGTGTGTGCATGTGTCTGTGCGTGTGGTGTCCCCCTGCCCACAGTGCCCTGGGCAGCCACAAAACACCCACCCTTAAGGGCAACTCTGCCTCTAAATACTAGCTCTTCTCCCAGAATCATAGTTGTAGCCCAGAAAATACCTTTGGTCATTTCCAGTCCTCTACCTTATACAGTCTCTCAGAAAGCTATTAATCTGGAGAAACAGAAATAAGAGAAAATCGTTTCCTCTTCAGATCGTTAAGAAGTAACACCATCAGGAAACAAGTCATCGTTGTAGATTAACCTTGCCTTGTTTGTTCCCCTATCCCAATCAAGCTTAACGTATGTTTAATACAAATGTTTACATTATATTAGATTTTCTAAAAAATACTTGATAAGCATTAGGGACTCTTGATATTAAGGAGGTAATACCCCCCACATTTGGAATGTCTTTTTAAACAAAGGAAACACCAAATTATAGCCCTCAGAGTCAGTAAAGTGCTATAAAGATGATGAGAGAGCTGACAACAAACCAAAGTGGTCCGGGGCGGGGGGCGTGTCTCAAACCTATGTAAGGCATGGGGCCTCTTTAGGGAAATGGGATGAGCAGCAGCAATGCTCCATGTGTCTGCGTAAAGAGTATTGTGTAAAGAGTATGTGCCCATGTAAAGAGTAAAGAGTATTGTACTCTTCCCTTTACCATGCACTGCCAATATGAACTCATATGCAAAAGCTTAGAGCCAGGACTTCCTCCTTAGAATATTGGTACTGAGTGAACCTCTCACCCACTGTGATCCAAGCAACATCCAAGCAGCTGTTTCTACTGCACGTTTGCTGTGTCCTGTTCATAAATACTACTAAGTAACCCCATACAGCGAAGGCACCCATTAAAATATAGGGATGTCTCGGGAATATAGGGAAGTCATTGGTTGCAGTCTGGAGTCATGGAGGTGCTGTACTACTCCAGTGGGAGCTCTTGTAGCCATAATGCTTTTGACAGTGCTTGGGTATTCAGGGAAGGAACAGTAAATGCTGCATCTCTTATATAATTGTGCATGCTGTCTTCTCTACAACTAGCTATACTCAGCCCTCCTTTCTTCAGGATCACATTAACCCTATATACAACATTTACTTGCATGCCATCCACACACGCCTTTTTCCCAAAATTGGATGTGTGTCATAAGTGGTAGGGGAGAGGGGTAGAAGGGAAGCATGTGACTAGGATGGTAAATAATCTAACCTACAGGAAACCAGATACGCAACTTCCTGCCTTGTAGGTCAGGACAGCAGAAAGGGTCTGGGAATCTGTATTGTGGGTATCTTTATCACAGCCTGGAAAGTCTATTGCAACCCCTGTCTTCCCCCCCCTGAAATTGGACACAAGCTGTAAAAGATTTGGATGTATCTGTGTGAATTTATAAAGTTCCACTACATCATGAATATACAGGATAAGAAAATACAGGAAAATACAGGATAAGAAAATGTATAACAACTCTTAACAGCTAATTTGCAGTATTCTGAGTTTGTTTTCTCCTATTTTGGAACTCTTGTTCAAAAAATAAAGTTAGTTCTCAGTCAAAGGCCTTGCCTGTATTGTGACGGAGAGATGTATTCAACCTTCCCTGGACACTGAGTTTGCTCACTGGCTTGCATACCTCCCTTGAAACCTTACTTGTCCAACCAGGAAGTCATCACACACTGACTCAAAGCAAATTTTAATCCACATATTTTTCCTTTTTCATGTAGTTTGTAATCACTAGACATTATTTTATAAGCCATCTAATTAATTAGGCCTTTGTGTGCTAGTACAGACCTATTAAAGCATATGATTTTCAGGATTTCAATAGTCATTTTTACTACTGGTTATAAAAATTCCATGCCATAATCATTTTTAAATTTACATTAACTTGAATGTCTGGGAAAGAAGCCAAAGTTCAGGCTAACAGGGCTAAAATAAAAAATACTTCCTCCTATCCCTTGCTTTCACAGATGGTTTCCTAATACTGTACAATATTTTAATACTAAAACAGCAGGCCTGGACACAGGGTGAAAATGAAGCAGAATACCCCAAAAACATCATGTTCTAAATGGAGACTGCTGCATGGATTCATTAGGGAAAAGCACAGAGAACGTCTTAACCCCATTCAAGTCCACCACTAAACTCCTATTGATTTAATAGAGACAGGATTCCACCAAAGATTTCTTATGTTTCATCTCCTACTCTACAGCTTACCTGATACCAGGGGACTCCTTATAGGCCTAGATATTAGGGCTGTGTGAGGCTTCGGACCGTGCTTCGGAACCAGAGACATTTTGGATGCTTCAGCGTCAGAAGCAGCATGTCTAGATTGAAGCGCTGGCTTCTTTCGGCTTTCTGAAGTGGTTTGGAGCTTCCGAACTGCTTCGGAAAAGCTTCGGAGCCACCTTGGAGATCCGACCATAGGGTATAATGGGGAATCAATGCAATATCTATAACTTTGTTGTTTTTTGTCTGATTTGGATGAAACTTGTAGGAGTGTTAGCCTCTGTTAAGAGCATAAAGCATGCCAAGTTTCAAGAAGATCAGTATAGGGCTACGGGGGACACTGCACCCCAAATTCTTGAAAGCAAAACTCATGTCACGTGTATGTGTTTGTCCAGTAGTGGGCTTTCACCCCAAAAGTCCCGCCCCTATCTGTGATAGAGGCTTGTCTCTATTGATCTAGGTGTCATCAATCCTTGGAGCTCATCATTTGTCTAAGCAGGTTTTTTTTTTCTTTATCTTCTACACCAAGACAACTTTAGCACCTTGGCTAGCAAGCCGAAGTCCAACATGACGTCTTGCTGGCCCCTCCCACATGCCCGTGATCTCTCCTGCCATGACTTTTTGTTATGGGAGAAAATAGGATGCCGGGGTGTGCGGGTCTTGATGCTTTGGCTCTTGCAATTTGTCTTAGTGTAGTGATGGCTCCTCCAACCCCTAAATCTTCGCCCATTCCACCAGGTGGTAATTCAGTTGTCTCCACAATCTGCCTTTGAGCAGTACAAAAAAAAACAGTCCTTGGGTCTCTAGGTCTGGTCAATCAGTATCCCCAATGGACCTGGTTGTACCTTGCCTGGCTGTAACCTGGCACAGACCTGGCCAGTAATCCTAGCCATTCTTTTTTCCTGTCTTAGTGTGTTTATAGCTATCAGGGCAATATCTGGGGTGACTTTCCTCCCACCCTAATGAAAAGGAGAACAAAAAAAACACACTGGCACTTCTTCTGCCCTTATAGTCCCAACTTTGCAGTACCCTTTTTCTTCAACCCTGCTATTAGGGTCTTTACGGTACCTTCTAACTGTCTCCCAGCAGTTTTTCTCTCGGGGCATTTCCTTCAGAGCGCTCTTCCCCGGCAGCTCCCTCCACAGAGTTGCTTCCCTTAAGCCCGGTCTCCCATGCTTCCTCAGCACCTCCAGCTCTCCCTCCCGTCTTGCTGCCCGAGTCAGTCTCTTCTGGTTTCCTGTGTCCCTCTTTTGCCTGCCCCACATCTCCTTTTATCCTGGAGTTCCAGCTGACTCCCCCTCCCCTCCTGAAACAACGGGTGAAGAAGGAGCCCTGTGATGTCCTTTGCAATACAGGTGGGGCCATTTTATTTCTCTGGGGCTCTTCCCTCTCCTCACAGTGTTACACCAATGGGGGAGGGGTTGAAAACTGCAGGGGAAGTATCCCCTGGTGGGACCACAAAGCCTGCCAAGTTTCAAGAAGATTGGTGCAGGGGTTTGGGGGGAATTGCACCCCAAATTCTTGAAAGTATAACTCATGTCGCATGTATGTTTTAAGCCACAGTGGGGTCAAAACTGCAGGGGTGGTGGCCCCTGCTCAGGCCACAAAGTTTGCTAAGTTTCAGAGAAATAAGTGTAGCAGTTTGGAGGGAACTTCACCTCAATGTGCAGACAAGGAAAACTCGTGACATGGGTGACACTGTGTGTGTTAAGGCGCAGCGGGGTGAAAGCTGCAGGGATGGTAGCCCCTGCTGCAGCCACGAAGCCTGTCAGGTGTTGAGGAGATAGATGCAGGGGCTTCTGGGTTCTGGGGTCCTGCACCTTAATCTGCTGACAGGCAAAACTCATGACATGGGTGCTTGTGCAATTGTGTCTGTCTCTGTCTTGGGGCAGTTGATTGTCTGTACTGATTATTTCCTCTCCTTAGTCTGTGGTTTTGTAGGTGTTAATGAGTTAAAGAGCAATGATTAACACCTACAAAACCACAAACTAAGAAGAGGAAATAATCAGTACAGACAATCAACTGCCCCAAGACAGAGACAGACACAATTGCACAAGCACCCATGTCACGAGTTTTGCTTGTCCACAGCTTGAGGTGCAGTTTCCCCCCAAACCCCTGGACCTATCTTCTTGAAACTTGGCAGGCTTTGTGGCCTCACCAGGGGCCACTACTGCAGTTTTCACCCCACTGGGCTTAACACATACACGTGACATGAGTTTTGCTTTCAAGAATTTAGGGTGTAGTTCCTCCCAAACCCCTGCACCGATCTTCTTGAAACTTGCCAGGCTCCATGCTCTCAACACAGGTTGCCACCCCTGCAAGGTTCATCCAAATAAGATAAAAAAAAGTTATAGATATTTCATTGATTTCATCTGAAGCGGCTGGATCCAAAGCCGGATCGAATAGCTGCCTACTTGCACTAGATATATGCATGAGTAGATAATCTTTCATTAGCTACACAATTTTTAAAAACCAGATAAATATCACCTATTAGCACCTCAGCCCCATTTTGCCTTTACCAGACCTCCATTAAAAGACCCATTATTAAGTCAGTCACAAAACTCAGCAAGAAGTTAGTTTTTCTTTCTATGCATATGGAAATATTTGAGAAAGGAGACCTGCCTGCTTTATTTAAAGTGGAATCTTGACACTAACTAACAACATTTATTTTAACAATCATTAATATGTATCAAAGGGTGCTGACAGACATGCAGGCTCCCACTCTATCTCATGGCACTTCACATATAGCTGCATGAGTTACAGTGGCCCCGCTGGCCAAACAGATATTCACCTGTTGGGTCAGGGGGGAGGAGGAGTGGGAAATTGAGCTCCACTTTGGATCCAATCAAGGTGAGGAGTCTGCCTGCAACCCCTCTTCCTTAGCCCTGTCCCCCACCCCCCCACTCCCAACTCTGTGGCTCTCTACAGGAAGAGAAGGGGGAGAGGGGAAGAGTCAGCTGTGGGCTGGAGTTTGCCCAGCCTCAGCTGCTGCAGGTGTGGGAGGGGGCTGAGGGGAGCCTTGAGATGGACAGCTCCTATCCACCGCTCCCCGCAGCTCAAACTGGGCAAACCCCAACCTACAGCTCAATCCCCCAGCCTTCTCCTCCCTCCTTCCTGCAGGCAGCACCAAGGACAGGGCTGGGCTGCTGCAGTCCAGCCCCGATCACGCAACGGATTCACTCTAGGGAAAAGAGTTCTCTAAGGTGCTCCAAAGTGGAGCACCTGCATCTGATCCCTAACTTGATGAGGATTAATTTCTTGTGTAATGTTTACTTTAAAAGTGCTCTGCAGCCATGCACATGTGTCATGGCAGAGCTATAGAGCACTTTCAGAGGACCACTCGGGTGACAAATGTAACTTCTGTCTGTGCCCATAGGGACTACCAATGATTCTGGTTTTCTCTGATTAAAAAAACCAAAACCCCACATTTTTCTGTGATTAAAACAAAATGCCATATGAATCCAAATAATATATAGTGGTGTTTTGTTTTAATCATGGAAAACTGTGGATTTTGGGGAGGAGGGGTTTAAATCAGAGAATGTTGGGGGGGCGGGGTTTAATCAGAGAAAACCATGACCCATGGTGGCTACTCTAGACTTAGAGTAATACAATTGAAAGCCAAATCAGTTCAGTCATATCAAAGGACTTTTGGGTGTACAAAAAGTATAAGATTGGATCCTATATTGGAGGGTGGGGGAGGGGGGTTGCTTCAAAGCAGCAGTGTAATGTGAAAAGTTTCCACAAACATTTCCTTCTTTTGTGGAAAAACCCACTCAGACCCCCTTCTCCAGCAACGTAGTCAATGGAACTCTGCATGCATGGACTAAAACAGGAATGGGTCTAAAAGCTCTGGCCCTACAGACATCTCCCCCAACACAATGACTGTATGTTAGCCCCACCCACACAGAACTCTTCACAGGATCAAAGTCTAAGAAACAAATTGTACCTGTATTGTCCAATGCTTTCAACACCAAGCTAATCATTTCTCTTAGTATGCTGAACAAAGCATTTACTCTGTTTAAACAAAGTAGAAAATATAATTAAAGTTAAAAACATAATAAAAACCATTAAAATAAGAGATCCAAATGAGGGAGGGAGGCTTTCCCTTGAAACAAGCTCTTTTCAGCATTAGCAGGAATTTTAAGCCAGTGGTTAATAGGTTAATTTCAAATTCTTGCAGTCTAGCAGTATGAACACACATTTTATTCATCCTATATTTTGCTGGTCCATGCTTTAGGTTGATAATTACCTTGTTTTTACCTAGAGTTGATTTTCCAAGCTCTTAATGATGTTTCCAACTTGTGATAAGGTTTTAAAAGGAGACCCTAGCTTTAATACTCCAAAACACTAAGTCATAATTCACCCTTCATTAATAAACATATTATAAATTTCCAAGTTGGCTTTCTATCCTCCTCATTAGTAATAGCTTAGGGGCAACACAGTCAGAATGTGTGTAATCTATCTTCAGGTCCTTGTGCTTTGATGGTGATGATGAAGCATACAAAGTCTCTTGGCTAGTTTGCATGGTAAAGGGCACTGCTGGCAGGTGGCTGGTTGAAGATCAGAAACCTCCTTTCCAGAGTCAGCAAGAGCAAACACTTCTCAGTGACATGAATAGGCAATGAGAGATATATTAAATATACTTAAATAATCCTTTATTCTCTTTTGAAAATGAGTTTCAAATTCTGTACTAGCCAGTTTTGGGGCATAGCATTTCTCATTGTGTTATTTTGTCCTGATTCCTTGCAAACTGAATGTTTAACACATCACTACTCTTAAAAATTCTAGCAGTTCACAACAGAAAGTTTCAAAGCTGTTAAAAAAAAAAAAAAACAATTAATTTTCTTTAAATTCTTTTCAGTTTTAGATTCTACCTGCATATCATTTACCTACTGTATTTCCTGTGCAAAATGGAACAAAAGTATTTGAATTATGCATAAATCTTCTTAAAATGCATTTTGTGATAAAATGTTTTATATTATTAAGCATTGTAAAGTTATTACTGCGCATCACTTTTATTATGTAGCTCATTTTAAATGGGGCAGAATATTTTAATAGTTTAAGAAAAGTCATAGTTTATAGCTTAAACTGGAGATCTATGTGTAATTTTTTCCATAAAATATGCATGAATGATTTTCAGCCCCATTTAACTAATGTGTTTTGGAAAGACTTTACAATAGTAAATGCAACAAACTTCAGTCAAGACAGAAAGTAATACATAAGTGTGATTAATAGCAACCTTTTCTTCGTTTTACAGAAGTTCAGATTTTGAAACATCAATCACTTTAGGTAGATAGCCTTGATATTATCATGCAGTGTAACATAGCTATATCCATTAGAAGGTTAAGTGTAGAACTGCAAATTATGTCAGAAAATGAAACTGTCAAAACATCATAAACTACGGACAGTTTGTTTACCAAAGGCAAAAAAAATTGCAAGCGCTCTTAAATTAACTAGAAGAGTAATCAGGAATTGGCTATCAGCTGCTGTATAGATGAGTATAGAATTAAGTGTTTCTCTCTCTCTGTCTTTCTCTCTCTCTGTCTTTCTCTCTCTAGGTCTTACAGGCCTAGATTTCTTCCTGCACCAAGCTCTATTAAGTGCAGAATACCAATTATGAAAGGCCGTAAAGAACTCGCTTATGTTTCCCTTATTCTCTGTGCCAGTGTCTACTAGGTCCTGTTTTCTACGCCCCTTTGTACTGCGCACACTGTAAAAGAGTAACTAACCCACAGAAAGCATGGGCTTGCTTCTGCTTTCATTGGAGCCAGTACAAACAATTAAGTTGCCACTTTGCAAATAATGAATTAGACAGACAGAAAGGATCATAAAAATAACACTAGTTTTAAATTTGTCTGGTCAGAATTGTCAAGGTGTTTTCACTTAGGAAGCTGGTGTCTAAAAATCTGCATCACAAATAAAAGAGGTGTTGAAAAGAAGTGTCTTAATAAATGTTAATAATATGTTAGTTTATCAGTTCCTTAATTACAGTTATCCTTTAGAATTGCCATCTTTCACAGCAGACATGGGGCCAAATACTGTTCATCTGTCTTATGCTTGAACCATTATGTTTAAATAAAATCCCAGGGTAAGGCTAGGAAGATTTGCTCCCTTTTAGTGTAGTGAATAACAGTTCCTGTAAGCAAACACTATATAAAATCACTTAGCAAAATTATGTATTTGTTGACACACATATGTAAGGATATCCTGACATTCTTGGTTTCCATTCTTTACAATGAGAAATGAAAACACCATATTGTGAAGTTAATGCTATACTTTGTTTGATGGGAGCCAAAACTTCATTTAAAAAACAAAACATTACTTCTCATAAAGAAATAGAAGGGAAAAAGGTGAAGTCCTGTGTCATGGAAGGAGTCTAACTCGCACAATGACAGTGCATAACGTAATATGTATTAATTTGTCCCATATTCATGACTTTATCCTGACCTTGATACATCACCCTAAGGGCACTGGGTAGTGATGTCACCATACCTGTTTGATTTTTGCACTCCCACAAGCAGTTTGATAATGGTCCCCTGTGGCCTTGGACTGGAACTATTGAAACAAATATGAATTAAAGTATTTATATCTAAAATAGTTATTAGATAAATAACATGCTGGAGTACAATCTACCAAGTAGCATTTGAATAGGTAGGGCTAGAGTTCAGATCTGAGATTCAATTTCATAAGACCAGGAAGAAGGATTTTGGATTAAAGGAATATAAATTAAAGGCTTTGGTTATGTCCAACATCTACCACAAATCTATGATACAAGATGTAGAATTTTAAATTTTGACTCCAAAAGCAGATGTCTTTTCTATGTACTCTGTAAAATTTCTATTTGCTCCCAGCTAGTAAACCCAGAACTCAGCCCCAACTGGGATGCACTGGTATGACATACCAGCACCTATGTCAGGTATCTTTCTTGACAGATAGATGAGAATAGGATGGGATTCAATACTGACACGTGTGAGGTACTGCACCTAGGGAGAAAGCACCAGCAGCATACCTATAGGCTGGGGAACTCTCTTTTTTGCAGCACAGATGCAAAAAAGGATCTTGGAGTCATTATTGATTCCAAGATGAACATGGGCTGCCAATGTGAGGACGCAGTCAGTACGGCTAAGTGCACCTTGTGATGTATCCACAGATGCATCACGAGCAGGTCCAAGGAGGTGATCCTCCCCCTCTGTGCGACATTGGTCAGGCTGCAGTTGGAGTACTGCGTCCAGTTCTGGGCACCGCACTTAAGGAGGGATGTGGACAACATCAAGAGGGTCCAGAGGAGGGCCACTCACATGGTCGGGGGTAGCAGGGCAGGCCCTATGAAGAGAGGCTACGGGACCTGAACCTGTTCAGCCTCCACAAGAGAAGGCTGAGAGGGGATCTGGTGGCCGTCTATAAACTTACCAAGGGAGACCAGGGGGGAATGGCAGAGAGCTTCTGTTTCCCCGAGCACTACCAGGAGTAACTAGGAATAACGGCCACAAGTTGATTAAGAGTAGGTTCAGGCTAGACATCAGAAAGCACTACTTCACAGCCAGGGTGCCTAGGATCTAGAACCAACTTCCAAGGAAAGTGGTGCTTGCTCCTACCCTGGGGGTCTTCAAAAGGAGGCTACATAGACACCTAGCCGGGGTCATTTGACCCTAGCATTCTTTCCTGCCCATGGCAGGGGGTTGGACTTGATGATCTGATTAGGTCCCTTCTAACCCTACCAACTATGAAACTATAAGTTTTGCACTTTACTCTAAGCACCCTAGGTTAGGTCGGGAGTGAACAGAACATAAGTTTGCCTGGGGAGAGAGAGGGGGGAAACATAGGCTGTATTCACTGGCCAAGGCTAGCAGATTGGGGGTACCCTCACATGCCTCCCAGGAGGCTGCCAATGAATGCCAAGCCCAGCTGAACAGCCAAGCAGCTGGGCCATCCCTAATTGGCCAATGTGGCCCCTCTCCTCAGCCCTGCCCTGCCCCCACCAGTGGTCAGCTGCCAGCAGCAGCTGGGTAAAAGGGGTTCCCCCCAAAATGTGCTGGTTCATGTGTAGGGGAACAGAGCTGGGCCCATGTGGCAGTGGCCTCTGCTCCCTCCCTGCCCATCCTGACTGATAGGGGTAGGCAGAAGCCAGGAGCTGCACAGCTGTCAGCTGAGCCAGGCAGTGGTAGTGGGGAATGAGGGAGTGGAGTATTTTATTCGGGTGTTTGACTCTGATCCAAGCAGACATGTTTGAACTAAGTGGAATGTTGGAAGGATAGTAAATGACTACTAAAAAGAATCAGTAAGCAAAACTGTTCTAAATAGGGAGCTGACAAATCTGGACTACCCCCACCATATACCAGACATCAGTAATATCTACTGAAAGGATATGTGAATCTCAGGTCTGGGGGGCCCACACAGTGGGAGCCTCTCAGGGGCTGAGGCTGGGCTCACGCAGTGGGGGCCTCTGCTCCCTGCCCCCTGCTCAGCCTGGCTGACAACCCCGGCTCCTGCCTGCTCCTGTCAGTGGTGGCTGGGCAGTGAGGGATGGGTGAGGAAGCAGAGGCCCCTGCCACATGGTCCCAGCCCCAGTCCCCCCAAATCTGAGCCAACACACCTGGAGGGGCCTTCATGGCAGGGGCCTCTGCTCCCCAATCCTGCCACACCACTTGGCCATGGCTAACAGGGACAAAATGGGAAGATACTCTTTTAGCATTTGTGTACATGATCCATTGCTAACAGTATATTGGGCAGATGCCTGTTAAATTTACTCTGTAAAATTTGCTCCAAAAGCTGCATTATTGCTTTTATAAGCTATCATGTTAGGGAGGGTCCATTATTCCAGTATTTTATTAAGAATTTAAGTAATGTATCTATTAGTTCTTAATATATTCCATATATAATAAATATATTAATTTGATATGGCCATGTTATATTTTAATATATGTACACACATTACATGTGAATAATGCATATATCCACACTAAAGGACAATTTTAAATGCATCATATAGTGCAACCAATTTCAAAGTCTGAAGTACTCCTTAAAAATCTGTGGTAGAGAATGGCTTGATAGAAACACCAAATGAGCATAGATCAAAAAATAAGATCTGATTAAAAAAAAATCTCATAGCAAGAAGTCTCATTTAAATTTGAATTATATTCCCTAAGATAATTGTTTAAATTTTGCACTAAAGAAAAAGAAATACTGGGATGGAATTAGTGGGAACATATTTTTGCAATGAGTTTTTGACAGCTTTTTACAGTGAGTCTGAAAGGCTATTAAAGATATTAATTATCTTCAGATTAAGATATGAATTTATAATATGTATAAAGTCTATTTGATGAGAAAATATAAGCATCGTAGAATGCATGTCCTTAAATTATGCCTTTTTAACTGTCTTCAGTATTACCTGAAAATATAAGACTTGCATCTTTATATCCAACAATAGCAGTGTTTTGTTAACCTTAAAACTGATAATAAGATAAAATTATTATTACTGAGTTATTGGGTACTCAGGCTCATGGCACTATTAAAGTCCTTGGAAATGTCACCATTACTCTTACTTGGGGTCAGAAAATCACCTTTGCAATTAGTATACTGCTGATTTGAAAAGTTATCAGTGGGCAAGTCTACACATGAAATCTAATTCAACATAATAAACTTCAGTGTAGTTCATGCCAGAGTTTATTGCTCCTAGATTCAGCATTTACATGTGCACCTGGGATTGAGGCATGTTGAGCTGGGGCGGAGCAGCCCTGGCTGCCTGGAGGCCCCAGGGGTCAGCCTGCCAGCCCAGGGCTGCTCTGACTTTACTACAGAGCTGTTACTTTACTACAGAGCTAATTAGTCAGCTCCTCAGTAAATATCTCATATAGATGTGCCCATGGATACCATTTTTTTCAGTCACTGTATATGCTAATGTAATGTTTCTGCATATAATTTTGTCCTTGTCGTCCCACTTCCACTTTAAATATTTCAAGTTCCTTAAACTGCATATACTTACCCACATGAGTAACTTTCTACAGTCTCAGGGAATTCCATGGGATGATAAAGTAGGTCTTGGCCCCAAGATGGAATAAGATGTGAATAAAATACTCATTCACTGTCACAACATTAACTGGTATGTGTAGTCCAGAATTTCATCTTAAATTATCCCTTGCTTATACCCACTGTAATATGCAGCACTAAAAATAACTTGTTGAATGCATATGCTTCATATTTGAATCTTAATCCCAGAGAGACTTCCACCTTAAACACTTTGTAGCTATATCACTATTGAAAATTTTAATTTTACCCTGTGTGAAACTATCAGTTCCTAGGGGCCTGTATGCCAGATGAGTACACTAATCTAATAAACCTTTACTGAGCTTTAGTAAGCATTTAAATAATGAAGGTTTTAATACCCACTAAATATAGCCCACCTCTTTCTTGTACTGTGATAGAAGTAGAACCATGTTGGCACTTATTTTCTCATAGGTTGTTAAGCTTGTTCTATGAATACATTGCAAATTATGTAACATCAGCAGGACAACATTTGCTATGAAAGAAAATAAAAAGGACCGTTGCATCTTCATGAAATGTATTACTTGTATCTTTTTATGATACTGCGATATTGAAAAATTAAAATGCTACACCCAATTCTTTCTAATTATGCAGCAGTTACTATGAAAGATATGTCTAAGATACACTGTATAAAAACTTATTCTTCTGTGCTAAAACATTTATTCTCTGCATGTACGCTTATCTAATTATTACACAGTGCTTAACCAAAACACAATTGATTGCATTCTTTATGTAAGCAGTGGGGTTTTTAAAATGTTTGGGGACTGTTTTAAAAAATATGGCAAGAGATTTTTCCCATAAGCAATCTGGGTGAATTTGGTTGTGTGCATCCATTAACTGAATATTAGAATCATTGGGCACCTATACACAAGTGTAGAGGCTGCTCTGAAATTCCAGCGCATCGGAACAAACTCGACTAATCGAGTCTGCTGGAGCATGGCAACAGCTGTACTCCAGCAGTCTCCCGCATGTCATGTATCAGCATCCTTGCACTTAAAAATGGCAGCGGGGCCATTTGACCTAAAGCTCATCAAATGAGCTTTAGGTCAAGTGCCCCCACCATCATTTTTAAGTGCAGGGATACTGATACAGGAAATGCAAGGGCACTTTAATTAGAGAGACTCTCGGGGCTTTAATTAAAGCACCATACCCTCCACCCTCGAAGCACATGTAAAAATGCCCATTTTTGTCACGTTACATCTTGTTACATCAATCCTGCCAAGATTTTATAGAAAATGTACATTGTCTCAGTAAATTAATATGGTTAATGCAACTGTATAACAATCTGTCAAGTAGTAAGGTAGCAGAACATTCAGCTGATATGTTTTTCTCCTATGGTATGGTTATTGAATGCCTTCTAGCAGTGGGAAGGAACATCTTTTAAAAGTAATATATTTTTACTATTAATGGACTTATTTAATTTACTAATATACATATAAAAATAAAATGTATTAATTATATATAGGACCTACTTAAATTGTGGTTTTGTGATTTTTCTGGTGGTTTCCATAATCACTGGAAAAATGGTATTTCCTACAACTTTGCATGGAATCACCCCCCAAAAATTTAAGCTTACCAGACTATAAAGAAGGAGTGGCAATCCCTGCAGCCATACAGTATGTGGTTTGAGAGAGAGCTACTGAGAGGCTGAGCTAGTGACATAGGCTCAGTGAAGGCACTAGTCAGGAAAGTGAAAAAGTTTCAGTGCCATCTCTTAAGCCAGAAGCAATACTCTAGCAATGCCACAGTCTGAAGATGAGTTAAAAGAAATCCAAGAAAGCTAAATACATTTCAGCTCAGGATCACATAAGGCAGCTCCTTGTAGGAACCTTGCATGCAGATGGTGGTAAATTGTTTTGTTCATCATGCAGCGTGGCTTTGGATATATCAAAAAAAACCCCAGCATTAATTGCTGGGGTTTTGGTTGTAGCTGTGTTGGTCTAAGGACATAAACAAGCAAGGTTCTTTGAGCAGATGTGATATCTTTTATTAGACCAACTGAGGCCTAATAAAAGATATCACATCTACTCAAAGAACCTTGCCTGCCCAGCATTAATTGGGCATTTAGAGTGAAAGGCTGCTGCAGAGGCTGAAGGTCAGAGCAAGAGACAAGCGACTATGTCCTCAATCTTGAAAAGAACCACTGAAAGCAGTTTGACAAGAAGAGAGGCTACATTTGCACTAGAGAAGGCATTCATGGCCACCAACATTCCTCTGGAGAAAATGGCTAACTCTAAATTAAGGGACTTCTTGAACAATTACATACCAAATGCTGGCATTTTCCTATGTGCAAACCATCTTTGCCAAGATACCTACCAGAAGTAATTTCTTCACATGTTAAGGCTGCAAAACCTCCAGTGGCAGAATATGAATCAATCTCGATTGTAGCAGAAAAAGCAACAGATGCACAAGATAACTATGTCCTGCACATTTTATTTGCACCTGGGAGCTGGACAGACTGCAACCTGGCTGTTTTACAAACAGAGTCGGTTCATCTCACATCTGTCAATTTTTCTACCATGGCACAAGCTGTAGTGAAGGCTGTTGTAAACTATGTCTTAGAATTTAACAAGATCTCAGCATTTCTGACTGATAACGCAATGTATATGTGCAAAGCTTTCTCTAATGTGCTTGATAGAATGATGCCCAATGCAATTCATGTCACCTGCAATGCACACATCCTTTCTGGCCCCCAGGCACAAGGGGGAGTGGCCCAAGGCTCAGGTGGTGGCCACCTGCCCTCTGGGCTCTGCCCCCTAGATGCCCCCACCCCACAGTCACCCTCTCTGGGGCAATAACAGACTAAGTATATAGTCTGAGCATTGGGGAAGCAGGTTTTTATTGTTGGATGGTGGGGAGGGTGGTGGAGTGTTGTGAGGGCAATAATTTTTTTTTGGTTTCACCCATGTGCATTTCCTGAGAGTGGTGCTGGGGGTAGGCAGGGGTAGGGGGTGTGTGGGTGGTGGGGCAGGTGGGCTGGAGTGGGGAGTTCAGAAGGGGAGGGTTGGGCCACACCTAGTGCCTTGGCCCCCACTGGTGGGTACACATCTGTCCTGGGGGCTGGGCAGGAGGTGGGGGGAGCATGCTGGGGCCAGCAGGCCCAGCACCATGGCAGGGTGCTGGTTGCTGCTGGCAGGGACCTGGCTGGAGCAGTGGGGGTGCTGGGCACCACTGGCAGGGGCAGGGCTAGGGGCAGCCATGGCACAGGGAGGTAGGAAGGGCAGGGAGGGAGCTGGCGCATGTTGCCCCTGCATTGGGCACTTAGCATCTTGGAAGCTCTGATCTCTAGCCAGCCCCTTCCCTGCCCAGGAGCCAAGTGCTGGCAACTGGCTCTTGCTTCAACATGGCTGCCTAGTGTTGGCAGCCATGTGGCTGGAGGCTGGAGCTCCCCTGATTGTCCACAAGGGCACATGGCAAGGCTGAAGGGATTTGGAACTAACTTCAGTGCCAAGTGCGCTAACTTCAGATCCAAGTCCATGCACATATAGACACCGGCCAAAACTTGCTTAGTGCACAGTAAATTTAGTCATGCTTTAATACACGTGTAGATGCACCCAAAGAGTATGAAGTACTATCAGCAGTTTGTGTGCAAGGAGCTTGAAACCATACCAAGCACACAGCACATGCTTAAACTACGTGATCTCTTAACTAACACAGGGCAACATTGAAGATCAAGGTAAATTTGTGGCTAAAAATGTTATCCAGTTCACGGAGCTTCTAATGTGGTTTGAAAGTCAGAATGTTTTGACCTACCAAGCATGCAACAAGCTGGTGGATTTGATAAGCTGTGCCAAAGACATGGCATCACAACAACTTTCAAATTGTCAATGTGAAAACCAGCAGACAAGAACTGTTCCAGGCAATAGTTACAAAGTTGAATCAGTACTACAAGTACAATCAGTCACTACCAACAACTGGCTGCCTCCTTTCTTAGTTCACATTTTGATCCAAATCAGGTACCTTATGTGAGTTTTGACTCTCAGCTACTAAAATCAATCTCTCGATGGCAGAAAGAGCATGACAAGGAACGTGCTGCTTACATTAACTTTGTCAAAGACTGCCAGATGCCTTTGACTGTGACTGTTTTTGGAGTCTGTGTCTGATCAGTTTCTATATCTATACAACTTGGCAAAACACTGCCTTACCATTCAACCAATTCTTTGGACACAGAATGTGCAATCTCAGTGTATGGACAAGTGTTCACACCACAGAGCCAAGTATGTCAGCTGCAACTGCTGGTGAAGGCTGCCTTGAACAACTAACAGGGATTGTGTCTATCAAGGTTAGTATTATTTAGCATTACTAAACTTTTTGTAGAACATTAATAATAAATTATGATCATATAGTTACGATGCATATTGTGTATGCGCCTGTCTGACTTCGAATGCCCACTCGCGTGCCGCCTTGGTCCGGGCAGTACAGGGTGTACGCTCTCTAGTGTCGTGGGTTCCCCAAGGTGGGAATCGGTTGTTCCTCTGGCCTTCCCTGAACTCCCCTGCCACATCTTTGAATGTTATATCAGTGTGGGGTTTGGCCTCGAAGTTTCCCTCAGGGATGACCATGCCACTTGCGGGATGTTCATGGGGCTCCACCTCCCCTACACCCCAGTCTTATGCCAACCTCTGGTGGGGTGCCAGATCTTGACATGGCAGCCTCTCCAGTGCAGATATTCCTGCCCAATCATATCCTCCTATGTTCTTGGGGAAAGATAATTAGCTGACCTGGGCTCTAGGCCTGTGATTCCCTTGAGCCAGTTGGCTCTCCTCTTGGGGTCCGAGGTTACCCTGTCAACCAGGGGTAAAGGAATAAAACAAAAAAAGAAACCAAAATAAGGGACCCAAAAGGTCTCCCTATCCAGCATCTTAACGGTCGGCTTTCTCAGCCTTCCTGCTTGAATTTGGCAGTGCTCCCCTGATGCTGGTCCCCCAGGGCTCCCCTCTCTTCTCCACCCCCAGCCCAGCTCCCCAACCTGGTACCTGGGAGCAGTCAATTGCGGACACCTTTGCTTCCACAAGGTTGGCTTCAGCCTCTCCCTTGAGCTAATTATCCTGGGTGTGCCACTACTCCGCTCTTTC
>NW_005841928.1:3762864-3788191 GCF_000455745.1 Alligator sinensis
CTCCGCTCTCCCTGCGATGCACCCCCTCAGCAGCACTAAGAGGAAGTCCCTCCCAGCACTCTGCCCCTCCTGGGGCTCGATCTTAGTGCCCCCAGTGTGAGGAGCTCACAGTGCTCCTCCAGCTGCCTGTCACTCAGGCATTTCAAATTCACACCGGTCCCGCCTACTACTGGCACAGAGAGTCTCTGCCTCCTCATTGGCTCTCCCTTCCCTTCTGCCATCAGCCATTTTTATTCCTGCCAGCCAATGCGTCCTCCCGCCGGCCTTAATTGCATAAACGCGTGGCTTGTAAACCACACGGGCTTTTCTTTTAGATCTTCTAGGGCCGCTCCTCCTGCAGGTAAGTAACTGTTTTATATTTCTTCCTTTATTTCACCGTTTCTCCCTGCATCGAGTCTCACAAGTGGGGCTTCCTGGCCCCTCCTCTCACTATCTCTGGGACAGTGTATAAATTTATATTCATAATATATTTCAATTTAGATTTAAATTTAATACTTAGATTTAAATTTAGTATTTAGATACTTCATAATTTATAATTATAAGGTAATTTATTTGATATTCCCATGGCTATTTAATTATGCCATGGTTTTTGTCTCTTGGTCAATCAGTAGCAAGGTGCAGAGTTGCTGGGGTCCCTTAGCAAATCAGCAGTGAGAAGTGGGGGCTCACCACAAAAAAACCACAACATTGGCTCCATACACCTTGAGTGACCCACAAAGATCCCTTTGTCTTGCTGCAATTTAGGTAGGTCCCTACTTATATAGTGTTCTTCATCTACAGGTAAAAAGGTATTTTATCTATGTGGGTAAGTACTACAGATACTTAAGCATAATGGATTAATCAGTTTTGTAGGTGAGGAGCAGAGTTATGGAGAAGCTATCTAGCTTGCCCAGCTAGAGAGCAAGAGTAAGTCAATGGTGGAGTGAATGGAGGAATTTACAACAACTTCTGAGGAGAAATAGTGATTCTGTTCTGTCACACCGTACTCCCCAGCCTGCTGCTGAGGTGATACAGCTAAAAAAGGCATAAGCCCTTATTTAGGGCACATTGTAAAATTACAGGCTAGCATTTATTGAACAATATAATTTTAAATAAAATCTTATATTCATTTACTGTCTCGAGCTATTATACTGCCTCAAGCTCTATCACAGTAAAATAGTACTTCAAAATTAAACAGGTACAACAAATGATGAGATAAATTCTACTGTAAGATACTCAGGCACAATTCCCCCTGGCTGCAATTGGAGTCAATCACAGATGTTTTGGGCTAAATCTGCACTACATCTATGCCACACTAAAGAGAGAATGCCTAAGAACCTGCCAGACATTAAAGCAATGACGTAATTGAGATTGAAGGCATTTTATGCCCCATGCCAACATCTTGCCTCATGGCATGCCAGCTGTGCATGGCAAGAGGCATGATGTTTGGGGTGGGACATAAAATTCCTCCAGTCTCAATCATGACATTGCAGGGCTACCCCAGCACTGTTCTGCAGAATGGACAGCAGGTGTCTCTGTCCTGGACCCAGGGCTGCCGTCAGCCTGAACCCAAGTGATTCTTGGGCTCAGGCTGAGGGGTAGCCCTGGGACCTCAGGCTGTTTGGTGTCAGTGCTGACAATTAGCTGATGGTCAGCCCTGCCCTGGACAGCCCTGGGTTCATTTTCAGGCCTGGACCTGGTGTTAACAATCAAATGATTGTAAGCACTGCCCCCATGACAGCCCCAAGCCAGTTCAAGATCCACAGCTGTCCAGGGCCTGGGCCAACAAACAGCTGATTGTCACCCCCAACCCCTGAGTGTGGTATAAGGGCTCCCAGCTCCAGGGATTTAAAATCTGTGTCCAGCAGCTCTGGCAGAGTTTAAAGTCCCCAGGAGATGAAGTCCTTCAGCTTTGCCCATCAGGAGCCTCATCCTCTATGCCAGGCAGCCCTGGTGAGTGCAGGATTTAAACTCCTTGTGGTGGGAATCCCCTTAACCCCCCCAGCTAGGAGCCTGCAGGTCAGACCTACAGCCAGTCAGAGAATGAAAGCTGTCTTGGGGCTCGTGCTCGGTACTGGCCCTGAGGCTGCCCTGGGCCAGCTGAAGATAGGCCAGTGCTAACAATCTTCTCAGTGTAGGGTGACCATATGTCCTGGTTTAGCCAATACAGTCCCAGATTTCAGAGGCTGGTCCTGGGTGGCTCTTGATAATTATAATGGGAGTCCCAGAAGTGCAGGGTGTAATCTGGTCAGGAGCTGGAATGTGATGGAGCACCTTGCAGGCAGGCCTGCCACCACTGCTGTCTGCCTGGCATGCCACCCTGCCCCCACTGACTTGTGAGAGTATGTGGGCGGGGGGTAGGAAGGGAGGGGGCAGTGTCCTACATGTCCTGGATTTCCTTATGGTCAGCCTATGTCAGCACCACCAATTGGAGACCAAGGGCTGTCCAGGGCTGATTCTAACAATCAGCTGGTTGTCAAGTATCTACCCCCAACAGCCCTGGTGTGTGGACATGCCACACATTTAATTTAAGGGACCATACAAACTAGCCATAAAAAATGTTCTACATTATCTCTGTAACATTTTTATGGCTAGTTTGATATTTTATAGTGTCTTAAATTGGTTGCACATGTACACATTCACCATTTATGGTGCAATTAACACTTTAATCATGGCATAAGTGTAATGTGCTAGGAACCTAGGAGTGTTTCTGGGCATGTGCTGACAGCTGCTTAGATGACTATATTGGCTCATTCCATGCATATAGCTTGGAAGTGAGTTAAGTGGAATCAGATTCATAGAGATGCTCCCAAGTGTGGCATAGAGTTAGTGAAGACATGCCCTAAGTGAAGAATTTTGTGTATTTTCTCTCATTGTCACCCAAGGTATTGTTTATGACATCCATGGGAATGTTTCACCCTTTCAACTTAGTTTTATAATTTTACCTCATGATAACCATGATATAGCAGAAGGTCCATGGTCATAATATATTTCTCAGATGTTTGTTCTTATTCCCAATTTTCCCTACCCATGTAACTATACTAGGTAATACACTGTAGGCATCATCACACTCTGCACTTCATAACAATCTGAAGAAACACAAAGCTGTGGAAAGCAAAATTTCTTCTGGCCACAAGCAACATCAGAGGTTCTCCCAAGCAATATGTTGCCTATGACCCACAGGCTGGAGACTGCTTCCCAGAATCACTCAAGTCATGGCAGGCTTTGCTACATACTTTAGTAGAAGCATAACTGGGCCTGCAAACTGGAAGAAATAACTACCCATTAAATAATACACTAGCATATACAACCGGTACCTATTTGCTGCATAATTACATAGTGCATAAATGTAATTAAAGAGACACTACAAATTGTCAATCTAAAGATACAATACCCATTTTTAAACTGCATGCAGATTTAAAGTTTATCTCAATAGGCTATCAACAGATGGAGTGTTGTGTTCAGCACATTACTTTAGAGTTTCTAAATTTGCCTGATGGGAATTCCATTACCTGCACCAGCTGTACAGGTGACCTCTCTGACTCCAGCTTGCCAAGCTCTGAATATATGAGGCAGCCCTGGCATGTTTTAAAATACAGTATATGCAAATAGGGAAATATTTGACACATCACTGTAGTGCCTATTTAAAATGTATGCTATCTATTTTAGCCGATTCACCTGTATTTTTAAAGTGTCTTACAATACCTATGCAGTACAGTGTCTTAATATGTTTTTTTTTTATTTGAATTTAAATGCTCTTTTTTTGGTCATTAAATTCTGAAATAAGCATTGGGAAAAGTATACATGTATTGATTTAGGGCCTAATCTTACAAAGCATCAAGCTCTTGACTCCTAACCTAACTCCCAGATGAGGCAAAGGTATTCAGCAGCAGTGGAAAAACTCAACATCTGGCAAGTTTAGGGCTTTATTATGCAAGAAATATGAAAGATCAATTTCTCTAATGCCATCTGACATATTATAATCTGAACCCTGCATAAATTTCATTTACAAATGTATGTGCCCTAGATTGTGACAAGGTTTGTCTGACCAGCATGTAAAGCATTTCCTGATCTAACACACCTCCTTGGTGCCAGGATCTGCCTCTGGTATGCCTTCTGCAAGTGACCTGCTTCCCTGCTGTCCTATCAGTTGGTTCTGGAAATACTCAGGGGCCGCGTCTATATGAGATGCTGACTGTGCAGTAGCCTGTGACTACTGGGCAGTAGCATCGCGTGGCAGGAAGCATGACGCAATGGTACTGCACAGTAGTCATGAGCTACTGCGTAGTCACCGTCACAAAATAGTCATTCCTTGGCACGACTGCATAGTAGATCTAGTTACTGCACAGTCATTTAGTACTTGTTCATACAAGTTTACAATGTTTATACAAGTACTAAATGACTGTGCAGTGATGACTGCATCTCATGTAAATATGGCCAGGGTGTTAGGAAAGAAATGAACCTGGAGCACAAGGGGCACCAACTAACCCAAGGGAGAGAATTGTGGGATAGAACTATGAGAGGATTAGGAGCTGGCAGAAGGTCACATCGCTTTGTGGGGTAAGAGATCAGCAAATAGAAAGTTGTTGAATCTCTGTTGCATAAGAGAGTAAGGACTGACAAATTTAGAATAAATAAGGACTTCATTTTCAGAGGGGGCATCACTGTGAGAAGTATAGGGTTAATTTAAGCACCAGATGCCTAAATACCATTTTACTGAACTGCTAGATGAAATGCCAGTTTTACTGTTAACACTAACCTCAACAGACTCCAAAGATCTTCCCAGTCTCTGAGATGCAATAGATATCCCCTGGCTAGTCTTGTCCCTTCTTTATTACTCTCAGTATTGGGGAATTTTAAAAAATGCATTTACAATCACTCTTAAAAGTGTCATGCTGTAATAATTCTAATCTAAATTTATAAGGATCAAGTGACTACTTAAGGAAAGTATTCTATGGACATGGCTGAAACAGTTCATAGTTTACAGTGGTCCAGAACATGTAATGAGAGATTGTGCTTGCAGACAGTAAAAATGAAGTAAAAACTTGTGATTACTACTGTCAGTTTGAAAGATCAATATCAAATCTTGAAATTAGCGCCATCCAGGAAGTGGCTACAACATTTTTTACTATGAAATCTGGAGTTGGAGAAAGTTTTAAGCACTTTCAGAACTTTGATATTTATATGTGGAAAAAAAACCTATTCCGATTTGATTCATTCTGAACAATATTTTTGGTTTATGCTAAAAACCCATTGAAATGGACACAGGTTTATCTGCCTTTAAAAATACCTTTTGGTGCTAGTGGTTTAATCCCTACTCAGACAAAGAATGGTGAAGCTACCTGTACACCAAATTGCATTCTTAACACATGACAAGGCAAACACAAGATAATGGAACCCAGGTGTTAGACTAATTTCTAATTTAACCATGAATGAAGAAAAGAGAAATATTAATCCTCAGTGCAAGTTGTTGTGGTATTACAGAATCCATCATAATGAAGAAGTGACCCCACTTTGCACAAAGGTTAACTGTACAAATGGTACTGCATTGACAAAAATGTTAATGAGTTTGTGTGGCAGCAGGTAAGCAAGAGCTGGCAGAAGGAAACTATTGTGATAGGCAGATAATTACAATGGAAGTCATGTCTTGGGTAATGACTAGGATTCACATCACATATCTTTTCAGTCACAGTACAATTTCTCTAGCTCTGTTTATGGTAATCTATGGGATTATTTGACAGCAAGGTGACATTTTGACTTTGGAACAAATTTCTTTCATAGACAGCGCAATTACTCACTGATATGGTGACATTCAATTAGACAGCACTGCTGTGTAATTTAGATTTTAGAAAATATACAAATATTTGGTATATTTTTCATTAATACATGAGGTCCTTTCATTCTTAACATTCTGTTCTCCTTATGCTAAAAGCTTTGATCTTTTTAATATGCAGTGTTTGAGAGAAATTAAACAATTATGAATGTTTAACCATTTGACTACTATGAGGAAAGAAAAAAAATTAAAAGAGGAATCAAGAAGGAGGAAACAAGAATATACATTACCTGGGAACCTGTATCAGAGTTTTAAACTTTCTGAAGTAGTAATAAATATATCACATACTTTTCAAAAGAGTGCTCTTTTTTATTCAATTTTAGATTCAATGTGTTAGATTCTTGGCTATAACTCCAGCCAGTGTTCTTTGTCTCAGCACCACAGATCAGCCTGGATTCTCTGACACAGAGGAAGCCTCAGGTGGTGAAACAAATCTATGCCACCAATCCTTCCCCATACAAGGGAGTTTTCAAGAGCAGGAAGGGAGTATAAATGGCATGAACCTCTGATGCTTCCCCAGATTTTTGGTATTATGGGACACTTAGGGTGTGACTGTGTATGTTTCATTCTAGGAACAGAATTTAAAGGTAACGCTGTAGTGAAAAGTCAGCACTTCATATGTAAGTAGGGTGGCCATCATAGAGGACATTCCAGTTTTCTGCTACTCTGCCCTCTGTTCTCTATTCATACAAAACCTGACACCTTTATGTCCTCTATTTTTCTCTTTCCTGCCATGTTTTCTCTTCAAGAGAAAAATAGAGGACATAAAGGCGTCCGGTTTCATATCTATAGAGGACAGAGGAGAACCAGACTGTCCTCTATGATGGCTACCCAATATGTAAGTAAAGCATGGTAACCCAATTCAATGAATTAATTGCTCATAAGTGGGTGCAGATGCACATGCAATTCATTCAAAGCAAAAAACTCTGGAGCAGTTTGAGCCAGAGTAAACTACTTCTGGGTGTAGCATCTCCACGTGCACTGGGGACAGCAGCAATTTGAGCTGGGGTAAAGCCAGGGCCGCTCCTGCCCTGCTCTGCCCCAGGCTCTGGGTCGCAGCATCAGGCAGTGGAGGGGCTGGCTTGTGCATGGGGCTAATGAAAGTGTGGAGCTGTGTGGCAGACAGGAGTCTGGCCCCCTGCTGGCTAAATTTATCAGGCTCAATTTATGCCAATTGTCAGCGTCTACACGTGTTTAATCTCAGTTAATTACTTCTGTAATTAACTTCTGTAATTAACTGTCAGGGACAGTACCATTTTACAGAGGTGTTAATTAGTTCACTGTGGCTTAATACCATTGTACGTATAGATAGTGATGCCTTACCCTGCAGCTAATTAGTCTATTCTGGAGTAAAGTGCATGTAAAGACATGGCCAGTGATAAACACTATTTTGGCACATAGGCTGCAGTTTTTAAGAACTGTATTTGCCCTTTGATATTGTCTGAGAAATGCTGCATACAAACAAATTTCACTATCTTGGTTATTCAACATTCATTCTTCTCACATCATTTGACTCTGATGTTAGTTGCTCCTTTTCCCTTAGTCAAAACTGTGGCCACCCAAAATTTGTTTTGTATAGTAGTGTTACATCTCTGGAATGTAAAAAACTGGAAGAAACAAAACTATATAAAAAGACATTGTTTTCAAAAAGAAGTTTGAAAGGAAGTGTAACTACAGTGGGAGCAAAAATCTGCTTAGAAGTCACCAAAAGGTTCACAAGTAATTAGCCCAACTCTTTGTACTGTTGATTTTTTACTATATGTTTTATTATATGTTCAGCTGTTTCATATATCTATTATATGTTCAACTATGTTTCATATAAATGACCATTATTTTAAGATACCAAATGCAACCATAAATCAGCAATCAGTACAAAGAAAAAGTAACTGCTTTTAACAGTGTCTGCATTATTCTTTGTATTGAATTTAGGTTTAAGCTGTTATAGTGAAATGGCTTAGAAAGTTGGCTTAGGTAACTTATTTATAATCATGATGTAGAAAAACACAGTTTGCTATTGGTATGCTATTATTTCTACTTCTGCTTGGTAATTTGTGACTTGAATGAATAAAGCCTAAAGTTTTAATAGGATAGGATAATATCTCACTATATTTTTCTCTCCAAGTAGACAAGTTCCCTCTAAGTACAGCCTACATGTGCTCTTACCCTGCTCTGACCACCTGCAGCAGCCGGGGGAAGCTGTAGGAGTTGGCAAGGGGCATGGGGCCAGTCTCAATGCACACAGGGCCAGGAGAGCTATGCCAGCTGCAGCAGCATCTGTTTCTTGGCTCCATGCACAGGGCTAGGAGACAGCTGCCCCTGCAGCAGGCAGAGTTCTCCTGGCCCTGTGCCCAACAGGACACAGCTCCCAGCAAGCCCCCTGCCAGGTGGGTCTTCCCTGCCCTGCAGGGGGTTCACTGGGAGTTGTTCCAGGTGTGGCTCACTGGCAGCTGCCTCCTCTGGCAAGGAGGAGGCTTCTGCAGGGAACAGGCAGGAGCTGGAAACCCAAGCCCTTCCCACTCCCTGGAGCAGCCATCTCCAGGCTGTGCAGAGCTGCTCCAAGTGGCAGGGTTGCCTTCAAGAGCTGCCAGCTCTGTGCTAGGAGCCAGGAGAGGGAACAGAGAGCTCCCCAGTCCTGGTGCTGATCAGCCCTTCCCCCTGCAACCCTGCTCCTTGGGGGAGCCAGGAGCTAAACAGTGCCAGGACCAGGGACAGAGAGCTCCTTGTCTTCTGTGACCCCCTGCTGCCTAGGCTGACTGGGAGAAAATTTGCTCCTTGCTCCCTGTCAGTTTCTACACAAGTGCTACTGCACAGTTAATCTAGTACCTGTATTTACGGGTACTATTTTACTGTGCAGTAGCCTAATTTAGTACTCAGTAAATGCACCACACGTGTAGATGCTGACAATTTACTGTGTAGTAGATTAGTCTACTGCACAGTAAAGCATCTCATGTAGACATGCCCAGTGTGTAACACCTTGATGAGCACTCAATCCCTAATGTCTTTGACCAATAGAAAGCTTATGTAGCTGGCTGCCCTAAAACTTAAGTTTTAAGGCTGTAAACAGACATCCTGTTTAGGGGCATCCTGGTTGCTCCAAGTCAAAATCCAAGAGAAAAGAGGATTCAGCCTTTTACACATCTTTCAAGCTGCATTTCTGACCTTCTGTCAGCAGGTGGCCACAGTGAGCACTCAGCCTGACAGGTTTATTCCTGAAACAACTGGCAGTTAACTTAAATGACCCATGAATAATTTACAGAATTGCACAGCATTGTTCCAGGGAAAAAAAATAAATACTTTTTATCTTGCATTCTTCACTGGCACTTGAAGTGGGACAATGAACTGGTACATCTGTAGATTCCTAGGACAGAAGTTTTTTCTCCTGGGAGAAATGCTACATCTATTGACACTCAAAAACTACAGGGCTAAGTCTAGGGTCTCCTTGCCTACTTTCTCAAGTTATATGGCCCCCAACCAGTGGAAAGCCACTGATAGGTCAGATCTCGGTAGTGCAGTCTGAGCAAGATTTTGTCTCAGAGTGAGAGTTGGCTTCTTAACTAATTCTTGGTAGATCAGATCTTTACATTTCTGTTAAATTACATACATGCTTTAAAAAAAAAGCATTTATAACCGTAAACATAGACCTCCTGTAGCCTAATGCACAAGCTTGCATTAGGCAAGAAAGAACAAACAAAGTCAAGGGTAGATTAATTTGGGTGACAAATAGCTGGTATACCTCTCAGAGATCAGAAGAGACAAATCCCCTCAGTTCTCTAATCTCTGCTTGAGAAAGTCAATCTTATGATAAGGAAGGACTCAGGCTGAAAAAAAAAAAAAGGCACCTGAAGTAGGACTTGGATGGATTGAGTGACCTAAAGTGATCAAAATCAGGTGTGTATCCTGACAACCTCTAAAGATCTGATCTGCTGCTGCTTAACCCTAGAATTGCCTAAAATCCAGAGATGACCTTATTTCTTACTTTTATGTTCCTTTAGCTGCTATGCGCATGCAGACATTTCAATCTCAACTGGCCTAAGCAGCTCAGAACCTCCTTACTAGGATCTATTAATCTCCTTGCTGGGATCTATGAATTAGGCCCTTTTCCACTTAGGCTCCTCCACTGAGGAGTTTTATCTGTTAAATGTCCTCTGAGCATCCCTGTTACACTCCTAGCAGATCAAATCTACTTAAAATGCAGCAGCAGCAATTTTAAGTGGTAATGATCTTACTGTGTTTTTACTACATGAAAGCAGGGCAGCTTTCTTTGAAATAGTTCAGTAGTTAGAGCACTCACGCAGAATGTAGAAACCCCAGCTTCAGTCCCATGATGGGCTGAAGGGATACAAACACACAGGTTCTACTTTTGAGGCTCTTGGTCCCTTAGTGGGACCCAGAATTTTGTATAAGGTGCCGAAGCTCCCTCCATAATATATGGGGAGAATGAGGTGCCTCAGAATAAGATCCATGGAAGTCAGCTTCTGCATGGTCAACTCAGCATGCCAGGTAGATGAGTGAAAAGTCATGTAAAGGTGACAAAGATGTAAATGCTGAGAATGAAGCTTTATCTTAAACTCACAGTATCCAAGTTAGATGCTTAGGCTCCCTGCACAATGGATAGGGACAAGTAGCATGGGCGCCACAAGAGTGCACAGAGTAGGGAGCCACCTAAGGTGATCTATTGGCAATAGGGAATGCTTAGGAGAATTTCTTAAACTCAAGCCCTCTCTATGACTCCACTGCCTCTTGTTGGCTTTCTCTCTATGAATCTACGCACTCTGCATTCACAGCCACGAACCATATCCTAGAGTTAGATGCCTTTATTTCCCATACAGTTTAGAGATCAGTCATTTCTTTCAAAGGGCATACAGAAAAGGAGCTCCCAGTCTCCCAATAGCAAAGTGTTTAAAATCCTCAACCACTATGTGGAAGACATGATCATAATTGTTCCTTCTGCCAGAAGGATTTTGGACCCACATCTTCCAGAAGACTGCCTTAAACACCAAACTATATGATAGTCCAGAGGAAAGTGGAGGGGGCAATTCCAATCTCTCCTGTTGAATCTGTTCCACTTTGCATGAATTAAAATAAAATTTCCAGTGGGCTAGAAAGAGATGGATTTATAGTCTAGTTCTCAGGGCATTCAGTTTGCTGGGGGAGAAAGGAAAGGTTCTAGGGTCAGTCCTATGAATATGTCAGCATTTTATATTAAGTATTCATTGGAGAAAAGACTGGAACAAAGACCCCCTCCCTCCCAGGTTAGGGCCCCAGCCACTAAGTTATAGGAAAGTAGAGCTTTTCCTTTTAAAGTGGCAAGCTAGGTATTTGCAACCTGGCTGCACTATGGGCGATCACCCTCTGGCAGAGGAGGTGGGGAAAGGGAGGTGGTTGCCAGTGTTAGAGGAGAGGAGGGAGAGAGAAAGAGAGCAGAGCAGAGAGGGCTGCAGAGGGAATCAGCAACATAGGGAGTGCACCTTACCAAGCTGCTTGTTGCTGATCACTGCCATGCCACAGGCTAGATCCAGTCATTTGGAGGCCAGATCTGACCCACAGGTTATAGGCTAATCACCACTATTACCAAACCATGCTACCTTTTGAGTGTATTATCACTGTCTCTGACCCAAGAAATATTTCAGTATTCCATGGATGGCAAAACGGCTTCAGTAAGAGCTAAGGACTGGGAGCTGTGGGAGCTCTGAGAGAGAACATAACCACATCCTGGGTGAGTGCATTAACTACTGAGTTATTGGGTAAAGGGAGGCCAGCACAACCATTTCTGTCTGAGTTTTGTGAAGAAGTTTATCTGCTAGATGTATTCTGGGAATACCTATTGGATCAGGTCCCACAGGCAAGAATGCCTGTTTCTGAGTCTTAAGGGGGCTGTGGTAAGAAAAGGAGTGGTCAGCTACTCGGCAACGTCAAGGTTGTTTTGCCTCTAGACATGTCCAGAAACAGATGTCTCTATGCCTAGGAACTATTAATGCCAAAAACTTGGCTGCCTACTGACTGTAAGTACTTCCTGGCTTAGGTACAGTTGAGCTTGGGTTTTGAAAATCTAAGGGCTTTTTTACAGGTTACACTGTGAGCTGCTCAAATGTTGATCAGTATTAGTGCTAGCTCAAGTTTGGAGCAGTCACACATCCAGGCCAGTAGGGGGCCTGGAGGACAGAAAAATAAGAATCCCCCTTACCACTCCCATTCTGGGATTCCCCCCTGCACCCTGGGGCTTCCCCAGTTCCCCCTACCCCTGGAACTATCTCCTGACCTTGGGATTCCCCCCTGCCCTTTCTCGCTCAGGGCCCTCTGCCTCCACCCCTCCCCCTGCTTACTTGTGTCTGCCTGTGTTGTCTGTCCCAGGGGAGCAGGCAGGGAAAGATTAACCTGCCTACCCACCCCCTGCCATAGCTACTGGGCTGCCATTCTTCTCCAGGCTAAGTCTGGCCTAGAGAGCAGCAGCTGTGGGAACAGCAGTCAGGTTAGCTCTTCCTGCCTGCTCCCCTGTAGTAAGGCAACCAAAAGCAAGTGGGTGGGGAGAGCGAGGAAGAGTTAGTGAGCAGGGATCTGGGGTTCTGTGGAGGGGAGGCAATGAGATCAATCCAGGCCAGCAAGGAGGGTGCGTGGGGAGGGAGGTATTCACACTAATGTGTAGTTTAGAGTGGAGCTAAACCTAAAGTGGAGTTGTATAACTTTAAGCTGCTGAAAGAGTGCTTAAAACTAGTTTCAGGTGTTAATGTGTGGACAATCCATGGGTTAAGAGTTTCAGGAGCCACCTAAAATTAACGTGTAACAAGGCCCTAACTGCTGGACTTACCCACTTAGTGCTAGTTTTTATTTGACTTATTAAGTCAAGGGCGGACAAAATATGGCCTATCAACAGGTTCCATCTGGCCCACAGGTGGATGGCTGCCAACTCATTGGATCTGGCTTATGGGTGGCCGGTGGCTCTGGCCACTATGTGGTGCACAGTGGGTGGGCAGGATTGTTTCTACCCAGCACCATCAGGCATTAGATTTGGACCCAGGCAGGGCTTCCTGCTTCCGCCGCAGTGGGTGGGTGGCAACATCCATTGTGGATGCCATGGGCACGTTTAGGAGCCCAAATGCAGAACCTACTGATGGCATCCACAAATGACCTACTGCCCTCCCAGTGCAGTGGAAGCTCCTCCCTGGAGCCCTGACCCAGGACCTGTCAGCGGCATCAGCTGTGGACCCAGGCAGGAGCTGCTACCACACTGGGTGGGTACCAGCATCTTTCTCTGTCTCTTCTCTCTGCCTCTCTCCCTCTCCTTCCCTCCCCCTCCTCCAGGACCCAGCCAAAGCTGACTCCACCACCCACCCAGTGCAGCAGAAGCTGCTGCCTGGGTCCACAGCTCAACGTTGGGGCTCCTGGCAAACTACAGCTATGGCCAGGTTCTGGAGAGAGGGGAAAAGAGGGAGGGAAGAGGAGGGAGGGAAGGAAGGATGGGGAGAGGGACAGAGAGAAGATAAGAGAGAGACAGCAAGACAGAGGAAGAAAGAGAGAAGAGTGACAGAGAGAGAGGCAAGGAGAGGAGAGGAGAGGAGAGAGACAGAAAGAAGAGAAGAAGAGAGACAGAGACAAAGACAAAGAGATGGACAGAGAGGTGAAGAAAGAGAGTGCGAGAGAGATTAATGTGGTCCTTCACAGATCCCCCAAACTTATTAAGTGCTGCTAAAATAATTGCCTATTCCTGGATTAAGTGGATTTAGGTAGTTGGGCATGAATCTATTATACCCTGCTTGAGTCCCAGAAAAAAAGTTAATACAAAAGGTTGGTGGGAGCTCCTTTTCCTTGCCTATTTTCTGTGACTCCATCTTAACAGTAAAATGACTGTATGTTACAAAAGTAGACACATTAGTGGACTGCCAGGGACTTGACATCCACAAAGCACCTAAGAGATTAAATGGAATCTGTTCTCTAAAGCTCTCCTTAAGTTTCTAAGTCACACATTATGCCTTTTTGTAGATGTAACAGTTAAGTGCCTCTGAGGATCCAGCCCTTTGTCTCTCTTGCTTCCTGTTCTCTGTAGTTTTGAACAACCACAAGAATCCTCCTTGTGCTGTTAGCATAACTTGTCATATTTAGCTTTGTTGCATCTGCTTGAGTGGTGAATTAAAGTATTATTTAAACTTTTCTTTTATATTCAGCCTTATTTAAACATTGCTTATGTTTTTGTATAGCCTCATTATTATTTGAACTTCTATTTTGTATTTTGTGTCTGCACTATCAGCTAACCTTGAGTTTGCTTTCAAAGGAGCTTATGTTCCAGCGTTATCAACATATACATGTGAAATATAGGCCTTGTTACTAGCTCAAATGAACTGAACTTGGCACTAACTGACTGAATCAGAGGGATGACATGATTGGATATATTAATGAAAGGTGATAAGAGGGAGCCAATCAGACAGTGCCCAATACAGAGCCCTGGAATTTCTGGAGTTGATGGACAGACCAAATTAGGAGTCTGAAATTAGAAGTCCAGGACATGCCCAAATTAAGACACTCGTTAAAGACCAAATTAAGATGTGTGCATTTGATGGGTTTGTTGGAACAAAAGAATATTCTGACAGGAAAAGAACATGACCAGTATGATGATCACAGGGAAACCAATCAATAGTTCCCAGAAATGAAGAGTCATCAGAGGAGTAGAGTTAAAGAAAAAGGATAAAAGGGTGAAAATTAGGTGCGTGTCACCAGCCAACAACATACGGACTGAAAAAACAGCCATTACCCACAGATGACCACCTCTACTTTCAGGAATTGATTTGCCACCTTTTCTGTGAAGTGAAGTAACAACTGGGATTGGGTGAGACCACTGCACAAAGTATTTTTCTCTCTATAGATATGGAAACTATTAATGCATTTTAAAGTTAGATTTTAGTTAAGTTGAATTGTGTGAGGCATATTCCATGTTCAGTCTGGGTTGATTATGCTTTAGCGATCCTTTAATGCCATGGGTGTGTAACAGTGCCTCCAACATGTGCCACACAACTAAGAACTGAATAACAAAAAATCCACCAGTAGTGCATCTCTGTAAAAAGATATCAGAGCTACTACTCTGTCTGTAGAAAGAAACTCACACTGCTAACAAATTATTCTTTAGCCACATTGTTATGTGAACAGTACACTTCTCAATAAATCCTTGTCCTTCATTTGGTTTTGTTCATTTAGAAAGCATATCAAACAAGCAGATGAAACAATGTGTGTGCTGGTATGTTTCAAAAGCAAGAATGCTTCCTCAAGACAACAGAGGAATGGTTATAATAAAATATAGTTATGATAAAAATTGTATATGTTTAAAGTATTTTTATCCCAAATTTACAAAACATCCAAAAAGAGAAGAAAAAAGTGCAATTGACCTTTAGTTATGGTGATTAAAGTATTGGGTAAAATGTAAGCCAGTGATTCTTAGTGATGGATCTTTGTAGCTCTAGGGTGTGTTGTGGCCATATTCACAGCAGCATTTCCCCTATCTCTTTGACAGTCCTCTCACAAACATACATGCTCTAAAATGCCACAGATGGCAAAATATATTCCTTTTGCTCATGATGATCATTCAAGGAAAGAAAATATTCTATTTTGGGCTATGCCAAAGCTGGACAATGCAATGGAAATGTGTTTAATTTATAATCTATTTCAATGTTAGGGTTATGTAAATTTGATTAACATGCAGATTTAAATAAAAACAGAATTGCACACTGAAGAACTTCACATCTTTGCACTTGCTTCCATTTAGCTGAACTGATCAGTGGTACTCTGGCTCCCTCTGCTGTTCTGTTGATTGCTTTTTGTTTCAGATTGGCAATGAGTTTTACCTTATTTTTTATCTCTGTGTTCTGATGAGGAAAAAATTATAAAGATTAAAATTGTACCCAAAGCAATGAAATGATTGCTTGAACTGATAAACAGTGTGTGCAAAGTTTTGTATAATTACTGTCCCTCATCTTTTCAGGGAAGGGCAAGAAGCCCATCAGAGTGTTCTGATTGCTTTTCAATGACTTACAATGAATATTTTCTTCTCATTCGAGCCTGATTTGGCATAACAGGAATTTATCTGTAGTTTATATCACATTACCTGTATGTAAATGTTTATCATATTGATTATTTTTAATAATTATTCCTTCCTGTAAGTCGGTGTACTATATTATTCCCAAGTCTCTCTTTTGGCTCTATTCCTTGAATACTTAAATAATTACAGTGCTTATCCACCAGAAATGCTAAATAACATTTAAAGGGAAAAAGGCAATTTGCTCTCTGGGCATTCACTGTTGATCTTGCATTTTGTTATAGGTTCAATTACTTTTTCCCACTATAATACAACATTAATACTCTAAACAATATATATTGCTGATAAAATATAAAATCAAAATGACTATAGATATAAATATACTTAGTATGGTAGACCTGTTAAGCAAGGTGTAAGATGAAGGGGAGAAATTATTTAAATTAATGCCTGTTATACATATCATGAAAAATGCAGCATCATGCATCCTACTGACTAAAATGGGGATTTGAAAGAGAAGCAAAGGTTAAGGGAATATTAACATGCAAGATTATGCTGTTCCAAGGAATCTCTGATCCACAGGGGATTTTAGAAAATACAAAAGGTCTAGGTAGATTACATCAAAGTTAGGGAGCTTAGACTTCAATGTGTAATTTTCTCTATAGGTGTGTAGGTTATTATGTCCTTTCTTTAACTATTTTTTTCTGCTGGATATTCAGCCACTGTGAAACCTGTGACTGTGCAACAGCAAGTTGCCGATAGAATTATCCCAGGAAATAAGATTAGTAAATTTCTACATAAACTCCTGCAAAATAATTGAAAACACAGGTTTGCAACTGTAAGGCAACATGTTGTCTTCTCCAAGAAAACTAGGATGTGCACTCAGAAGGGCCACATTAATGGACAATTCCTGCAGCACTGCTGTAAACTAACCAAGTTATGTCACTTTGGGGAATATAGGGCAGCTTCTCTAAAGTTCCTTTGTTTGTGCAGTTCAGAGTGCATGGATAAAGTCCACAAAACCCCTGTGGCCCTATGGTGGGGAGGAGAGAATCCCCTTGGGCTGAGGCAGGGTTAAACCTGAGCCTTCTGCTTTCAAGCAAATACTTTAACTGTTTAGCTATTATGTAAAAGGCGGGTGGTTCATTCTATTTAAAGGAAAAAAGGGAACCCCAGGGTCCTTTTGAGCCCTATTCAACCAGGAGAGGATTCTAGGCTCTGATCCCTGGCTGGATGTAGGTACTTTCCTGCCTGACTCAAACCCCTAAACAGTGGAGAAGGGTTTTATGCTATTATCCAGTTTCGCAGGTTTTCCTATTGGGAAAGAGCTTTTATAAGCAGTGAACCAAGATGCCCTGATACTTTGTCAGTTATGTTGCATGCCTACTTAAACTTCTGTATGGCCCTTGGTTAGCAGACTATTGTTAAGAACTGTTAAGTTAAGGTTTTTCTCTCTATTGAATTAGATGAATTGTGCATTTTGCTCTTTCTATGGCTCCCCTTTTAAAAACAGTGGTGGTTACCAGAAGGAATGAGCTCATGCTTGGTACTGCAACATGTCCAGTGAGACCTGGTGGCTCAGCAGAAAAAAACAGCTTGCTACAGCTCTGAAAATAGGCATTGAGTTCTGCTCTGGACTCATGCCAAAGGCTGTGTCCCACTCAGTCCAGCTATAAATGAGTATTTGGTCATTCAGACTCAGGAGCCAATGGTGCCAGATGTGATGCAAGCCACCTTCTTCCCTTATATGCCATTAGCTTTAGAAATTGGTGTGCATTAGAGCTTTGTTACACATTAATTTTAGGTGGCTCCTGGAGCTCTTAACCCCTTGTGCTGTATACACATCAACACCTTAAATTCGTTTTAAGCACACCTGAGAGGGAGCAGGTTTTGTCTCTGATCCGTGTTACCCAGCTTGCTTCCCATTAATGTGTGGCCACTCCCCACAGATAAGCAGGGATCCTGGTTTTCTCTGATAGAAAACAAATTCTCTGATAAAAATTACAACTTATCTGATTAAAAAACCCCAAAAGCCACAATTGAAATGAATCACCACTATATATAGAGAGAGAGAGAGAGAGAGAGAGAGAGAGAGAAAGGTATTAACTGAACAGAATGTGTGTTATTGATATATTTAGAATTTTAAAGCAATTTAAAGCCTACCAGTGCCTCAATCACTATAATAAAATTAATTCTAAATACCGATAAACTTTGGTATTTGATTTTGGGTTTTTTATCATAGAAAATTAGAGCTCTTCTTAGCTCACCAGGGGGCAGGTTTAGGCCCCTCACTCCCAAGCCACAGGCCCCCCAGCCCTGCTGGTGCCCCTCACGCTCCCCCTGCAGCCCCCCCTCCCCCTGCCCTTCTGGTGTCCCTCACTCCTCACCCCCCAGCCCCCCAGCCCTTCTGGTGCCCCTTTACCCCTACTCACAGCCCCCTGCCCCCCCAGCCCTGTCAGAGGGGGCCTCCAGCTGCCAGGACTATGGGGCCAGAGACCCCGGACCGCAGCCCCTTGCCCCCCACAGCAGTGCCTGAGTCCCAGCTGCCACCCATGGGAGGCAGTGTCTGCTACAGTGTAGCAGGGTGTGGAACCTGGATCCCCCTCTCCCATGGGCTGCAAGGCCAGAGCAGAGCCCATAGTGGAAGCAATGCAGGATACCTGCTGTGGGCTTGGGTGGAGGGGGCCAGCTGCCTGCTGCTGTGTGCACTCCGGTGGGAGAACGGGGGGCACATGCCCCCCAAATCTGCGTGTGGGGTAGGGGCAGGTGTGCTCCCCGTTCTGCTGCCCTCCCCCAGGGCATTCATGGCCCAGTGGGTGGGACATGGCATGGCAGGGCAGAGCGGGGCTGGGTGGGAAGCTCATTGCTGCCACTGGGAGCTCCGTGCCACCATGGTGAGGCACCCCTTGCCCACCTGACAGTAGCAGGGGGCACAACTCCACACTGCCACCACCACTACTGCTGGGCAGGTAGGGTGCACCTCACTAGAGTGGTGCAGGGCTCACAGTGGTGGCAAGTAGTTTCCCCACCTATGCAGGGCCTCACCACCTGCACCACACTAGCTGCAGGAACTGCTTTCCAGGCGCTGTAGCAAAACCCCCCGCCCCATTTTTCTTTTTTTTATTTTGAAATACATTCCCTCCCCTTCCCCTAACCATTTCTGACTTTCTCTCTGCCTTCTCTATTCCTTATAAGTGATTACAAGTAGTACTAGGTAAGCTAAAATAAGTTCTTGTATGCTATTATTGTAATAAGCCCCTTTTTTATATTGTAAATAGCGTTATGTTATGTTTGTGTTGATTTTACTGATTAATAGACTATTATATTGCATTCCTATAATTTTTTGCATTGATTTTTATTGTTTCATATTAATACTGTATGGTTTAGGCCTGTGTCTGTAATGTCAAGTTTCCATTTTGTATGTCAAGCCTCCACCTTGTGTCCCTTGCCCTATACAATATGTTGCAACTACAACTCATACCTACCCTTCCTATGTAAATTGGGTTTCCTTGAATGCCTGTAACAAAAGAGTGAATGGATGAGTGAAATACAATGATAGCAGGACCCCCTACTAAATCACCCCACCATCAAAACCAATATCTGGACCAACGACCCAGACATTAGAACCACCCTCCGCATTCAAGAAACAAAAGATGAGGCAACCACCATTGTGCCAAGCCTGCACATGCTCAGTGTGAACATCTGGAACCCTCTGGAACAGGGCTGACCTTGCCTGGGCATGCTCTCCCCATAGGAGATCATAGGTAGTCTGCCCCATAAAAAGGGGTAGTGAAGACTGACTCCTTGGAATGCCTTCTCCATCTGGACCAGCACCATGCCACACCACCTATCCACCCAGAGGCCCTGCCACCAACCCATCTCTGGACAACACCGTGTTGGAGAAGACCCCAACTGGCCATTGAGGACTCCCCTCCCAACCTGGATAGGTAGCTATCAACCCCATCCTCTCTTCAACTAAGGACTTGGACTCTGTTTCTCTTCCCTACCTGGACTCCAACCCTTCCACTGAATCTCTTTCTTCTGCTACCATTGTGTGTGTGTGGGGGGGGGGGGGGGGGAGGGCTTGTGTGGGGGTGGGGGGGAACCAAGCTGTACGGTATAGGGTTCATTTAATAATGCTCCAATCTCTGCTCTCCTCGCCCATCTAACTTCTGTCTCATTTCTCCCTCTCCTGCTTCTGGCTCACCGCCACCTCCAACATCTGTCCCATGCTCCTGTGGCTCCAGCCATCCTGAACTCCTCTCTGCCTGCAAACCCATTTCTTTGCTATTGCCTCATCCCCACTGCCTTTTTCCCTGATCTCTGCCACTTGCTCTTTGGTTACCAAGTACCCCAAGCACACACATACACACCATACTACCCAAGTTAGGAACTCACCTGTGTGTATGTATAGGTGGGTGGTATGTGTGTGAACTGGCAAATATATATATCTCATTGTGTGTGTGATATACGAATTAGTGATCTGTGTATGTGTATTGAGTGTGTGGGTATTGACCACTGATTGTTGTCTAATTTTCGGTGTGTATAGCGTTTATGTGCTTAAATTGGTGATAGGTGTGTGTAACAGGGTCTCTGTTAAGAGCCCTGTTACTTGAGGAAAATCCCAGACAGCTGGGGGAAGACTCCCCACCCCCCGCAAGGTCAGCCAGTGGGATGCCGCCTCTGGGAATAAAAGAAAGGGGAGGTCCAGAAAAAAATGCCTTCAGGCACCACAGATGGGAAAAGGGGCTGCTTGAAACCCCAGAGATAGAGGATCCAGCGGAGGGATCCAAGGCCTAAGAGAAGCACTGAGACCGAGGGATCCCGGAGGTGGCTGGTCGGCAACACCGCCAACTACTTACGGTGGAACTCCAGAGGCTGCAGTGAGTCCAGGGAAAAGCTGAGGCTTTACACTGGGACGAGGCGAGGCATCCCTAATTTGAAAGAGGGTCGCAGGGCGAGACCCGAGAAGGGACACTGACAACTACCCCAGAGTTCGGAGGGGGGAGGGGGGAAGATGATTCTAGGTCCTGCTGCCAGGATTATGGGGCATTAACGGCGAGAAGACTTCCAGACCTGAGCCGGCACAGATCGCAGAGGGAGAGGCTGGGAGGGGCCCATAACAAGCCGCTAATGAGGCAATTAGTGATGATAAGCTGAGACACGGGCGTGGGAACTCCTTATCCCCCTTTGACTCACAAGTGACTGAGATGGGGTTGTGAATGATTACCCCGTACTGAGGGAAGCAGCCGGGGACATCCTCCACACGAGTAGCCATCTGTAAAAGAAAAGATAAGAAAAAAAAAATACCTAGAATAACCTAACGGGTCAGGAGTAGTCATTCTGTGGGTACCAATTAACACCCCATCAATCTCTTTCCTCCCCTCATAAGATCCAAGTCATGGCAGGCAAGAACAAGAGGAACGGGCGGTATCCCGCTAACCCCATAACTAAGTGGTGCATTGGCCTGGAACCAAAGACTCTATAATGGAAACTATGGATACTCAGGTCCCCACCGATTGGCAGCGAGCCCACAACCTTACGTTGAGACTCCTCTAAGGCCAGCAGACACTGTTAGAGGAGATGGTACAGATGCGGACCCAAGAGGCAGAGGCTAGCATATGATTGTTTTCATGCCAGCAAGATTTGTGCAAGAAAATCGAGGCATGACAGATGCTACTTGGGAGAGAAGGCAGAGGGACCAGGCTCCCCTGCATGTCGACTGAAGGCGATGTAGAGGCCTATTTGGAGTCTATTGAGAGAGTGGTGACGGCCGCTAAGTGGGATCCTGGAAGTTGGGCAGCCAGGCTGGGACCACTCCTGATCAGGCCAGCACAAGCCGCCTACTGAGCCCTCAGCAGGGTGGAAGCTCAAGATTACAAAAATGTTAAAGAAGCGATCCTATACCATTTACAGGTCTCCCTGGAGACCTATCAACACAAATTCCGAGCTCAGAAGGGCTCAGAAGGACCACAGCCTCGACTACTGGCTCAGATGCTGCAGGATTTGGCCGAACTCTGGTTACAGTCGGAGACATACACTACCCAGGAGATAATAGATTTGATCATCTTGGAACAGTTCCTGATGGACCTCAGTGGCAGCTCTCAAAGATGGGTGCAGCACCATCAGCCTAAAACCTTGGAGGAAGCATTACGGCTAGCAGAGAACTACACTTCAGCTGAAGAAGGGGAAATCCCCAAACAAGACCGGGCAGGTGGCCCAACACCGGGGACCCAGCAGAGCAACCCTGTTCAGCCACAATGTGGTGAGACCACGCAGAGGGAGAGGCGTGTATGGAACCCCCACGAGCTAACATGCTATCGTTGTGGAGAGAAGGGACATACGTCTCAGTTTTGTCCCAGGCAGTCCCAGACCCCAACTCCCACGAATGACGCACACGACAAGAAGATGGACTGTAGTTTTGGATGACACAAAGGACAAGGCCAGAAAGCCAAGCCCATGGTAGAAGTGAAAATAGGCGACATGATCATACCCGCTGTTGTAGACATGGGTTGCTCCCAATCAGTGGTTAGCAAGGAGCTGTTCCCCCCCGTGGGGAGCCCCAAAAGCCCAGTGTGCATGATCTGCATATATGGTGTTGCCTATACATATGAGCGGAAGAGGGTAAAACTCTCGGTACTAGGGCAGACTGAAGAGATCCCAGTAGGTTTGGCTGAAACATTGCCCTGTCCCATGTTGTTGGGGGTAGATTGGCCACACCTTGAAGAGGTTATCCGACAACTGTTTACGAAAATGAATGATGGCAAAGAAAGAAGCCCTTGGGCCAGCTGTTTTGGGGACCCAGAAGAAGACCTGGACCTAGACCAAATCATAGGAAAAGGACACTTCCGAGAGGAACAACGTCAAGAACCCCTGTTCCAGAACATATGGCAGTCCCAGCTCTCCCGAGAGGAAGAAGGAACCCTAGATCCACAGAGAATCACACAGAACCTATTGTATGAGGTAAGGAAAGGCATCCTTTATTAGGTGGAGAATCAAGAGGAGGAAGGAGAGAGGCCCCAGATTTTGGTACCCCACAAGTACTGGGAGGCTCTGCTAAGGGTGGCCCATACTTTGCCCACGGGTGGGCACCTTGGAAGGGACAAGACGGAAGCAAGGTTAAAACAGTCTTCTGGCCGGGCATGTATAGGATGGTATAAAAATTCTGTGCTGAGTGCCCCGAATGCCAGAAAATCAGGGGGGATAAGGTCATCGAAGGTCCCTCTGATATCAATGCCCCTTATTGGGTGTCCTTTTGATCAAATTGCTCTTGATATAGCTGGACCCTTTCCTCATAGCTGGGCTGGGTACCAATTCATTCTTGTAATCATTGACTACGCCACCTGATTCCCCAAAACAGTACCATTGAAGTCAGTGACAGCTACAGCCATAACGGGGGCTCTACTGAAATGGATTGCCTGGGTAGGCATCCCTCGCGAAATCCTGACCGACCAAGGAAAATTTTTATGTTGAAAATTTTAAAGGGGGGTCTGCCAGGTGCTGAGAATTAAACAGCTATGCATCTCCATCTATCATCCGCAAACCGATGGACTAGTAGAACCGGAGATCCCCTCTTGAGCCCAGGGGTGATCCCCAGGGGGCAACCTGATAGCAGTGTGCATGTGTCTAGGCTGGTAATTCTGGATATGTGTGTGCCTGAGTTGGTGTTGGGGGCGTATGTGCCTAGTGTATGTATGTGCACCTAATTGATTTTTGTGTGTGCATATGTGAAATTGTGTCACACCCTCCTGTCTAACAACGCAATTTTGAGATCCTGAGAGTTGGCCTGGCCCCACAGGACAATAGCACCACCGCTCTCCCATCTTGATGGCACCTTCTTCCCTGGACAGATCCAGACCCAACTTAACTGCTGGTCCAACTGCCACCCCCAGCAGGGCACAGCAGGGATCAAAGGTTGTGGGAGAGAAGCTGTCTGAGCCAGCCCTGGCTGAATCAGATTCTCAGGCCCTGCCCCCGCCCCCTCCACAGCCTGCCACCTGCAGAGCTGTTTGCAAAATGGTAATCCTGCGGTTTCCCTCTTCAAAGAGGAAAATCCATGTTTTTCTCCTTTAAAGGGGAAAATCCCATGTTTTTCCAAGGAAAATGGAAAACTCAGATCCCTGCTAATCAGTCTCCTACAAACATAAACAATAACCTAGTTGATCTGAACTATAAACTTAAATTCATATTAAAATACTATATTTTTCTCATATGCAACATACCCCAGAACATAATTCACACCTCATTTTCAGGAGGGCAGACTGAAGAAAAGATTTTTTCTGGGGTTATGGCTCTACAGAGCAGGGACAGAGCCTAATCTTCAGCTCACTCACCCTCTCTTCCCTACTTAACGAAAGCTAAAATTCTTGCTGCTGAAGACTGATCTCCATGAGTGGATTTATGATATTGAAAAGAGCTAAAACATGGGGTAGGCAACCCCCAGCATGCATGGCACGTGAAGGCATTTTGCTTGACACTCGCACCTCAGGGAAGGGGCTGGGACTCAGGCTAGGGCTGTGCTGCCAAAACAGGGATCAGGCCCTGTGATGCTCCCCCTGCTACCTGCCCATAGCACACCAACATCTTACAGGTCAAGGTTGTGGTTGTTTTTTGGCACTCTGTACAAAAACATTCCTGACCCCTGAACTAAGGAGTCTCCCAGGCTGAAGCAGGAGACACCAACCAGGAATAGCAGAAGTCAGCAATATTTCCCTAAGAAATGTTGGCTTGATTAGTAGAACATTAACCTCATTAAAAAGGAGAGATAATTACCACCTCTGGAATAAAGAACAATGAGCTCTTAATTGATTTCCTCAGATGCCTGAATAGTAATGCAACAGCTGCTGTGCTATGGACCGGGAATTAAAACAGGGTGCTTCTATCCTAGGCAGAAAATCAGCTTCCCTGCTTAATGTATGTACCCCCACATTGTTTTTTTGGGGACTGGGTGATTTTGGGGGGAAAAGATGTGTTGCATGTAAGGAAATAGTCCCGGAAGGTGGGATCTGATGATAGCATAGTCCCTATGCTCAGCACTTCCTTATTATTGGCTGCTGTCAGTATACTTGTGAATGCCCTTGGTACTTAGCTCTCCCCGTACATTGTACAGGGAGTGCAAATACCATGCACAAGGTGTGGGATTCACACTGGGGTCTGGGCAACTAAAAGGACTTAAACTGCCTAAGTTGTAGGCACTTAAAACCTTTCTTAGACATTGCCCTTAGTGTTTCATGGGATACTTAATGACAAACTGCTTGAGCTCCCTACCCCATGTGTGTAAGCATTTTTTGTGGAGATTTACTAACTTACAAATTGTTCAGCCATCTGCAGTAGTCTATTTGAAGCCAGAATCTCTACAGCCTTGCTCCTCGTGTGGTTGTTTGTGTCACAACCCAAAGTTGTGGATTTTTTAATTGTGTGCGCTTCGGCCGAATTGGAGATCTTTTGCACGACGGAGTGTTCTGTTGTTATGGAGAACCCGCGTGCAGAAAAGTGTTTCC
>NW_005841928.1:3788872-3797780 GCF_000455745.1 Alligator sinensis
GCGTGCCCGGGCTGCCGGCCACAGCCCGCGTGCACACAGACGGGCCCGGCTCGCGCCTGGTGAGGGCGGGACCGGGAGCCGGCCCGCACAGTTTGAAACAGGACTAAGTCAGAAAGGTAGCATTTTACAACCACTTAACAGGGTTGCAAATGATCATATTGATTACAAGGCCTGACGTTACATGGTCTACATGTGCTGCAATGGTGTTTCCCAGATGGTTGAAAACAATACTCATTTCAAAACATGAGTATTAAATTTAAAAATGAGCAGGTTGCATTTTCTTAACTTTATAAACAGTGTTATAAAAAAGGGCAAAGTTGTCAGTGCCTAAGATGAGGTTGAAAAAAAGAGTTGATCTTGAAAACATTTGAGCGCCTGAAACTTTCCCTGACATTAGCAAGTGGTTAGTGCTCAGCTCATTTGAAAGTGTAAGCCACTTATTTTGGGCTGAGATTTTCCAACAAGCTTTAAGGTTCAGAAAGTGAAAGTATTTAGATACCATTTTCTTCCTCTTCCAAAGCCAAACTTTTAAGCCTTCTACCACCTTCTGGATTCCCTAGTTGAAGTGCTGAGACTTGATATACAATGCATGCAGAAATGTATGCACTGAAGAACAGGATTTATAGACACCAGAAAGCTAAGCAGGGAGCCACCAAAGGTAACCAGTAGGAAATGCCAAGTAGATGTGTTAGGGTAGCTTGTCACACTTATGCTTAAGGTTCCACCTGCCTGAGTGGTGAATTATAGTATTTTTTAACTTTTCTTTTATATTCAGCCTTATTTAACCGTTGCTTACATTTATGTATAACCTCATTATTCTTTGAACTTTTCATTTTACTTGTGCATGTATTATCAGCTGACCATGAGCTGTTCTCATAGGCAGCTCATAACCTTGAGCTTGCTCATCTGTTCTATCCTTTTTTATCACTGTGAGAAGTTTTTTCTAACATAACATAGTAATAGCCTTGTTACCTGCTCAAAATAACTGAACTTGGCACTAACCGGCTGAATGCTCAGGTTAAGACACCAGCAAAGGACCAAATTAGGAGGTGTGCTTGTAATGGGTCAGAACAAAGGAATATGCTGACAGGATAAAATATGGACAGTACGCTAACTGCAGGAAAACCAATCAACGATATCCAGAAGCAGAGAGTCATCAGAGGCGTGAAGTTGAAGAAAAACATAAAAGGAAACAGCAAGAAAGGTGTGCGCCATCATAAATCCAGCCTTCAACACCTGTCTGGATTTTGCCATAAAGACTTTCCACTGTCACATCCTCTGCTTTCAGGAACTGATTGCCCACCTTTTCTATTGTGCAAAGTTAGCACCTGGAAATTGGGTGAGATCATTGAACTAAATGGTTTTTTTCTCCGTATATAGACACTGCTGAGATAATATTTGTTGTATAGATAAAGCGGTTTTGTTTTCATATTTCACTCCCACTTAAGGGTTAATTGTGCTTTAATGATCCCTTAGCGCTGTCTGGTGGACAGTGGACCTAAAACTTGTGTCTATAAGGTGCTATCTACTAACAGATGGGCCTAAAGCTTATGTCTATAAGGTAAATGGCCAAACTTCAGGATATAAGGAAGATTTCTATTCACAACTATGAAATTTTCCTAGAGCTCTACACTAGGGTTCTTGTGAAGGTCCTCAGAGGCAGAAAGAATCATACCAGAACACAGCATGGTGGTTAGAAAATTCTAGGTTCAAATCCCTACTTCAAATCAAAAGGATAAGAGATGTGAGTTGGAGTCTCCTCCTCTGCCAAACTTTCTCTCTACTGCTGCCACACAGGCTCTCTGCATAAGGCAAACAGGTGTTGCTGCCACTGCTGTAGCAGTACCAGTTGCCTTACCTGTGCAGAGAGCCTAGGCAGGCAAGACTTCCCAGGTACTGAATGAGCTTGCTAATGCCTCTGCTCAGTGGCATTTAGATGCTGGATGCCTAATACCTAAGTTCTTTTGTGGACTTATTCTTACATGTTCACATGTGGATTCAAGAATCTGATTTAGGATAGTCACTTTAGAAAAGAAATGCACATGACTCAAATTTTTATGTGCACAAGTACAAACTGTAAAACTCTAAAGGCTTTAAGATATCAGTTTATTCAGTAATGGCATAAGACAAACATTTTGAAAATGAATTCTTGGTTGGTCCAAAGCAAACTTACATATGCACCAAAATGTGTAGTTTAAAAATTCCTGTTAAGTCTTTTGAAATACTGAAACACCAAAAACTAGATGAGGAAATCCATGGTTCACAGCTCTGATCATCTCTCAAACACCAGTGAAACTTGGCTCTTGGGCAAGGAGACGATACAAAGTCGTGAGTAATTTTATTTTCCCCCTCCATCAGCACAAGATGCCTGCGTTCCATTTTCAGTATTACAACCTAGAGATTAACAGTCTTTTAAATATTTGCATAATATTGGTCTCTGTTCTGAAAATCCTTGTGAGCATATTTTGCGTCTTTTTTATTGTGTGGTATTCTTCCAAATGGTTCCTGATCATTGAAACAGGTGTCAAAAACTTCATCCACGGCTTTTTCTGCTGTTTCTTTGCTGACTTTCCTAACAGCCAAAATGGAACGAACAGCTCTGTCTCGTACACAGGTCTGAGAAAAATGGAATAATAATAATAAAAAGCCCTTATAATTGTAATGCAAGAACAAATTACAAAATAACAAACAACAAGTTACAGGTAACAATTTACAAAAGTATTGTGGCTAGGTCTAACTTTTTTTTTTTTTGGTTCTGCTATGCATCCATCAATTCGTAAATCAAAGATTTTAAAATAAAGTATATGATCATAATTTTGAATACAGGAAACCTTGAACAGAGACACCAGGGAAAGCTGGGAAATATGAAGAACTGGTGAAATGACAATGTAGGAGAGAGAGTGAGTTGAGCGCACACTAGAAAAGACAGAGAACAGGAGGACTGGGCCTCAGGGTGTGGTAGGTCAATATAAATTTATACAAAGGCTCAAAATGATTGCTAGTCATCTACACATTTCAGTGGTAACGTTTTGGCTGGGCATTCACTGAGAGTTGATCTGTGGTGTAGCAGCCTATTGGATCGTTACTGATCTTTAATATAAATTAGTACTATTTACAATGCAGTTTCTTTACCTGATGATGCCCTTTTAATCCAAATTTAAATCTGGCTATTTCATTCATTAGTGAGCAATCTCCACTGAGGTTAGCAGCTCGAATCTAGTACAGAAACACAAAAGCAAAGAAAATAAATGGAAAACTCAGTGTTACAAATTTAAGTGTAGCATACCGAAGTAGTTTCCAACACTTTTCTGTTGAAGTCCTCTATCATGATGGATAGTGAAGAATGCGTAGGTGGATTCTGTTTCCATATACCAGTGGGTCTCAACCTTTTTAGCCTCAATGCACGACCCCACACTCTTTAGATTCAAGGAACCCTTTGGAAAATGCCGCTTTTAGTTTTCACTCATTTCTTGAAAATTGTTTCAAAGAACTCAGAAACGTCACTACAGGTTTTTTTAACAATATGAACTGCTACTTGGAATCACTGAGTTAATCTTGTGAATCATGCCTGAACATTTAACAATGCTAGTATTGTGCAGCACCTCTGAAAGAATCTCAAGACAGCTCAGAGTGCTGTGGCATCCAGGCTGAGAATCACTCTTATGCCAATACTGATGAATAGCTGGTGTCATCTTTTTCCTGACTTCACTCTCCATCTTTTTTTTTGCCTCCATTTTTCCTCTCCTTTTTTGTTCTATTTTTGCCCATCTTGTTTTGTAGTTCCCCATATTCTTGCCCCCTCAGCAAAAGACTTTACATGGAAGAAGGGGCAACCTTTTGTAGGTGTGAGGTGGAATGACCCACTACAGGTCAGTAGCGGGTGGGCAATTGTTCCCACAGCAGCACAAGGAGACTGCCCGCAGCCAAAGTCCCCTCCACTCCTGCCACTAAAGCCACACATCTGCAGGCCGGATCCAATGTTCTGTGGGCTGCATCTGACCAGTGGGCTGTAGGTTGCCAACCCCTGCTTTACATTGTTCAGGAAGATATATCTGCTTGTGGTTCCAAAGAGCCAAGTTACACATTTCTGCACGTAAAATGAAAGAATACTGAAGAGCATTTGGGACCTACAGTTGAACCTGAAAACTTGGCAAAATGTTTCTATTGTCATCTGCATGAGGGCTGATGAAAGAGCAGAGAAAGCAAATAGGTATTCAAAGAACCACCTGCTGTATTACCCAAAGAAACAAGAACACATCTGCTGTAGAGAAAAATACACTTGAATTGATCTCTCTGTCTCTTCTCACAGTTCTTTTTCCCTTGCCCTTCACTTTTCCTTTTTCCTTATACCCAATTTTTAAGCTTTCTGGCTTGAGCATAAGTCCTCGATTGAGAGACAGCAAAGAAATTAGATTATTTGAAACCACATGCAGAAAAAATGGTTTTCTCCTAAAAGAAAATGAATATATATAGCTGTGAATAAAGGAAAACATTTGTTGAACTAAAAAGGGAGCCCCATGATGACACATAATAATTAAAAAGTACAAGTTACTATAGACTAAACCAAAGGAAAGTAAACGCAGACAGGATTAAAATGAATACAGAATAGAGTTTAAATGGTTGTATGCTTGGTTACATATCAGGACGGATACAAATCAACGATTTTTTAAAAATAAAACAAATTGGATTTTTTTATTTAAATCAGACTTTTTTTATTTAATCGTATTTTTTTGTTCAAAAGCTTTAAAAAAAATAAACTTATGTAAAGATAGTTTTAATTTAAGATCTGTTAAAGCTCAAAGATATCATCATGGAATAGGAATTATAACTTCTAATTATAAGCTATTTGAGACAATATATTTATGTAACCTTTTTCAGAAGTTTTATAAATAGGTCACAACAGGCCATGGACTATAGTAGGAGCCCAATCTTATGCGGTTTCCAGAAGCTCCTCTATAGATTAGTAAAGATTAAAGAAAACCACTCTACCCAATGGGACGCAGTGCTCACTCTACTCTAGAAGATCCTATTAAGCATCTTTGTGCTCCTTAGTTTCAGTTCTCAAACTGTGGATTTGTATCTCCATAGATCAGACAGACAAGGTTCTTTGGATAAATGATTATTTTAATCATTTACTCAAATAGTTGGAAAATTTGTTCTTTACAAGCTTTCAGGCACAAACACCCTTCTTCAGGCAAAGGGAGAGTTTGTTGTCTCCAGACATAACATCTTTGTTAACAGCAGTATAGAGATGTCAGATGACAGATCTGTTTACCCATCCATTAGCCCTATTGTCTCTCTACAAGTTTGTGTACACACAGTCAAGCCCTTACCTTTCTCTAAAAGTGTGAAGTTTCAAAAAGTCAAATGAATAAAGGACATCAAATAACAACAATGCACTTTTTGTAGAAAACAGTGATTAAATTGAGGCTTCCTGACCAGTGATTTAAATCATGATTTAAATAGATTTGATTTAAATTGAACCCACCCTGTTACACACAAATCATTTTCTGTTAGTATGTTAATTTTAATGGTTATTAAACCATTAAACCAATGGTTCAAGGTTTACTCCTATATACCATGTTCTTTTACTTACCTCTGAACAGGCTAGATGTTTCACATTGCTTAACCAATTAACATGGGCACGACAGTGATCAAAAGCATGAATCAGTTCATGTGTAACCACTCGGTTCATAAGAGACTGACGGTGAATACTGTTCTGACACAAAACAATCTGTAGAGTAAACATAGGAAATAAGTTAAAGGACTTGTCACTGAAAAATGTAGGTATTTGGTGTCCTAGCTAAATAGTCCTATTAGATTTCCACTTCTTCTAATCTCTCAAAGATCCAGAATAAGTCACCTCTCTTATCAAGAACCTTGAGGATGTTCAAAATCTTTGTTCAGCAGTTGCCATTCCAGTCTGTTCCATGCTAGTACCTCTATAGTTCACATGACTATATGTACTATAAATGTTACACTGTCCAGATTTTAAAATGACCTTTCTTTGTGGACTTAAGATCATCAATATCTGCTTTTGATTATAATGGTATTTTCTTTTTAATTTTTCTTTTTTAATTAATAGTAAAGTCCTAAGACTTTCAAATGCTTTGACACAGGACTTTCCAACTGGCAGCCCATGGGCCACATGTCACCTGTAAGAGGTTAATTTGTGGCCCTTTTGCTTCCATCTGGCTGATACCCCCCTCAGGGACACACAGTAGAATGGAACAGCCTGTCATGCAGGGAAAGCTTGTGGCCTAGGTGGCATGCTGCAGTGGGGGAGCCCAGAGCTGAGGTTGAGGCTGAAGCATGGGCAGCAAGGTGGGGGCGGAACACCCATGTCATGTGCAGGCCAGGGGGCCCATGGCTTGCATTTGCGTGGCCCTTGGTTGCTTCAAAGTTGGACAGTCCCACTTAGACACAAAATTCAGTGCCCACCTGTGAGGTAGCAGCATCAAAGCCTCCAACGGCAAGCCCATCACAGGTCTCACATGCAAAGTGCCGATCTTTGAAAGCAATGCTGGAAGGCCAAAAAGCAAGAAGTGAGATTTAAAGAAGGACTAAGAAATCCCTATAAGTCCGTATATGAGATAGCATTGGTTAGAGGTTAACTTACCAGCCAGACTGCTTCATAGCATCAAGAAGCAGCTTAGCGTACGGACCTAGAAAAACAATGATGCAATCAATTTCTCTAGATAAGAATTTTATACGGAAAGCAAAAGTTGTCTGCGACTTATTTCATGGAAGGAAATCAAAAGCGAGCTCTATATACTACATACATAACATGTTAGAAAAGTAAGGCCATTTTACATCTTTTGTATCATCTGTATCATCTTGCATCTGTAATCATGCAGTTTGATATAACATAGTATTCACAGCCATTCACTGCTCAATCTAAGGTTGAGGTCAGCAACCTACAAGCCAGATCTGGTCCATGGAGCCTTTTGGTCCAATTTGTGGATGTGGGGTTTCAGTATTTGGCAGCAGGAACTGTCCCTATGCCACCACAGGGATAAGCAGTAGTAGTGGCTGGGTCCTAGCATCTCCCTTCCTGCCTCTGACCTGAGCTGGGTCATTGTGGCTCACAGCCCATGTTGCTGACCACTGACTTAAGACATGTTTGAGGATAAATGTTTGAGTAGAGGCCAAAAACTACTTTCAAATTTTGTACAGAACTTAGTGTAGCTGGTGCACAATAGCTGGGGTCTGCTTAACTCATGATAAGAGACAGAAATTTTCATGGCTTGGTCTTGGCATGAAGAACTTATTTCATGGGCGTATCCTGGCAGCCCAGCCCCTTGCCACTGATTGGCAGAGGCGCCCAGGGGGTAAGCAAGGAACACAGCAGCCACCATCTTGACTGCTGTCTGCCCTTCATGCAGCCCTGCCCCTCGGCGCCAATCAGAGGAGAGGCCCGGGGAGGGGAAGGGAGTGGTGGCCATCTTTTCTGCTGTACTTCACTCAGCCCTGCCACCTGGTGCCTTTCCCTCCACTTGGCTGTAAGTCTGGACTGCAGCAGCAGGGAGGACCACTAACCACTGGGGAGCCAGCATAATGTTTTGTTGCTGACTTTGTGGACAGTCCCAGATTTCATGGTTTCTGTGAAATCTGTGAAACTGCAATTTAAGTAGACCCCTAATAATAACAGAAAGGTCAGTGTATGCCTTATTGTCTGGAGAGGGGAGAATAGAGCTGTCGAAAGAACAAGGAAGGGGAGGGGGAATATGTATGAGCCATTTTTGTAAAGAGATTTTCTTTCCTGCTTTAACCAGGATGCAAGCACTCACTGAGCAGATACATCTGAATAAAGCAGCCTTGAGATTTACTATTCAGCTTCCTGAGCATGGCATTTTAGAAATGATTACTTTAATGGAAATGTCCACTTGTCACAGGCCACTTCCTGGGTCTCCAAACACAAATGGCAGGTGTAAGCAAGAGACGCTGCTGCTATCGCTGTGTTACTGAGTCCTGTGTTTCAGTCAGTAAAGGTGCCCCTGCTGGACTGGGACGGGCCTCCCACAGCTGCCTGCCTCTCTGCAGCCTTTGGGGGCTTCACAGCCAAGTGGCAAAGGAAGGAAATGACTCCTTGCATGCCACAAAGTCGGTTCTGGCCTATGAAAATTCATGCCTTGCTCAAGGTTTCACAGGAGCGGGCAGGGTGGGGCTTGGGTCCAGTACTGCCAGGTGTATGATAATTATCAAAATAAAGGCTGTGGCTGGGGAGTGCTCAGCCTTGAGGCTGCACTGTCTTTTTTAATGTTCAAAAAACAAGGTGGCGATGGGAATTTAAGTCTTCAGAATAACAGGCAGGGTTGGGGTGGAGGGCAGGGCCTAGCTACTTGCTGGTCAAATTTCAGATGCCCAATCTAGCTCCGCCTTGCCCATCTTGCTTTATATGATCATTTCAACCCCTGTCTACTGTACAATCAATAATAGTAAAAGTGCTCAAAACATACAGTACTTTTTGAGGCAGCTAATTGATGCAGCATATGCAAAACCCAGTTCATTTTCAGGGTGTCTTAACAGCCTTCTGGCTTTGCTATCAGCACTCATGACTGCTTGCCTCAACCTAAAGAAATGCTTCAGCTTTGATGGGCCAGTCCCCACTCTCTCACTGAGTGTTACAGTGAGCAATACAAAGTAAATAAGACACATTTGCATACTTATTCGCATATCTTTTTTCAGTGCACAGTAATTTTTCAGTAAATACGGTCATTTCGAGCTTCCAATACTATAACTTCTTATTTAAAACCTGTCAACACTGCTCGGGTCTGAGGTGCGCTTGTACTTCCAACCCGCCTGCTGCCACCATGCTTCACCCAGGATGTGTGGGGGGTTTGCCCGCCCCTGGGGGCACCCGGGAGAAGCAACAGCCGGCTCCAGTAGCTGCAGGGCTGTTGCTAGC